>NC_059334.1:12074524-12380417 GCF_018350155.1 Leopardus geoffroyi | reverse complement strand
ATCTATATTGTTAAAATGCGCTTGCATAACAAAGTCCTCTTAGGTGTTCTGAGTCTTGCCACGCAGCGTGGCTTTAGCCACAGGGTAAGGAAATTCAAGGCAACAACAATTGACAGCCATTATTCAGGCCTTTCAGTTCTCTCTCCCACCTTGGCTTCCTTTTTTAAATGCGATTCAGATCAATAAGTAGCTAGTAATACAGTAGCTAACACACTGAGTACTTATTTCCTGCCAGCACTGCGCTAGAAGCTGGGGATATGTGTATACAGTGGAACATAATACCACTCTGCTCCCTCTTGAGCTCAGAATCTTTTGGGCTCTGCCCTCGTGTCACCAATTTTTCTATAGGCATTAATTGTATAAAGAGACTTAGAAGAATTACTCAACTGTTAAGTCACCTAGGCACGAATTTACAAGACACTATTCCTTCTCTAGCCATTGCTTTCGTAACCAGAGTTCGATCATATCCCGTAACTGAAAGGATCGACGTTGCCCTTACATTTGGCAATTTTCTTTAACATGCTAAATATCTAGCTCTGCTAGCTACAAGCATTGCCAGAGAAATAACACTGCTATCCGGACACAGCGCAAAGTCAAAAAAACGCAGCAAAACAAATGGCATGAAAGTTAAGTTGATGTCAGTCTGAAGGCCATGGATGTCTATACCAGTAAATGCTTACAGTACTTGCACTTGGAGTTAGAGGTCTACACACACTGCACTAGAAAGTTTAAGGTAGATGATTGCAATTTGTAAAACGTTTATGGGTGTAACAAAGCAATTGTCAACATTAGATTTAATGATTATTCATGAAATAGGCACACACTATCAGAAAATAAAATACACTGAGACCAATGAGGTAGAGAGCAGCAGTATAAAAATCTGTTGCTTGTCTGCATGCAAACAAACCCCACCTCTCCGCTCTTCTAAAGATTAGTCCCTCATCATTAACAAGGCAGATCAAAACATTGTTCTACTTTAAGTGATTAAAATCAAACCTGTATCAGCAAGTTAAATTGTTGCATTTCTGTAATTTTTTCATTATTCTTTGAAGTGAGTTGGCAGAAGTTCTTTATAGAATTCTTACAGGTCAGATCTTGTCACAGGAAATTTCAAAGGCTTGGGAGTGGGGAGGTAAAAAAGTTAAATTAGTTTGATCATTTTATCATGTTAAATTGCTACGCTGAATATGCTGCCAGGATTTAGGACTATTTTCATTACAGATTTTGGTTAGATATTATTTGTACCCATATACTGAAAAGAATACTACTACCAATCTGATTTTTTAAAAGTACTCAGTGTAGAAGATTCTGGCACGTGATTCTTTTCTATTCATGTTAATTTATCATGTTACATCTTGCCAAGCTCACGGCAGGTGGAGTGGGGTCCCAGCTTTCATTGGGAGACTTGAAGAAAGAATCCCCCAGGGTTTTGGTTATTTTTTTTTCCTTCATGTAAACCATCAGAGGGCGTGACTCAGATGGAGACTATAGGCCACTCAGGAAAACCCCACATACATTGTTTCCTCTAATTCTTAAACATACTTCACTTTTTGTTTTACGTGGAGCTATTACTAAGACGTAAGATTGATTCTTTGACAGAATACAAAATAAGATGTGATTTGAAAAGAAGCTATTAGCATTTTATTAATCTTATCAAAACATTTTTTAAAAGGGAGTACGCATTCCTAGCAAGCTATATCTCTACAGCTACAATTCAGCCTTTTGCTTCTTTGTCACAATTTGGCATGAAATTTCTGTACTAAATTAGAACAAAGGCTTTCAAACTAAAACCATGGGATAGTTTTTAGATATTTTAAACTTATTTTTAAGGCACAAATTAGACAAATCTGTCTTTACTGAAGGTAGTTTATTTGAGCCTTCACTTTCACCATGACATCAGGGATTAGAAAACTTCAAAGTTCCAACGTGCCTGGGTGGCTCAGTCGGTTAAGTGTCTGACTTTGGCTCAGGTCATGATCTCATTCGTGAGTTCAATCCTGCACTGGGCTCTGTGCTGACAGCTTGGAGCCCGGAGCCTGCTTCAGATTCTGTGTCTCCCTCTCTCTCTGACCCTCTTCCACTCACACTCTGTGTCTGTCTCTCTCAAAAGTAGACATTAAAAATATATATATATATATATATATATGTATATATTATAAAGTTTGAAAAAAAAATTTGATACTTTCTCATACAAGTAATTCTTGAATTACCATCAGGGGAAGTCTGACCATTTCTAATTCTGGAGGAGCCATGCCACCTAGTGTTTCTGGGCCTTTTCTATCTGTGGGTTCTGAGAGCCTATTGCCTCTGCCCCCACCAAAGACTGAAGGGTACAGAAGACAATCACAGTCCTAAGTAGAAAATGCATTCCAGAACTAATTCCCACTGTGGCCACGCACAAAAATTATGGCTGAAGTATCATCTACCCAAAATGTGAAAAGTATTCCAAATAGCTTTATAGTCCAAAGCATTGGTGCTGAGTAACTGTCACTTTCTCGAAGAGCCACCTTGAATGAAATCCAACATGGATACCACGTACGTAAGATAGCCCTTTACGGGAAAAGGTAAGGCTTTGACTGTCTAAAGATGAGGTGCTTTTACCTTTGAGTGCTAAAATTAACCAGGTCTGTGAGGTCCATAACATCGATCAGAAAGGACTGTGACAAATGCTTAGGCAAACAGCAGTCTGTATAAAAACAGGCATCGTTTACTCTTCCTGCAGTTCCTACAAGGGGCGGGAGGGCAGCACGCCAGCTGGTTTCATACAGAAGTCCGCGCAGGGGTGAGGGCGCCAAAAGTAATATGGTACCAAACACCCACAAATAAAAACATGAATAAATCCGACCTCTGAACAGAGTAAGAAAGCCCCGAAACCCGGAGTCTTAGAAGTAGCTCTGGAGTGGCTCCCCCAGTACGGCCTCCAGCTGCTGGACGGTCCTCTGGCACTGACGCTCCACTTCTTCACATTCATCTAAACACAAGAAAAAAACTGCCTCAGTTACCGTTAGTCTAATTCTTCAGCTCTTGCATCGTCTGGCCACCGTTCAAAGGACGGAAATGAAACCTGCCCACGAAGCAGAAAGCACGGCACCCTCCTTGCAGCCCCCGAAAGAGCGGTACACAGTGGGAATCCCAACTTCTAGTGACGCCCCTGCTCTAGGCCGCAAGAGACACCGGGGCATGTACTTGTAGACGAGCACTTGTCTGCTTGCCTCCTCACCCCTGCTGATTCGTGCGGCCTGGTGGCAGGGCGTTCGCCACGCCCAGAACTCTGCAAACCTGGCCTGAACACCCGTCACACTCACTTTGTTAGTTTATCAAAATCCTTTGAAAGCCTCTAGTTTCTTCCTTTATAAAACAGGGATAATGGCACACACATCGTGAGGACTGCATGAGATCCTCCAGGCAGAGCATGGAGGAAATGTTGGCTGGTATTAACAGGCAGCTAATCTACTGTGATCTTATTGGCACTTCTGACACAGTAAATCTATGGGGACTAAAATAATCATATAAATGTATGAGGATAATGAGAAACATCAATGAACACAAAAGTAAAGGTGGTGGAGATTTCCTTGTAGACAAGTTTCAGATGATCGCGGGGTGGCCACCTAATATGGCGTCTCAACCCTACTCGAAACAAGCACCCCGCCTCCTGTCTGCAGTGTGAGATGTGGAGGGGGCAGAGGAGGGGGTTCTATCCAAATTTCCATGATCACTGGGCACATTTTCACAGAATTTTACTGCCATTATTTCTTAGTAGTTTAGGAATTACCTTCCATCAATTCAGCTAAGAAAGGAATGGACTCTGGTAGCAAGACAAGGTAATTCTCCTTTAGTTTTTCAGCCAGTGCTAATACTGTAATCAGAGCAGCAAATCGAACCTGAAAGAGAAAAAGGTAAAGAAAGGATTTAACCCCTCCCCCCCTCCCCCGCCCAAGACTAGCATTGCTACATTTACATCTCACAACCGTCTAACTTGAGACAGGCTCTCTGACTTTTTAAACGAATTGGTTCCCCCTCTGTCCACTCCACTTCCATCTTGGAACACCAATTTATTTAACGACTTGGGGTCTGTTTATAATACGGGCAACCTTATACAAACCAGTGTTTTTTAAAGTGTCTTACAGTACTGCAGGGCTTAATGTGAATACCTTTTTCTAACATTTTCCTTTAAAAACAACAATCAAAAGGCACACACAGACTCAAGCATGTCATCAAGTTTATGTGCACTGAAGCTCATGGGCTTGCTGGGCTGTGGGCGATGAGGCCAGCCTGGCCCCCTCAGGCAGGACCCCTCCCTCCCGACTACAATGGTGGGAGGGGCCAGGCATTCAGCACAGAATTAAAAATAATGTATTGTGACTTCCGGATCTGGGAACTTAAAAAAAGTCTGGGTGTTTCTCTATTCCTATTTCATATACCTAATTCATATATTCTCTCATATTTCTGGTCTATGGAATGCAAGCAGTGGTCTGGCTCTGTTAGTGGTTCCCTTTGAAACAAAAGCTGTACTAATCCTCTTTCTGGTTTTGGACAATTAAAAAAAAATATTTGGATAAAGCAAAATGACTTCTTTAAAAAGCCTATGAACTACCTATGTTCAAGCCAGACTTTTTGATATTGTACATTCAAAACAAAACATTAAGACAAATTTAATGCTATAAGCTTGTAAGAACCTACAATGTAAAATCTGGGGGTTCATGAAAATAGCCTCGTTGTTCTCTCCTGTAATAAATGTTATATATTTCAAGTAATAAATCTTTTGACAAAATTCTGCTTCGGTCTGCTTTATTCACTGAGGTTCTCGTATGCTAATCAGACTGAGAACTGGTGACTGGAAATTGAGACGCAGGCAGGGGACTGTAACTTCGTTCATCCTCGCCCACGTGAGTGAGTGTCCACCACTCCTTATTTTCCATTATTTCACAAAATCCTAAGCCTGACACACATGACGGAGATAATCCATTGCTCTAGCTCAAAGGAATGTTCTGTGAACAGACTGAAAGACAGTCTCTGGGAGCACAAAGACATTTAAATATGTCACTACTTGCGTCTAACACACCGTGGGGGTGGGGGAGAGGACTTCTATTATTTATAAATAGCCTTTAAGTAAAAGCCAAACATTTCTCAGGCTCAAACTTCTGCCCAAAAGAGCAACCTCCGGTCCTAGAAGACAAGCAGCTAGTTTACCGTGGGCCTACAGCCACGACCGCTTTGGGACTGTTTGGTTTATATGGGGAACGCACGCAGCTTCAGTGCCTGTCGACCACAGCGCCCACCTTGGGTGAGGAGTCTCTCGTCTTCAGCAGAATCTGGTAGTTCAGTGGTTTCCAAAGAGAGTCGTCTGCCACGGCCACGGAAAACTGCGCTATGCACGGGATGAGGTGCTTTGTCACTCGCTCCTGGAACCGTTCTTCTCCTCCCAGCCTGTTTTCTAGCTATGAGGGAGACAGGGACTCTGAGCAACAAGTTGTCTGTCTGAAAAATTCCCAATGTATAAATAAACTTGTTTACTCTTTCATATCAGCAGGCTCGATGACCAGGTGTGTAATTCTAACACTCTCTAGAGCAAATTTACCACCTTTTGGAGCCGAGGCAGACTGTCATGGCCCTTAGCGTCACCCCTCCCTCCAGGAGAACAGCTGAGAGGCGTTCTTCCAGATGGCGGCCCAGTCCTAAAACATTCTCAATAAATCCAATTTTAGAAAATTAAAAATCTAACCATGAGTCCTTATATCCTGCCTTCCATTTGAAACCTTCAAAAGTAAACCCTGGTGTATGCCACTATGAAGATAAGTTCTGTACATTAAAAATAACAAAATTTTGAAATAAAAATTTCATTAAAAAAAAAGCCTGGAGAAGAAAGCCCAGCAAGCTCTAATTTTAGTAGATATAAATCTAGTAAAAATTTAACAGTGAATCAAAAAGAATGAAATCTTGCCATTTGCAATAACGTGGATGGAACTAGAGAGTATCATGCTAAGCGGAAGAAGTCAGAGAAAGGTAAGTATCATATGATTTCACCTCCATGTGTAATTTAAGAAACACAACAGATGAACACAGGGGAAGAGAAGGAAGAACAAGATAAAAACAGGGATGCAAACCATAAGAGATTTTTAAATACAGAGAACAAACTGAAGGTTGCTGGAGGGAAAGAGGGTTAGGGATGGGCTACATGGGTGATGGGCATTGAGGAGGGCACTTGTTGGGATGAGCACTGGGTGTTGTATGTAAGTGATGAATCGCTAAATTCTACTGAAACCTTATTACACTATATGTTAACGAACTTGGATTTAAATAAAATTAACAAAAAAATTTAACAGTGATGGCAATTTCCTCATCGTTTCCCAAAAAGATGGGTTCCATGTGGTTACCTGGTCCACCAGGGGCATCATCAAGGCTTCTGCTCTCTCTTTACTGAGAAAATGCTGAGTATCAAAAAGGAAGATTTTATATAAACAGTTCAAAATAAACTGCAATAGCAAGCAGCACTTTTCAGGGTCATTGTCAGAGTCAAAAAACGCTTCATCTGTAGATGGGAAGAGTAAAAGTGAAAAAACAGTTGATTTTCACAATTTAACCTCCAATGTTTAAATTCAAATCACTATTGACACTACAGTCAGAAGAATATTTCTAAAACAATACAGAAAATCAGGATGAAGACATGACATAAAATGGGCAGCTCTTGGGTAAGTGGCTCCTGCAGGAGTCAAGATTCTCAGTTTAGATCATTTAGTTTGGCAAGTTAAATTACCACTTATCAAGTGGGTTGCTTATGAGCAGTAAAGAAAACACCAATCTTAAATCTTAACATTTTAAAGTTACTTCCAATAACTTAGAGTAGCACATACCATTTACCTTACTTTTACTTCTAAGTGGGTCAACTGTTGTTAACATGTTTTCATTCTGCTCAAACAAAGACTTCAATGCCTACTGACTGATTATGAAGTAAAACCTTCACCCTCCTTATGCTTACTGTACCTACTGTGCCTTGTGTAAGGTACACAGAGCAAAGGTATCGACTGGAGTCAGCTACCAACCTGTTTTGGAGATGTTCACCTGGTTCAAGGTGTCAGCAAAAGGCTTCACCAAGTGGCCAGCGAACAGAGTAAAAAGCCCTTTAAGTTTTTCAGCAATGTTATCTGCCAAGTTGTAAAATGTCAAAAGTCTGTCCTTCGGGGCATCCTCTGTTTTAGCCCAATCAAACAGCTAAAAAGATAAAGTAATATTAGTTTATTCTACATATCTTGTAACATTTATGTATGGGTACAAAGGAGACGTGGAAGGAGCAAGCTTACTTTAAAGAACAAGGGCCTGAACGTGACTTCAGAAAGTTTTACCACCATGGCTACTAGACAGTCAATGATACAATTTTCGGTCTTTCCAATTTCCTCCAGATCATCCTGAAAAACAGAAGATTAGCCAGATTACTAACATGTAGCTCTAAATAACTTTGGCAAGTAAAACAGATTACACAGCTAGATTTTTCTCTGGCTCTTAAACAAGTAGATAACTTTAGAATCTGGGGAAGTGGAAATAAGCTTACTTCAGAGTGCTGTGCTCGGAAGTCCAGGGCTTCCAGAAAAAACACGGTTAGTGGAGCCTGATGGGAGGTGAGCTCCTCCTTCTTCATGACCCCAATGTGCTCTTGCAAGATGCTCATAAATGGACGCATGTGCTTCTACCAGTAACACAGTAAAGAGACATGCCAATTTTAAATATTCCGAGTTCATTAGTGCGTTTATCAATTAAATAACCATCTCTTTTTTTTTTTTTTTAATTTTTTTTTTTCAACGTTTATTTATTTTTGGGACAGAGAGAGACAGAGCATAAACGGGGGAGGGGCAGAGAGAGAGGGAGACACAGAATCGGAAACAGGCTCCAGGCTCTGAGCCATCAGCCCAGAGCCTGACGCGGGGCTCGAACTCACGGACCGTGAGATCGTGACCTGGCTGAAGTCGGACGCTTAACCGACTGCGCCACCCAGGCGCCCCAACCATCTCTTCTTTAAGTGAAAACTTAATAGAAATTTCAGTACCACATCTCCCCTCTCCAAAGTCTAAAACCCAGTATGATCTAACCTTCCAGTTCTTCTCAATTTGTTTGTACGTTTTGTTGATCGCTGGCAGTAAGACTCGGGGTGACAGTGTGGTAGCCAGTGTCTTTTTAAGGGATGTGATGCGGATATTAGCTTGTGAGGCAGAACCCATTCCACCAGTGATTTTCTCCAAATGAACCACCTATAGGAATACAGAAACCATGACCAAAGCCAATATGAGAACTCACTGACGATGTCTGCACACTTACAGAAGTCAACCCAGAGGCTAGCGGCTGGGGAAAGCTCGGAGCACTATCGCGTCACAGAATTCCTTTCAAAGCAGTCTTGAACATCTGTAGATACAAATGAACAGATGCCTCTTCCCCAAGTGGAGTCAGGGATGCAGGTAAATGGTGGAAGGCAGAAGAACACAGAGCACTCAGACTGATGGGTTTTTTGTTTTTAAAGAGGACAGGAATCCAGAGACCATGAGAAGAGTCAAGTGTGTTTGTTCTTGCTAAAAAATCTATCTACAAACCTCCTCAGATGTAGGGGTCCCTTTCTATAAAAAGTCTACCTTCAAGCCCTGGCTACAAGAGTGTGTGAATCAGCTAAATTATTTTCATCATGGCAGTTGAAGCTCCTAACCTCATAATGGCAAATGACCAGTACAACAGAACAGAGTGAGGATCGTTCCTGGGCACTGTCAGTTAGAAATGCCCCTTGCCCACTGCCCATGTGCCAAGTAACCACTGAACAGCAATAGAGGGATTCTGATTTTGAAAGACACCTTAGGATTAAAAAACCCTTTACATTAGAAGCAAATAGGACACACAAGTTTCTACAAGTAATAAAAGGCAGCTCCAGCCCAACACGAACGATCTCATGGAGGGGAGAGAAAGGCAATAAAACACATTCTACAAAATCAAAAAAGAGATGAGCCTTATAAGAAGAAAGCGATGACCATTTCAACGTCATGACCAAGCAGGAGGGATGATGGGAGAGAAAACGGGCATAGCATGTTGAGGTACTGTGGCTCACCTGGGACAGGACACCTTCTAGGTAAGGGCTGATGAAATGTGGGAGGGTCTCCACAACCTTCTGCAGGGCCGCCAAAGCACTAAGCAGATAGACCTCACCGGAAACCAGCTCACTGGTGTTTTTCATTGTTGTCAGCAATGATGGCATCAGGCTAGATATAAAAAAGCAAGAGTTTTAGAGTAACTTTAAGAACAGAGAATGGAGAAGTCACTATGCAAAACTCCTAATAACTGTGCCCGCTACATCATGCTATGTCACAGCCGACAAAACGTGTCCACACATTTTATGAGACTCAGAGCAAGAAACTTCCCAGTAGCAATAGTTACTCAGTCATTTTAAAAAATAACAGGGACTTTCAATTTAATGCTTGCTACGTGTTAGGCGCTGTGCAAAAAGCCTTACGTGCACCCCCCACCGGAATCCCATGAAGTCGGTCTGGTCTCAGTTTTAGAGATGGCAAAGCTCTAACAGACCAAGTAACCTGCCCAGGGCTGCACAGCTAGAAAATACCAAAGCCAAGGGGGAAAGTCAGGAGCATTCAACTCTGAACCTGGGCTGCACGAGGCAGCTTTTGCCCAAACAGATGGAACACCCATCGCGGGGCTTCACCCCTTGTTTCCTAGTTACAGCTGGCCAAGGGGGAGTGAAAAGTGGAAGGCAACAAACATCATAAAGGAAATTAGAAAGTTTTTAATTAGTGGTTTTTAGTTTGAAGAAAAAATTAAATCTTTAACAAATCTAATCTTATGTAACCTCTACTGAGAGGCCAAAAAAAAAAAAAAAAAAAAAAAAAATTGCTAAGGTATTATTTTTCAATTTGTACCAGAAACCCCACATGATGGCTCTTGTTCCAGGTCCTAATCAGCATACCTGGGAAGCTGAGGGATGGCCAGCGCCTCCAGGGTGGAGGTCACCTCTGCCACACACAGCAGGGCACTTCCCAAGACATTCTTCTCTTCTTTGGTTTCTGGTGCAATCAGTTTCACAGCAGTGCTCAGCACGGGGACAAAAGGCTCTCGATTTTCTGCACCAAAATTCTTACATAAAAGCTTTAGAGTATATAAAGCTGTCTGTCTGTTTATTGCTTGTTCTTCCGTCT
Source organism: Leopardus geoffroyi (assembly GCF_018350155.1). Classification (NCBI taxonomy): domain Eukaryota; kingdom Metazoa; phylum Chordata; class Mammalia; order Carnivora; family Felidae; genus Leopardus; species Leopardus geoffroyi. The sequence goes on along the minus strand of NC_059334.1, from coordinate 12,370,239 downwards.
TTTTTTTATGCTGCACAATGGCCAAAAGGACTGGAACCAGTTTTAGGAAACGATAAACCTGAAGAGGTCAGCCAAAAATTTTAAATAATTAGAGCTGCAGAAAAAACATACTAGTCCGTCTTTTCCATTTTTTACTGCTTGCGACTGCCTGAGGCCCTGTGCCACACAATTATACACAAGCAACTGTTTCTCTATCTGCCTTCTTCACCACTGAGCCAGCGTATGTGCTTGTGACCCATTTGGGACGTATTTAAGTAACGCATCCACTGGTCTGGAGTAAAAGAGGATTAGATCATGCTAAAGCTAAGACAACGTAGGGTCCAAATTAGCAACAACTCTATTAGGCTGTGATTCCATTCTAAGAACTCTTATCCCAATTCCTATTAGAATTAACATCACATTTTAGAAACACGTCTACTGGCATCATATTCAAATACTACTATACTTATTTAAATCGTAGCACTCAGGGAAGCGACAAACTCAAGGGAGCTAAAATGCAGCTCTTTGATAAAGCAGAGTGGTGAGTGGGTATGACAGACGGTCTTCACTTACAATGGTCTTTTTCCAGGATGTATGCTGCTGTAGCTTGTTGTTCAAAAGATCCAGTGCTTTCCGGCGGACAGATGGTAGCGGGTTACCCAGCAGCCCTCTGATCACAGCTATGAAGGTTTCCGTGGGCAGCAAGGCATTGACCTAGACAGTAGTTTTACATTGAACAAAGAAAATTTTTAAAAGGGAAGATCCATTCAGATTAAGACTGATTTCTATTTGCTGCATACCTTCTAGGTTCCAGGCAGTTTATGCCCTTTTAACTTCTTACACTAACCTTTCAGGTAGACATTACTAACCACATTTAAAGGGGAAACAAAAGAAGCAAACAAACAAGAAACGCCGATGCTAAGACTAAGTGAACTGCTCAAAGTCTTATAGCTAGCTTTTGAACAGGGATCCTAATGTCAAGGCCAGTGATATTTCTAATATCCCACATACTCTACCTAAAAAGCTATTTTTCTTCTATTCCACTGCATAAAGTAGAATATTATACAGTATTAGATGACTCAATCTTAAAGTATCATTTTTAGTGAAGCACATGCTCTCATAATTTGTAGGTAAATAATCATTTTCAGATGAATTTATCTCCAGCCATCAAGAGACTCTTTTCCGAGAAAAATGTGAGCTGCATTATGGTAAGAAAAACTATCACTAAGTTTATTCCTAAAGTAAAACTTTCTATCAAATAGTTTCACGATGACATAAAAACAGCAAAACACAGTGGATGGGGAGAAATGGAAGCCTACCTTATCTAACATGTCGTAAGCTTTACTAAGCAGTGCCCGCCAAAACTTCACAGTTAGCTTGTCTGCATTTTTCTCCATGGACTGTGCTACAGCATTAATATAGCCAAGAACTGTTTCTAGCAACCTAAAACAAAGGAGGCTTATATGAGAGTTTTGTCCACTATTCTTCCAGCATTTTGTTAAAAAGTTGGAAATTATTTCCAAATAAAAATTTTTTAAAAAATTTAAAAAGTAACATACCTCTGTTCAAGGCCTTTTAAAACCTGAGGACCACCACTTTCAACCACCTAATTTTTAAAGAAAACATCATCAGAGCAGTATGCAAGCTAGATATAAAAAAAAATCATTTGAAGTATATACAGTGAAACTCATCTGTAAGACTATTCAATTCAAACCTCCCAGGGACGGTTTTCTGACCGTATAATTTAATCAGGTTGAGACCTTCCCCATCAAACTGTAGTAACTCTATTCCCTTTCGTTATTCTACTCAGAGTGATTATACTCTATAGATACCTGTGATTTCTAAATGTACTAGAAAGATTCAGAAAAATACAGCCATCTACACTCGTTTACCCACTAATTTTATGAAATGCTTCCATTAGCTCCTAGCTAACTGCATGACATTATGAACGTTACAGATACCAGCGTAATCCCTACCTCTCTCATCCCTTCCTTTGGTTAAGTGCCCCCAGCCCCACAAACTTGAACCTGCCGTTAAATGTCAGAGTTTACACCACAGTCAGCAACATGCTTTTCTGGGAGTATCAGAGTTCTGAGATCTATCTACAGAGATGTATGTCGTTCTAGTGTTCATTTAACACTCCTTGCATACATCATGGTACACACCATGGCATATCTGCTCATCCATCTGTTTACTATGGATGTTTAGTTTACGTCCATTTTTCTGTCAGTAAAGACATTAGAAAAGAACATTTTTATATGTCTCCTTGAACAAGCAGGCACTTTTCTGTAGAGCATATACCCCAGAAAGGGAACGGCTAGATCACAAGAGATGCGCATCTCCAACCTGACTGGAGACCGCTGACTGCTCGATTTCTGAAGCGGCTATCCGGAGACCTAACCCACAGTGGGGTACACAAATAACTGTGTCCCCACAGCCTTGCCACTTCCTGCTATTAAGGGCTTTCAAACTTTTGCCAGTTTGATAGGACATCATAGTGGCATCACATTTAATCTGCAATTCCCTTCCTTACTAGAGAGGTTACCTTGTTGTAGGTTAATATTAGCCGTTTGTTGTGAATTCATGTTCTTTGCCAGATGTTCTCATAGGAACTGATACTTTTTAATTTATGTCTGTGGCTTTCTTTTCATTTTGTTTATGGTGGCTTTTTGTTGAAATGCACTTTTAAAGAAATTCCTCTGTGTTCCTCTGGTAACAATGTTCTCATTTCCTTCTAAGTGTTCCTTTTCACACTGAAAGAGTAATTTTTTAATCTATCTAAAATCACACTGAAGTAATTTTTTAACCTACCTAAGATTGTCTTTTGTATGTGGTATGAGGCCAGTCTTTACCCACATGGAAAACAAATCAAGCCCATTCTAGTAACTGGACAGTTCTCTTTTCCTAACTACTCTGTAATGTCCCTTCCACATGAAAGCATTTCTTCCATGTGCACAGGGTATGCGTCTAGACAGACCGGACACGGTCACACTGACCCCCCTGACTGACCTGGCACCACCACTGTCCTTGGCAAGCTCACTTGAGACAGAGCAGGGTCTACACTTATCCCTTTCAAGCAAGCTACCTGAACGAATCATTTGTTCTAGGAGTTTGCTGATTGTTTTTGGATTCTTACACATCGTTCTTTTGCTGAATAGAAACAATGACAGGATATCCTTGTTCCAGACTTTATAAAGTCTGTCTCATTATGAAAGGTGATGTAAAGCAGTTTCTGGTATCTTCATTAGGCCAGAACTTCATTAGGAAGTTCCCATCTATCTTGGTTGCTAAGAGGATTTTTCCTTAAATCATAAGTACTGAATTTATTAATTATTTTTCTACAAATACTTCAATGATCACATGGTTTCCCGTTGACCTGCTCACGCAGGAGACCACAACTCAGACTTTCTTATTAATGTTCAACCATTCTGATGTTCCTGATCCTTCTCTGTTTCTTTAGGTCTTCATTTTCTGTATTTCCTTCTTCTCTGTTTAAAGTTTAACGCACAAACAGGAAGGCATACAAATCACACATACAGACCTCATTATATTCAGGTAAAGAAAAGAGCCTATTAAAGGCTCTTATAAGCATTCCAGAATCCTTCCTCTATTGGACCCTCATTATTGCTTATTCCCTCCTTCCCAAAGGTAAACACTGTCCTTACTTCTACAACCCTAGATTTGTTCTGCCTGTTTTTAAAGTTTATACAACTAGAATCAGAGGGTATATTCTTTTGTGTCTGCCTGTCTTCTTTCAACATTACCTTTATGAGATTCACTCATGTCCATTTTTGATGACAGACCCTTTATCCACTCCACTGTTGATACACACTTGGCTTGTTGCTAGTTCTGGGCTACCACAAATACTGCTTTTATGAACGTTCTTGTAGACGTCTTTTAGTGCCTATGCTCATACATTCTGCTGGGTATACAGGCATACCTTGAAGACACTGCAGGTTCAGTTCAAGACCACCACAATAAAGAGAGTATCACAATAAAGCAAGTCAAATAAGTTTTTTGGTTTCCCAGTGCATACAAAAGTTACATTTAGTGGCACCTGGGTAGCTTAGTCAGTTAAGTGTAAGACTTCAACTCAGGTCACGATCTCACAGTTCGTGGATTCGAGCGCCGCGTTGGGCTCTGAGCTGACATTATGGAGCCTGCTTGGGATTCTCTCTCTCCCTCTCTCTCTGCCCCTCCCCGACTCGCGCTCTCTCTCTCTCAAAATAAACTTTAAAAAAAAGTTGTATTTACACTAACTATAGCCTATTACATGTGCAATAGCATTATATCAAAAAAAAACAAAAAACAAAAAACCCATGTTATGTACCTTAAAAAATACCTTATTGCTAAAAATGTTAACCACCATCCGAGCTTTCAGCAAGTCATAATCAGTTACCACAGATCACCGTAACAGATATAATGAAAAAATCTGGTGACAGAGAGACATGAAATGACTAACTGCTATTGAAGTAATGGTGCTGGGAGACTTGCCTGATGCAGAGTTACTACAGGCCTATGATTTGTAAAACGCACACTATCTGCGAAGCCCAGTAAAACGTGCAATATGCCTGTGTACCACTTGAGATGGAATTATTGAGTCGCAGGGTTGATACATGTACAGCCTCACCAGATCATGCCAAATGGTTCAGGTACGCTCTGTTTTTTTCCTATTATCTTTTTTTTTTTTAATGTTCTATTTATTTTTGAGGCAGAGAGAGAGCATGAGCAGGGGAGGGGCAGAGAGAGAGACACACACAGAATCCGAAGCAGGCTCCAGGCTCTGAGCTGTCAGCAGAGCCCGATGTGGGGCTAGAACCGTGAGATCACGACCTGAGCCGAAGTTGGACACTTAACCAACTGAATCACCCAGGCACCCCTGATTTTTTTCTATTATCTTTAAAGGCATGCCTCATGTTTTCATATTTGCCAATCTATTTTTACTAGTTTAAAAGATAGTTCCTTTAGAAAAAGCAAAATCATCTGGTCATAAACACATTTAAAAGAACACATCACCTTTCTGATAAAATTATTAGAAGCCAGGAGCTGAGACATGAAGGACACGGACAAAAATTTGAAATGCCGCAGCTGCTTGCTCGTGTGAGTGTCTATATTAAAAATCTGTAGCACCTCTTCTTGTGATTCACTTTTAGTTGATGCTGCTTTGGAAACAGCTTCTGAAAAAGAGCAACAAGGACAAGTGACGTCACTCATCTTCAAGCAGAATCTTTACAGATACAGACATAATGAGCAGAGTAAAAGGGATACGATCTTGCGAGGAATTTGTGAATCTGTCACACCCCGCTTTTCCTCTCCTGAATTAGCGAAAGATGCGTATTTACCAACAAAGTATCCAAGAGCCCAGAGAAGAGAATAAGACAAAAACAAACAAAAAACAGGACAACTGAGACAAGCAAATGAAAGACAAAGACATTTAAAAAGGAACCTTTAAATGTTGCCTCCATTCCCAATTCTGAAGCCTCAGAAGTATTTACGTGTTGGCTCACAACAGTCTGAAGGAGGGTCATCTCTAGCCTTCAACATTTAATTCTCAAAGTTTAAAGATGTATGTTCTAAAACTCTGTAGAATCCTATATCCAAATTTATCTAATATAAAAGGGTTTGAGGGTGCAGTGATTGGGGAGTCCACAGTGGGCCACTTAAAAACCACTCACTGTCCTAGAGAGTGACTCAAACTGAAGGTTTCTCCCGTAAGCAGTCACCACACACGGCTCTCCAGGCTCCTGGTCTGTCCCTGCCAAACCTAAGCAGGCTGTGGGACCACAAGCCCGGCCAAACAGCTGGCCACACAGAAAACAGTCTCCATGGGGTCCTTAGTATCTTCTTTCCAATGCTCCTTGCTGCTCTGTTTCAAAGGGCAGAGAACTAAGAACACATCAAACCCTTTCTTAAACCAGTCTAATTGGTGCTGCAATTAGTGGAATTTTTTTCAAGACTCACATATATGGTAAAAATTTAATATTTAGTTACCAAAGTTGTGGCACCTGTTTTTTTTTTTTTCCTGTCAACGTCTTCGCCAATATTCTAATGAGAAGTTAAGACACAGCTAATACATTGCTGCTAACCTGCTGTCATTTTACTACAGTTCATCCTGGATATACCTGTAATACTCCACAGCCAACACATCCACACAAAAGGACAGACGTATAAAAGCCAATGTGCTGATTCGAAGGGGCACATGTACCCCAATGTTCACAGCAGCACTATCAACAGTAGCCAAAGTATGGAAAGAGCCCAAATGTCCAACTGACAAACGGATAAGGAAGATGTAGATATACACATAATGGAATGCTACTGGGTGATCAAAAAGAATGAAATCTTGCCATTTACAACAACATGGATGGAACTAGAGTGTATCAGGCTAAGAGAAGGAAGTCAAGCAGAGAAAAGACATATGTCATATGATTTCACTCACATGTGGAATTTAAGAAACAAAACAGGTGAACAAAAGGGATGAGAAGGGAAAATAAGATAAAAAGAGAGAGGGAGACCAACCATGAGAGACTCTTAAAGAGAGAACAAACTGAGGGTTGCTGGAGGGGAGGTGGGTAGGAGGAATGTGTTAAATCGGTGATGGGCACTAAGGAGGGCACTTGTTGGGATAAGCACTGGGTGTTATATATGTGATGAATCACTGGGTTCTACTCCTGAAACCAATACTACACTGTATGTTAACTAACTTGAATTTAAATAAATAAATTTAAACAAAAAAAGTCAATGCCAATGTGTGAGGAGAGGCAAGGAGAAATCCTACTTACCATTTTCTGTAAGGATTTGAGAAAGCACCCCATCACATAAAAATTATTAAGTTACTTATAAAATCCCTTCTAAGATGTACCATGTGCTCTGAGGATGACCCGTCTGGTCTTCTGCACCTGTGGAGCTTTCAGATTCAACAATGAACACCTGATTACGACTGACCTTCTTTTTCCTCTGGCAGCTTCATTAAGTACTGAAGAATATTCATCAAGCTTTGTATCTGATGTTGGACACTAAATTCACAACAGACTGAAATCCAAAATTCAGTGTCTGCCTCTAAAATAGCATCCTGTATAGAGAAAAGAAATTATTGAATTTATCCCTATTCGATATTGAATTTATGTAACTATCCCTATCAAATTTATGTAACTAAGTACAAATGATGGAAGTATTGGAAAAATATTTCTTGGCATGCAAAGGCATTACATACTGTTCCTTATAGTCACATGTATCACCAGATGAATGAATTACTGAGCTTCTTACCTAAAAATGCCAATTTATGAGAATGTTGGCATTATTCCAGGATAATCTGCATTATGATTTTTAGCAGAACTGAACATACCCTTTTACTCAGAATGTGTCTACCTCTATTCCCAGATCCTGTGTCTAGAAAGTCATTTAAAAGCAGTCCTCGGCCTGTAAGTTCTGCCCTCATCCATCCAAACAGGGCTCTTCAAAACCACCACCATGTTGTAACCATTTTGATGACGTAGACATTCCTCCCCTTCCCCCAAGAAACGCCTTAAAAACCACTTTCAAGAGACACAGTTTAATCACTTTTCAGCTGTGCTGTTAGGCTGAAAACAGAACCACCCAGCATCGTACTAGACCAGTTCTTAGGTCGAATCACCTACAGCAGATATCAGTTGCTATGGAGGATATTCAGAGTGCCACAGCCTCGGAAAGCAGCTGTAAAGAACGTCAAAAACCTCTTTACAAACGGTTGCGAGCAAGGACTGTTAAATCGACATGAGCACCAGCAGCCCCATGCTTCATAAACACGAACATTTTCCTTCTAATCACCCCACTCTGTACTCTGACCTTTTCTCCACAGGCAGCCAGCAGCACTGTTTTCGTGACATACTGTTCAAAAAGCAGGACGAGGAGGACCCAGAGGAATCTTTCTGCACCCAGTGTGTCGACAAGCTGAACGAGGATGGGCAGGCGCCTGTGCTCCGGGACGTGGGGCAGCGCATCCACAAATACGTTCACGATTTTCACCACGACCTCTTCCACGTTTCTTGTGATTTCCACCGAGTCTCCACCATCAGACTGCAGAGCAGCAAGCAGGGACAGTGAGTAGGAGCAAACAACCCTCCACAAAAGAAGCTTTTAAGTGGACACGGAATGTCCACGGCCTTCAGATGCGCCAAAAAAAGTTATCAAAAGAATCTGAATAATCAAAGACCTATCAATAAATATTCAAAGAGTACAGACGGTGTCCCAGGCACTGTTGGCTCCCAGGAGAATACAAGGTGTAGGATGTGAGCCCAGCCCCGAAGACATCATCTGTATGAAACAAGACTCACACGTGGGAAGAGAACACTAGCAGGCAATGAATGGCAGATGCCAAGTATGGGGCACTTACAACAGGTCTGCTCTCAGGCCAACTGGGAGGCTGTACATATCAAGCAGGACTTGTGCTCTGCCCCAAGAAGAACGGGTACAGTCTACATAAGCAGAGTACAGAAAGGCCAACAACTCCCTATTGCTTTCAGAATAAAGTTCAAACCATTTAACTCTGGTACTGATCCTTCAAACACGGCTGTTGAATTAAAGAATGAATAACAACCTCTTGCACGAATGAACAAATGAACCAATGCCCTCCACTTCTCCCTGTCTCAACGCTGCACTCCACGAACTGACTGACGTCACTTTCTTCACACACACAGTGCATGCTCCCAGACCTCGCCTTTTTACCGAGCAAATCCTGCCCTTCATTTATGCCAGTTCAAATTCTATTTCTTCTGAAACTGTGGTCTTCGGGGCCGACATGTGCCATCCTCTATTCTGAACCCTTCACCACTCATCTATTCTACCGGCATACATGCTACTGTGCACACAGCTATTTTTTTTTAGATCTGTGTCCCCTACTTGTTGGGACCTGTTGGACAGACAATATCAACCAAATACCAAGATTAAAAGGAGACGGTGCTGTCATTCCTGGAACGGTCAATAATGTGAGAAAGGCATTAACAACAAGTAGGGGTAAACAGAAAACTCAAGCAGATGACCAAGCTCTTTCACCTTCAAGGCTGCTTTTCAAATTGGCAGAGAGACCCAATCATCTCTTTGAGTACCTGGCTCTTAGAGAACATTTGGAAAATGTTTGTTGAAATTGCGTATTCACAAATTTGCCACTGGAGCTCTAAAATGTCCTATCTTCACTGACATGAGTAAGGGTATTATCCAACTGCAATGTCCTGAAATATACAGCAAATGTAAATTCACTCTGTCAGATTAATGCTAAGACATGTGTACAGTTATGCCCTCCCAGCAAAGCAGAACCAGCGATGCATGTTCATGTTTTTGGAAAGGACATTGTTACTAAGACTCATTCTTAGCTCCATCATTCTAAAATTTCAGAAGCACAAACACTTGAGCATTTCAGAAAGGCTTGTAATGTCACTTAGGTTTCATACTATATACAATTATAAAATTAAAAGAAATACCAACAATGGTATTAAAACAGCTTACCTGAATAAGTGCTGGGATAACCATTTTCACTGTCTTGTTAATAACTTGAAAACTGTAAGTATCATCTAGACGCATGACACTGGCTCCCATAAATGTGAAAATAGACATGATATTGTGTAGAACTTTATCCTGAAAGGAAACACACCTTTCAGCATTTTCTATTTTAAGCATACCAAATATTAATGATTCATTATAACTCAGTAATAAAAGAAGAAATACCCCACTGAAAAACAGGCAAAGGATTTCCAAAGACATTTCTCCAAAGATTAAACAAATGGTCACTGAGCACGTGAAAAGATGCTCAACATTATCAGTTGTTCAGGGAAATGCAAACTCCATATCATAAGATACTTCACACAGACTAGGATGACCAAAAAAAAAAAAAAAAAAAAGTAAGGGATGCTTGGGTGGCTCAGTCAGCTAAGCATCTGATTTCAGCTCAGGTCATGATCTCAGTTTGTGGGTTTGAGCCCCCTGTCGGGCTCTGTACTGACAGCTCAGAGCCTGCAGACTGCTTCAGATTCTGTGTCTCACTCCCTCTCCGCCCCTCCCCTGCTCACACACACTCTTTCTCTCTCAAAAATAAACTTAAAAAAAAAAAAAAAAAAAAAAGACAGTACCAACTAGCAGTGAAGATATGGAGAAATTAGGATTCTCATATTCTGCTGGTGGTTACAAAACGATATTATAGATGCTATGGAAACAGTCTGGCAGTTTCTTAGAATATTAAAGTTAACTTATGACCCAGCAATTCCACTACTAGGTATACACCAGAAAGTAGAAACAACTTAAATATCCATCAACTGATAAACAAATAAGCAAAACATGGTATCTGCATACAGTGGAGTATTACTCAGCCATAAAAAGGAATAGATTCAAGCTTCAACATGGGTGAACCTTGAAAGTATGATGCTTAAGTGTTTTCACTTTAATGTTTCAGACATTAAAAAGGGCACATATTACAGGATTCTTTTTATAGGTAATGTCCAGAAGAGGCAAACCTATAGAGAGAAAGTAGATTAATGGTTGCCAGGGCAGAAACTGTACTGACAGATGGAATGAGAAGTGACAGTTAATGAGCATGGCGTTTCTTTTGGCATGATGAAAATGTTCTGGAAGGAGATAATAGTGATGGGTATACAACTTTGTGAACATACTGAAACCAGTGAATAGTACAACTATTTAAATGGTTGAATTTAATGGTGTATGAACTATATTTCAATAAAAACAAAGAAAAAATATCAATGATTCTTAATTGTTGCTGGATTATCAACTCCTCTGAGGGCTACTGACTCTCTTCAAAGAAAAAAAAATCCTAGACTCATAAAATTTAGCACATGATGTTAGTATAGAAAGACCACTGAAGCTCATGGAGAACCCCAGTTAAGAACCCGTGACCTAAATCCCCGATAGGAAAAAACTTCAATCTCTTCAAAAGATATATTTCTATAACGGACATGATTTCTCTAACTAAGGCAGTTTATAATCCAACTACTTTTCTCAAGTCACTGGTTGAAGCTGTCTGAGGAGAACAGGACAGTTAACTTTTTTCAAATAACACTAACACAGTTACACTGTGCTGGGTTCTGTGCGAACCATAAACTACCCAGTCACATCCTCACAATAATCCTACGAGAAGGTTACTATTACTGCCACTTTACAAAAAGAGGACCCGAAGCTTAGCAAGATCAAACAGCTCACACTGTCTCAGCTATTACGAGACAGGGCTGAGAGTCCCGCCAATGAGACCCAAAGTCCACTGATTTCAAACCAGTGAGCACTTAGGTTATTTCCACTGAAGAAAGAAAATACCTAAAATATCTGCTGAAGTCTCAAACTTAATACTTACAGGAAATATTCCAGCCACAGTACCCAAAAGTAAAAGGGCATGGTGATGGGTCTGAGGCATCTCTGAAACACGGATGCACTGGACAATCAATTCCACATTGAACTTTTCCTCATCTAGAACATCTACAGTGATGAAAAAGAAAAAACTCTCTAAGTGGTAGGTACATTCACACGCAGAGCAGTGAGTCCTTCCACCCTTTCCTTCCAACAAAGTACATACCCTTTGGTATTTTGCCACCTTCTGGAGAGAGCTTCTGGCAGATGTTAAGCAAACAACTAAGTATTAATTGTTTGGTGTATTCCATATTTCCCTGCTCTGGTGGCAAAGGTTCTAAGCTCCTTCAGGACCCCCCAGAAAAAAAACATAATGGGAAATCAAAGAGTTACACAATTTCAGTGATACATTAAAGACCATTGTCCACAACACATACTTCATTAGGAATAACTAAAATATTAACATCATAGACTGTAAACAAGATGTAAGATTCTAATGCTAATTTTTTTCTCATGCAGGTAGGTGCTTAATGTCAAACCCTCTGTTGTATTTTCCATGAACTTACTTGAAACCTTAGAGGACAACCTTGCAAATTACTCTGCTTTTCAGACAGTAAAAGAGAATATCCACACTACAGTTGCATATACCAGTACTATCAATCTAGTAATTTACACCTAAAAACATAGCAAGTTTCACCCTGTGTCTTTTAATACAAGTAAAGATGCCCAAGAGATGTGGTGTTGAAAGTTAAAAAGTAGGCTATACGAGGAGTGGTCACTTACTACACAATTTGGGGAACTGGCAAAGGGTACCTAAAACCTTTCATCTTTCAACTACAGTACTTGCTTTATTTTACAGACTAGTTAAACAAAAAAAGACTGTTGAAAACAGACTGTTAGAGAAGACATGCAGGAATTAGAATCCTATTCTCTCACAGATCAAAGGCAAAGGCAAGTGTCATTACCTTGCTAGCAGGTTAAAAAGAGTCGGTATCAGTATCTGAGGACTTTTGAGTTTCTTTTTGTGCTGCAGTAATTCTAGGATGAGGGTTACTCTTTGCCAGTAAGAACCTCCAACTTCCTGAACGGATTCTAGATCTTGTGATTTTCTGTGAAACAGGTAAGAAAATATTAGAAAAGTAAACATTATGAATGCTAAGTAAAAATGATCATACCCACATACGCCAAACTGACAGGTATCAAAAAAATCGTAATGGTTTCATAACATTTAAGGCCTGGGGAACAAAGGGCACTTTCTCACTGAACACATAGCTCTTACTTCTGCTGCATTTTTTGCCTTCTTGTTTGCTGAATTGTGCCCAAGGACTTCGTTTTATCTGGTGGCTCCAGTTCTATTCTGACTTGTTCAGCATTAACAGAAATCTGAAATATGAAGGAAGAATGGTCGATGATACACTTGCACGGGATAACATCAGAGAAATAAACGCTGACTTACTCTGGATTTCAGCTCAGGTCATGATCTTACAGTTCATGAGAATGCACCCTGCATTAGGCTTTGAGCTGACAGTGTGGAGCCTGCTTGGGATTCTCTCCCCTCCTCTCACTGCCCTCCCCCACTCACACTCTTTCTCTCAAAATAAACACACACACAAAAAAAAGCTACAGTGAAAACATCCATGTCACTTTTACATTTTCCTATGACTCTAGAGCTCAAATCAATCCCCAAAGGCAAACACCTTATGTACTTCCCACATACCAACACCTGCATAAATATTAAAACACACACACACACACACACATAAACAGGACTGTATTATACACACTACTCTGTACCTTAATTTGTTTCATTTAATGCATCTCAGAAATCTAAGAAAATATGTCAAAATTCTGAGAACTGCTAAAACTGGATAGAACTTGCCCATATTACTACCTATTTTTGTGAACTTGTTTTCTAAGTTATTTTTTAACAGCAAAACAAACACAGAATAACCAGGTGGTTATTCTGATGTACAGCTATGTTTTAATATACACATAAATCAACAAGCAGATTCTTAGTCTCATTATGTCATTACACAACTATTTAAATTAAGTATAGCCTATACCCAGTTGAACATCCTTGCATAAACCAGGTAGATCCCATTTATATGAGTAAGATCCAACCTAACATACATACCCTACCTGCTTAACACTATAAGTATTTCACACAATAAAAATCATGATGAAAACTTATATTTTGATTTTGCACTTTTCTATGAGCTTCTTGTCCAGGATTCTTGTTGACGCTAACATCTGACTTCCTAAATGCAGTGGAAATCAGAGGACAGTTAAACATGGTGTCCCTTGGAGAGAACAAACGTTAATAAACAAGTTACAGAAAGTTTGCAACTTACCCCTTTAAAAACACTGTTAACGGTCTGAGCACAATGTGAATTTTTACAGTTCACCAATAAATCAAACAACATGTGCAAAAGCTTCTGCTGAACTTTTTCATCTGCTATAGCTGCAAAAAATGGCTTTGTAATCTAGAGGGAATAGAAAAAAGGCAAGTGAGCTCAACGAACAAACATGAATTCCAAAAATGACCTTAAAGCCACTCTCTCTTACAACGTAAAATCATTACTCATTTTGTCAGTTAAAATGCAGTTCTTTTCGACACACATGTACATCACTCAATTTTGCAAAAACATATCAAATATATTCCTTTTAAAACATTTCCACTTAAGCTTCTCCAAGTAAAACAGTACAAAATTTAAAAGCTTGAACATATTTTAGTTTCTGAAAAAAATCACTGACCTTTTCAAGGGCTGTAATCTGAACGGTTGGCATTCCTGCGCCAAGTTCCCTTGTTGTATGCACGGCTTTTATAAATATATCTAGGCTCTTTGGGTCCTTATGTAAAAGGGATGCTGAATATTCATTATATTTTCCCAGAGTGAGTTGCAAAATAATGGCCTCATCTTTCAGGACAGCTGTTGGGTCCTTTTGGATCTTTTCTAACAGTTGTTCAGCCATAGGCAACAGCTGAGAAAGCACCATCTAAAGTTTGGGCAATTCAATAGTAAACAGTTACTGATATATAATTTTGCTTGCTTTACAAAGACATCCAAAGAGATGATGTTCCAAGACTGGGAGCACAGCCTGGAGAAAAAAGCCCCAATAAAGATGATCTCTTAGACATGAGAAATGGCATTTAATCCAATTAAGCACTGAAGTCTCCCCTGAAGTTCATTCTGTAATGGCCAAAAGCTCTAGGGGCACCTGGGTGGCTCACTCGGTTAAGCATCCAGCTCCTCAAGCCATGATCACAGTTCATAAGTTTGAGCCCTGCCTCTCTGCCCCTCCCCCACTCATGCTCTGTCTGTCTGTCTCTCTCTCTCTTTCAAAACTAAACATTACAGGGGCGGGCACCTGGGTGGCTCAGTTGGTTAAGCGTCTGACTTCTGGTCATGATCTCAGAGGTTTGTGGGTTCGAGTCCCATATTGGGCTCTCTGCTGTCAGTAAGGAGCCCGCTTTGGATCCCTTCTCTCTCTGCCCTTCCCCCGCTTACGCAGTCTCTCTCAAAATAAGTAAATTTAAATAAATAAATAAATAAATAAATAAATAAATAAATAATACATTACAAAAAAAAAGGCTCTAAACCCTTCAGAGATGAATCATTTGTGAGTGTCCCAAGACTTTCTGAAAACAGGAAATACAAACTAAAGTCTTAGGACACAAAAAGAAGTTTTAGCTTTCTCTAAAACATTGCATGTTTCCCCCAGAGCTTCCAAATTGATATAATATTAATTCATGTTATATATGTGAAGCCTTTAAAAACTAAACCAAAATGCTAGCAAATTATGGCTTGTGGGCCAAATCCAGAGGACCATGTATTTTTGTAAATTTTATTTACTGAAACATAGCTATGCTCATTTGTTTATGTAAGTGACCATGGCTTTCGCAATACAATGGCAGAGCTAATAAGCACCTGCAGGAAAGACTGTGTAGCCTACAGTGCCTAAAATATTTCTATTTGGTTCTTTACAGAACAAAATTGTCAATTCCTAGTTTATTTATTTTAATATTTTTAAAATATTTATTTATTTTGAGAGAGAGACAGAGATAGAGAGCAAGCAGGGGAAGGGCAGGGACACAGGGAGACAGAGAATCACAAGCAGGCGATTCAGGGCACAGCTTGATGTGGGGCTCGAACTCACGAACCGGTGAGATTATGACCTGAGCTGAAACCAGAAGCCAGGCACTTAACCGACTGAGCTACCCAGGTGCCCCATCAATTCCTAGTTTAAACTACACCAGGGATGACACAGAGCTGATAAATGCCATCTGTTTGTTCCCACCAGGAAAATCTGATCATGTGGTTTCCACACCACTTTATCCCATTTCAGTTCTCCACGTTGTCGTCAGTCCCAGACTGGCGAAGCATCTAGGCATTTTTGGAACCCTAGGATGAAGAGCTTCTCCTGTGCTGACCAGCATGCTCCTTCACAGAAGCAGGTGCTTCACAACCTCTTTCACTGGGATCACAGGCTTCCTTAACAACATCATGAAAACTATGGACCTTCCCCCCAGAAAAATGGTCAACCACATACATTTAAAAAAATGAACAAACGATTTTGGAATGTTCACAGGCTTATGTCTAAAACTATTACCTTGTGGAGGATTTTCACCTGAAGAAAAGACACAAACCAACAATTTTTTCAGCAGTGCCTCTTCAGTGTTTCCCCCCATGTTTTTTTAAATTCACTTAAAATCAAGTAACTGGTTAGGTAGGGATAACACACAATTTTAAAAAGGAAAAAAACCCCCACAATATTTGCTTTTTGCATCCTGTGTCTTTTTCTACACTATAATGCTTCCCCCTCCCAAACGAGTAAGAGAATTTTCACTTCTGAGTGTGCTGCACACATCTGCTTAACTCTTGGACACATCTTCCTAGATACGATGAGCAGCTCCAATAGTGCTTAGGAAGAACACAAAACTACAAGCCGCCTGAACTGCACATACCTCACTGCTGACTTCCTGAAGTACTTTCATCAAATCCTTTGCAATATAAGATGGGGAACTATATACACAATTAAGTAGGTTTTTCAAAGTTTCTGATAATTTCTGATGAGATTTTAGTTTCTTTTCTCTCCGCAGTTCTTCAAATAAAGCAGCCAAATCCTAGGGCACCAAAAAGAAAATTGGATGAAAAAGAGCGAAGGAACTACAAAGGCTAAATGTGTTAAATATGGCAGATTCTTTCTCAAATGATGCAATGCTACTTATCATTTTTCATTTCCCCTGGAAAGGGTACCAATACCTCTCAGTTAGCTTATGATTAAAAGCCAAATACTGGCCTTTTAGCCAAAGAAAGCAGAGCAGAAACGAATGAAACACTGTACTCCTATCTTTTAAAAATGGGAGGAGAAAGATGTACGGATATCGCCATCAGTTTCTAAATTCAGTGACTTAAGTCAATCAAAATCCCTATAAAGCAAAACGTCAAAGGAGGAGGAAACTGTTCGTGTGTCCATACAGGAGTGCACACATTCAACCTTCTCTGTGGAGGAATTTACCTGAGTAACATAGGTGGCATCTGAGGTGATCTCCTCTGTTTTAGGAACCAAATGATCTATTACCAGATGGAAATGAGACACCACTCCACTGAGGGCCTGGAGACAAAGAATGGAGGCCCTTCGTACTTCTTTTATGGGGCTTCCCAGATTAATGAGTAGAGATGTCACCACTAAAACCAAAGGGAAAACAATTTAAGTAGCAATTTAAAAAACTGAAACAGTACAAAACTGAAATAGCACCTAAGGGTATATGTTGAAGTTCCCCCCCCCCCCCCCACTGAAATTCTCTCTCAAGACCATTCACTGTTTAATTATGTTTACCGTGGATATATGCGAGCTTACCCTTTTGAAAACACACAAATGAGAGCAGAGCACAGGGGTGTACATATGCACACACCCTGCTTCAAGAACTATCACATTTCAAATTTATTTGGAACTGACTGCCACCCGAGGGTGTGTGTGTGTTTATGTATGTATATAAAATCATTCTTTTAAAACTGTACTGTTCTCCATAGCATTTTCTGTATTATTTAAACCATTATCTTACTGGTAAGTTCAGCTGCTTCCAGTCTTTCAGCATTAAAACTGCTACGACAAGCATCTCCATACATATGTCTTGGTAAGTGTGCAGAGGAAACTTCTCATTGTGCACCATACTTTGCAAATACTTTGTCCTTAATTGTATTTTATAATTTTTTTTAAGTTGATTTCTTTTGAGCGAGAACACGCACGCAAACAGGAGGGGCAGAGAGACAGGGAGACAGAGAATCCCAAGCACCGCAGAGCCTGATGTGGGGCCTGATCCCACAAACCATGAGATCATGACCTGAGCCAAAATCGAGAGTCAGATACCTGACTGACTGAGCCACCCACGCACCCCTGGAATTTTTTATAATGTAGAAGTTTCAGTCCCACTTTTCTTCTAATTTTGTATGATGCTTAGAGAGGCCGTCCCTGTTCTGAGCTGTTCAAGTGTCTGAATCTATATTAAATATGAGAGGCCACACGCACTCCATGTTTTCTTCTAACACTAGAGCTACGTTGTTCTTTTTTAAATTTTTTTTTTTTTTTTTTTTCAACGTTTATTTATTTTTGGGACAGAGAGAGACAGAGCATGAACGGGGGAGGGGCAGAGAGAGAGGGAGACACAGAATCGGAAACAGGCTCCAGGCTCTGAGCTGTCAGCACAGAGCCCGACGCGGGGCTCGAACTCACGGACCGCGAGATCGTGACCTGGCTGAAGTCGGGCGCTTAACCGACTGCGCCACCCAGGCGCCCCACGTTGTTCTTTTTTAATGTGAAATCTTTAATTCATGTGAAATTCTGTCTAAGGAAATAAGGATGGAGTCAACTTTTATTTAAATGTTCTCAAACAGCTAGCCTCAGATGTCCTAATAACGCACCTAAGAATCCCACAGCCTCATCACTCATACATTCCATCAGTGTCTCAAACAGCTATTTCTGCCAACTACTACTTCTAACGCCGTGTCCAGTATAGTGATGGATTCAACAGGAATGCTTTTGTTTTCCCAACTCTGCTATGAAGATGCTAGCTTTTGATTTGAGTATTTTTCTCATTACTCCTATTTTGCTGCCACAAAATTAGAATTACTGATTTTTATCGAATGCCTTTTAAACTCTTGGAAAATGATAATCCTTTAACACTGATATGGCCAATTGAGAGTTCTTTATTTTGAACCAATTTTATATTGTTGGAATGAACTTTATTTGGGCAGATACTTGCTTTTTAAGAATATGCTGGACTCAATTTACAAATATTTTATTTAGAAATTTTGCATTATTATTCAAAGCAACTTGGCCTGTTGTCTTGTTTCTGTCTCTAAGTGTTGTCAATTTTCAGTGTTATACTCATTTTAGACAAAGAATCTGGAAGCTCTCCTTTGTTTTATGCCCTGCTCAGTCCAACAGCACTGAAAAACCTGCTTTCAAGATCTGGCAGAATGCATCTGTAAGATCAACTGGATTGAAGTCTTTTGAAACTATGTCCCCGGGATAAAAAGACTCCTAAATTCCTCTCACGGTAAGTGTTATTTAAGCTTTATTCCATGCTATCTACTGGGGCAAACTGTGGTGACTTTCATTTTGCTACTAATGATCCATTCCATACATTCCATTTCTGGAATGCTAAGAAAGAGCTCAACAAACTGTCAAACTTTTCTGAGAAGGTCATGTAAAGGCTGGCAATCTTTCCTAGTCTCTGTAAGGTTAATTTATAAAATAAAGTCAGCAACAGCTGGAAATTTCAATTCACACAAAGGGCAGCTTCAGGCCAAGTCACTATTTGCTATAATTCCCTGTATAGTGGTACAGAGCTTCCAGAAAAATCCAAATGCAAAAACAAATCAAAGTACTAAGTATTACAGTTACCACCTTCAAGTTAAATACTAGAACTCACAGTAAGCAAAAGCTACCTTATTAAAACTATCAGCTTTAGGGGCGCCTGGGTGGCGCAGTCGGTTAAGCGTCCGACTTCAGCCAGGTCACGATCTCGCGGTCCGTGAGTTCGAGCCCCGCGTCGGGCTCTGGGCTGATGGCTCAGAGCCTGGAGCCTGTTTCCGATTCTGTGTCTCCCTCTCTCTCTGCCCCTCCCCCGTTCATGCTCTGTCTCTCTCTGTCCCAAAAATAAAAATTAAAAAAAAAAAAATAAAAAAAAAAATAAAATATTTAAAACTATCAGCTTTTAGGAATTTTCTTCCGTTTAAAAGTCTATGTGACTCTGTTTTCCCAAGTCATTTTATTTAGATTTAAAATAGGATATTTAAAAAAAAATTTTTTTTTTCAACGTTTATTTATTTTTGGGACAGAGAGAGAGCATGAACGGGGGAGGGGCAGAGAGAGAGGGAGACACAGAATCGGAAACAGGCTCCAGGATCTGAGCCATCAGCCCAGAGCCGGACGCGGGGCTCGAACTCATGGACCGCGAGATCGTGACGTGGCTGAAGTCGGACGCTTAATCGACTGCGCCACCCAGGCGCCCCTAAAATAGGATATTTTACATAAAGATTGAAAAAAATACTGAGCTTTGGTTTTAAACTTATGAATACATTTACTATATTGGTCAAGTATTAAAAAACCAAAGGCAGTCTACATTTTACAAATGATGTTAAATGTTCATTCATTTAACAAAACTCGCTATATGCAAGACTGAGCTGGAACGCATATCTCCACAGAAAGTAATAAATGTTGGTTAGATTCCTAAGCCACTGACAAAAATTCATAAATACTGTACTGTAATATTTTAATATTGCAGTATCTTTTTCTTTTGAACAGTGTCACATTTTTAATAGATTAAAACAAATACCAGCACCTCCCAGAGTCCTTACAGAGCAGGTGCAGACAGAAGCTCCCTGTGCACTGGAGTGGGTGCCCGGAGGCTGGGGGCACTGAGTGACCTTCCACACTGGCCCTCCAGGACTCCAGTGCATAGGCCTTGAGCTTCCAAGGGGAATTAGGTGCACCTGTCCTGGTTTCGGTGGACTACTGGGACATTTCTAAGCAGCATAAATGCAGAAGTTCTTTAGGAAGAATGGAGGTGACAGATGACAAGGCAGAGGGGCAGACAGGGAGCCGATCTTGCAGCAATTCTGGGGAAAAGTGAAGTCTTTTGGTCCTGCTATTTATAGACTAAGAGACATCTATCCCTCAGGAACCTCTGCCTTTGATATCAAAAGATAATAGACATTTTATACTTAATTAGAAAATCAAAGTAGTTATGACCTCTAAATAAAATATACATACCTTTAACAGAAAATAACCATTTAAATAAATCAGGCTATTTCCATGCAATGGAATAGTCTGCAGACATTTGCAAGTAAATAAGTTTCTGTGTTTACTAAGTAATAATATAGAACAATACCTATAACATATTAATTAAAGGATTAAAGTTTTTAAAAATGTGCAGTAAATCTTTCTCATCCAAAGGAAAAAAACAAAACAAAACAAAACCTGAAAAAGCCTTCTTAAATTAAGTCCACCTAAAATCAGGGACTGCAATTTTATAATAAGTAGTAATGAAATAATTCATGGGATTTTATTCTACAAGTAAAAACTTAAATTTAAATACATACTTCACCTTGTATTTAATGAAACCTTGATTATAATGATTAATTATGTGCTCTTTCACAAAGCTAATGAAAGAGAAACACTGAGAAACTGTTCTGGGAAAAGCATATATCGTTCATTTTGCTTTCACAGAACATTTATAAGGAGTGATTTTAGAATAAAAAAAAAAGAAAAAATCAAGAACATAATCAAATTTCCCAAGAGCCACTCTTTTTCCTTTGACATTAAAATCCTTCTGGTTTGAAGAATCAATCATATCCATCATCCTCATCAATTTCCTCATCTTTAATCACTACAGGGTCTAATTCTGTCAGATTCTCTCATTTGTCAATAGCTTGTAAATATCTATTTTTCAGTATCACGTTCATCAACTTCAGGAAATTCTGCATCTTTTACAAAATTTGCAAATTTCACTTTATCACAAAATATAAATTTAATATAAGTGTTTTATTAGTGAGTGTCCAACCTAAAAATGACTTATACCTGATAGAAGAGACAAATCCAAGAAGGCTGTCAGAGTGGAGACCTTTTTATAAGTAGCTGAATATTGGAACTATACTAAATGATCTGGCTTCCCCAGATAACCCTGTAACTGCTGAAACTCAGAAAATGAGCAGGATATTAACAACCTATGACTAATCATCTGCCATTTTTATTATGTTTTGGTGATTAGAAGTAGTTTATACATACACACATATAGTTCACATATATGTATATAAATTATACACATGTAGGGGCGCCTGGGTGGCTCAGTCGGTTAAGTGTCCGATTCAGCTCAGGTCATGATCTCGCGGTCTGTGAGTTCGAGCCCCGCATCGGGCTCTGGGCTGACAGCTCAGAGCCTGGAGCCTGTTTTGGATTCTGTGTCTCCCTCTCTCTCTGACCCTCCCCCGTTCATGCTGTGTCTCTCTCGGTCTCAAAAATAAATAAATGTTAAAAAAAAAATTTTTTTTTAATAAAAAAATTATACACATGTAGCAGTTCACACACATCTACATAAATTACATGTATACACAGCACGTGAGTGAGAGTGCATGCACATGTGAGTGAGCACTCTTTTTTTTTTTTTTTTTTATTTTTGAGAGACTGAGCGGGAGAGGGGCAGAGAAAGATGGAGACAGAGAATCTGAAGCAGGCTCCAGGCTCTGAGGTGTCAGCACAGAGCACAACCTGGGGCTCGAATTCATGGACCACAAGATCATGACCTGAGCTGAAGTCGGTTGCTCAACCAACAGAGCCACCCAGGCGCCCCTATGAGCATTCTACTTAAAAACAAATTAAAAAGAAATTCTCCAAAGTACAATCCACACAAACTACATATAGAGAAAGCATTAAAATTGGTCATGACGGAACGTAAGAGGCTACTCACAATACCTGGAGAAGAGACAGATGCCAGCTGATGTTTATTCTGTGCTTTCTGAGAAGAGAGCATCGCACACCCTATATAAAGAGCTTGGGTCCGCAGCACTGTTTTCACGCTGCAGTTAAGTGGATTTGAAAGGCTAGACCCATACGTCCATAAAACAGAAAAGAACTTGAAGAACTGAAAAACATCTTGTAGATGCACCTAAATTGAACAAATCAACAACAGGGAAGTTTAATTTTTACTCACATTCGGTTGGTTCCAAATCCTCTTTTCACTAGTGTGTAATTACAGAAAACAAATATTTCATTGCAATGTTCTGCTGCTTTGTCTCATGACTTAAAATTTTCTACACTTAACCAATGAGAAGGATGCAAATGAATTCAAAGGACTTGCTACAACTCTACATTTGAACACACCGAACAACAACAAAATGAGAACACTAAGCAGAAAACCAAGACGAGTGATGCTGTAGAAGCCTCATTAAGAAAGTACTTCAAAGATGGAGTCAGCATCACCAACTGTGTCAAATGCTGTGGAGGGGCAAGAAGCCAAGAACAAAGGCCTCGACCACTGGAGGTCACTGAAATTTCTTAGCTGAGTAGAATATGCTAAATCAGCCCTGTGAACAGCACTTTCTCACTGGTAATGGCACTCATCGACCAAACAGCCTGGGCTGTTGTGATTACGAAACACATTAACGGGTCTAGCACACTAGCAGGCACGCAACAAAGTGCACCTGTGTCCTACCTACCGACTGGTGTCACGACAGCGCTACCTCACAGGGCCATGTTTATCAGCGCACACTCTTCCCCATCATCAGCACACATTATTTTCATTTTCATTAAAACCGTCATAACTAAAATGCCCTGCGTTATCTTCTTAGAGGGAAGAGTATGCCTGAAAAAGAGGAGCTTCGTACCTTTATGAACAGTTTCATCAGGACCCTGAAATGAACGGCATCAGCACCGGTGAGTATCGTCTCAAAGAGCCCAATGAGCAAGCGCACATAGGCCCTGCTGTCTTCTCGCAGCTGTTCGGGGTCCCACCACACGTCCTCTACACGGACATGGAGACAAAGAGACGGTAAAGAAACTTACGTGGACACACTGGTGCGAACTTTTCACTCAAGACACTAGTTCCATTTCTAGAGTATCGCATTCGAAAGTCACACTCTGTCCTACCTCTAGGAAAGGATTTAGGGGCCTTTAGTGCATGAATAAAATTTTTCAGTGAAAATATGAGTAAAACTGAATCCTCCACAGCAATATTCTGGGCGGTGTTGAGCTGTTCTATGTAATGTGTCCACAGTTCCACTGGTATCTCTCTGTCCATCATCAGCTCAAAATGCCATTCTGAGGGGATTTCCTGAAATGGTAAAAGAGACAAAGACAACACAAACAAGGGGTTCTGAACATGGGTTATACACAGGAGAACTGCAATGGATGTGTATGTCTGGGTAATATGCAAAATTGTGTCTCTATGTGCATATTTATGTGAGAGAATTAAAAGCTTTAATCACATTTGTAAAGAGATTCAACCATCAATCACTATTTACAAAAAAAAAAAAAAAGATTCAAGTTATCCACAGTTTCATGTTACCTGTATTTTCTCAACACACACATCTAAAAACAAACGTTAGTCACATATATTGTGTTTATCAAGTGACACATTTCTACACAGAAAGGAGCTGGATTTCTAAGAGACCCTTAATGGGACCTTTCTCATGCCCCGCTTTTACAGGTAATCTGAAGAGGGTACATAGTAAAATCTCCAAACTTGCAGGTAATTCTGCAAATAAGCAGCAAAATGTGAGGTGTTTAGAAATTATACTGCAGATACTAAAAAGCAGGAGAAAATATGAAGGAAAATTATGAGACTTTGTACAGGAGAGCACACAGCAGTAACCTGGAAAGAAAGAGCCAGACTTCTAAGAGAACGTCTCTCTGGAGGGATTTCACTGACTCAATATGCTGCTACAGCCAGAAAGAGGCCCATGATTCCCAGAAAGGGTACTAAATATAAAGCATTTTATCTGCATACGTGTATGTGTATGTATACATATATATATACCCAAATTGTTCACACTTTTAACACCAAGGGCAAACACCCTTCAGGTTACCACAATCCACAAAAGATAAGAAAGAAAGAATTCAAAAAGGGCTTATCTGGGCTACTTTTTTAAAATACAAAAATTTATTACTCTTTTTAAATTTATATGATTTTAGGTAACAATGACCATGACCAGAACTTGTAAAATCCTGAGGGTATATGTAAATGTGAAAACGATGCTGACTCATTCTGCAAATCCTAAAATGAAGAGCCCTCTGAATGATGGAGAACAAATAAAAACTAAATACTATTACAGGGGGCAGATATTAAAAGAAATAATCTTATTACCTCAAGATACGTTACTAGGTAAAAATATAAACAACTGAAACACGTTTCTTAGCTGATACTGTCAAAGACAAAGAGTAAGCTGGTGAGATCCAAATCTGATGTAACATTAAAAGACAAAAGATCAATTCTTAGGAAACAACAGAATGAAGTAATATTTTATTCAAGCACTGACATACCTAGTGAATTCTTCATCATGAAGGATAGTTATGCATAACTCAGATAACTACCCAATAAAGATAATAAAGGGGACAGTCAACCATTAGGTATAAAACATCACGACCTTGACATTCTGTAATTCAATTAACTTTTCTAATTCACTATCGATTGCTACCCAAGGCTGCTTCACACTTCGCCCTGAGTATCCAAAGATTCAGCGTTTCAGCCCCCAATTTTCAGTTTTGCTGTGATTAACAAGCCAGACTGCCACTTTACTCAATGTTCCAGACACTTTGCACTACTTACCACTGCAGTAATGACACCTTCAAGCTTCTTTATTTTTTTCTGCAACAAACTGAAGACTCTTATTGCAAATGGAAAGTGAGTTTCCTTTAAAGATGAACAGCAAGAAACCAGCACAGCCGTGACCAGGTGAAAAGTCACTTTCTGCTTCAGACTAAAGCAGTCCTTCTCCCCAAGGCTTATTAAATCCTCCACCTTGAAAAACAAAAACATTCTCCATTACTGGTAGCTCTTAGT
Source organism: Leopardus geoffroyi (assembly GCF_018350155.1). NCBI lineage: Eukaryota > Metazoa > Chordata > Mammalia > Carnivora > Felidae > Leopardus > Leopardus geoffroyi. The sequence goes on along the minus strand of NC_059334.1, from coordinate 12,344,879 downwards.
TCACATAAAACAATTTTCTCTACCCCAGACCTATCTGGGTATTACATTTAAGGTGAGATGACAAATACAAAGCCTTTAAAAAGTAGTAAGCACTGACTTCTAAGTAATTAAAAAAATGAAAAAATTCAGAATTATAATGAACATAAATAACTGCACTTGGCAACCAGATAAATGCTTTAAAATTATACACCTAATGCCTTGACAAAGCTTTATTTGCTAAGGCAAAAAAAACAAAAACAAAAAAAAACCTTTTTGATATTTTGCTATTTTAACAAAAAACAGGATTTCATATTTTATTTTTTTAATTTATTTTTTTAATTTTTGACAGAGAGAGAGAGAGAGAGAGAGAGAGAGAGAGAGAGAGACAGAGCATGAGCGAGGGAGGGGCAGAGAGAGGGAGGCACAGAATATGAAGCAGGATCCAGTCTCTGAGCTGTCAGCACAGAGCCTGACACGGGGCTCAAACTCACAGACCGCGAGATCATGACCTGAGCCAAAGTCGGATGCTCAACCAACTGAGCCACCCAGGCGCCCCCAGGTTTTCATATTTTAAATAAAAGGAAACAGGGAGGCAAAAAGGTACATATTATTCTTATTAGTCCAATATAAAACCACAATAAAAAATTTATATAAAACGTAAAAGATATAAAACAATCTGCAGAATATACTTAGTCAAAAATGCAAACATTATTTAAAAAAAATCTAGTGAAGCAAACACTGAGAAATCCAGGGGTGTTCTTTGACAGCAAACCTACCATCTTTAACATTGAAGAAGGATCCCCTGAACTTATATTGTCAGCCAATAACGCAATCATCTTCTGATTTGCCACACCAATTAGCTTTCCTGACTCTGTGCTTTTAATCACATTTTCAAGAGCTGTTTAAAAAAAAAAAAAAATGAACATAGGGCCCTTATATCATGAATACTCACCTAAAGAATTCTACAGAGTAAGAAATTTAGGCAAAAGTTTTATAATTTTCCTATGAAGGTTTGCTCTGTATTTTCCCTTTTGTCCAATTCTGAATCTGTGTGTGGGTCAGCTTCCTTTCCACTGTCCAGCTGACCACGGACCGTGGGAACAGGGGCACCAACCCCACTTCCCAACACAGCTGAAAATATACATATAAGTTTTGATTCCTCAAAAACCCATTAATAGCCTACTGTTAACCTGAAGTCTTACTAATAACATCAACAACACAGATTTTGTATCTTATATGTATTACATACTGTAGTCTCATAATAAAGCTAGAAGGGAAAAAGTACTATTTAAATAATTCTAAGGAAGAGAAAATGCAGAGTACTGTACAGTATTTATTGAAAAATACCCACATTTAAGTGAATCTGTGCAGTTCAAATCTGTTGTTGCTCAAGGATTGCAGGTTTTTGATCTTAGATTTTTGATCTTAAACAATCTTGCTGACACAGAACAGAGCAAATGTGATTTCAAATAAGTTACAGCCAACATTTGCTATTGTTTTTTTTAAGTATTTAAAGTGTTTTTTCTACAAGGCAACTGAATTTCTTACCTTCCTTCCAGCCCCTTAATATAGGGTGCAGAGAGCAAATTCCTGATTTTGATAAATATATAGCAATTTTCATCTCTGCAGATTCCATGTCATCATTGATGATAATCATAAGCGGCAGCAGATGTACCACCACCTGATTTGACAAGTGATCATTTTCTTTCAGTAGCTCTTCCTTAATTAATATGTCTGCTGCTACCTCAAGTACCTTGTACCTAAGACACAAACAGATTTGGCTGAGAAACCCATTAGGAAACTTAAATTCAGCCCCAAATCATTGCGTTGTCCCTGCTCAGCTGACATCATCCTGGTCTCAACAAACATATTATTCAGACACAGCCAACACAATCACTTAAAATCCATGCCAAAAGGTGAGTTATTTGGGAGAGCAATTTTAAACTAATTCTGTCAAATCTTTTTTTTTGAGAAATCATTAGGCTAACTATAATAACATAAAACACGTCACACTATATATAACTCCACTAGAAATCACAGACTCACTCATAATTTAAAAAAAATCTGAACACATACTATGTGCTAAGAACTAAATATGATGGATACAAAACAAAAACCTGCAAGACATGCTCTCTTCCTCTAAGGAACTTAGTCATTTTTCCATGAAAAAAGCTTAAATGCCAAAAATGAGCTCATCAAATAGTACAGAAGGTAACCATGTGCCTCTGAGCTTCCTTTCATAAGTTCGTGTTTCATTATAAAGTAATACACTATCCTGGGAAAAAATAATCAAATAGAATTATATAAAGTAGAAAACTAAAACTTCCGGGGAGCCTGGGTGGCTAGTCAGTTAAGCATCCGACTTCGGCTCATGTCATGATCTCACAGTTCGTAGGTTTGAGCCCCACATTGGGTTCTGTGCTCACAGCTCAGACCCTGATGCCTGCTTCCGATTCTGCGTCTCCCTCTCTCTCTGCTCCTTTCTCACTCGCACTCCGTCTCTCTCAAAAATAACATTAAAAAATTAAAAAAAAAATAAACTCAAATAAAAACTAAAACTCCCTACTACCCTACTTCTCAGATTTCAGTATTATGTCACACATTATAGACTCTCACCATTTTATGAAGAAAAAATTTCAGAGAATAGTATAATGAAGCCACACAAATCCTAATTCTTTACATAATGCAAGAATTACATTATGATTCATTCCACTACCATGACCATATAACTAAATTAGAAAATGCAAACATGTAAACACAAAAAATGAAACAGGTATAAGAATTTTGTCAATTCAAAACAGTATGAATACATACCATCCCCTATTTTTTGAAAGTTCTGCTCTTCGAAAGAGATTTAGAAGATTTGAAACAGTCACTTCTGAACTAAAGTGTTGTTTAAAAATCTAAAGGGGAAAAAATGGCCATAAGTAAATTTTCACCTGCTTCAAATGCATACGGTACTTGTTAAATACACTTAAAAAAAATAATGAATTGTAAAGAATTCGTCTCCCAACAGTCCTTGAACTATTTCAAGGCTTTATGAGAGCTATTTCTCAAAAGTGGCATTCATGAGCCAATTTTCCACAATCCCAAGGTATTTACTATCGATAACAATTTATAAAACACTTTTCCCTTTTGAAGAACTTCTATGTAATATGAAGTTGTGCAGTCTGATTTCTCCCATAAGCTTTCCTTAACCAGGCTTAAGTCTATGCTCTCAAGAGAACAAATTTCCAATGAAGGAATAATTTCCAATGTATTCCTGCCTAGAGCAGAGAATCACATGAGGAGAAAATATTTACAAATTGTGTATTTCAACAAACAACAAATTCACTCACCTCAAAAGCATTTATAGCCGACAAAACAACATCTAAACTATCATCACCTAATCGGGTTAAAACAGCTTCTTTTATGAAAGACTCATCGACATTCTCCTAAATAAGAAAAAAATATATTTAGTTGCTGCTAAAACCTCCTAAGATTTTACCCTAGATAGGAAGCTTGATTTTGTGAAAAGCACTCCAGATTATCAGTAAGAAATACAGGCTCTGGCCCAGATGCAAATTCAAACACTCTAAACATACCTGCACTGAACTAGATAATCTCTGGAAGGCCTTTTTATTTTTTTGTTATTTTTATTATTTTTTTTTAATATGAAATTTATTGTCAAATTGGTTTCCGTACAACACCCAGTGCTCATCCCAACAGGTGCCCTCCTCAATGCTAAAGGGCCTTTATAGATGAGTAATTATTTGGTACAAACTTTTTCCAGTTTCTACTGAAAATATAATAGAATATATATAATTCAAATATAATTTTTGCATTAAGAAGTTCATCTTGTTAAATCAGAGCCTGGATATTGAGAGTGCAAAGACTCAAGAACCAGAACATCTAGGTTTAAATTCTGGCATTACCCACCTACCAGCTGTGCGACCGACTGGGTAATTTAACCTTTCCAGGTCTCACTATTCTCCTCCAGAGAACAGAGCTAGTAACAGTACCAACTCCAAAGAACTGCTACAAGATTAAACAATACACATCAGTGCTTAGAACGAGGCCTTTTACGTAGTAAACACTATTAAAGTCAGCTATTATTATCAAGATTTTTACAAGAGTAAGGACAAGCACTGCGAAGCCAGTCTGCCAAAAAGATTATTTTTTTTTCATTTACAAAAGAAAATAAAGCACGTAATCATTCACAGTAACAAAAAGGTAAGATCGCAAATCAACCTAAGTATATCCTTATCTATGGGTGGTGAAAAAAATATAAATAATGCTACAAAAGACAATAAGGCACTCTGTTGGGAGATAAAACTAAAATCTCTAGAATTCACAAACTGAAGTCCAACTTTCACATAGCAAATATCACCAAAATTTTCTAAACAGCTAGCAAGTAGTCAAATATCCCAATCTGAAGACAGTTAACCATGCTTAAATCTAAAAGGTGAATGTGTACAACGGCCTTTATTGAAACACTAACCAAATCCAGAAGTGGACAGAAAAGAAAGGGATTAAAAGAAGGACAAGAACACCTTCAGATATAATATTAGGAGCTTCTAGGAATTCTTTTTTTCATTCTAGACACTGGGATCTTCCTATCACAATGAAGACCAGTATGCTATGGTTTAATTATCCAGCAAATCACTAACGCAAACCTATCAACACCTTGTGAGACGTAATTTATGCCAGATCAGAAATGAATCAAAGCTACAGATTATAAATTTGAGTATTACATCAACCATTTTTAAAGAAACATTCTTGGGGTGCCTGGGTGGCTCAGTTAGTTAAGCATCCAGCTTCAGCTCAGGTCACATCTCACAGCTCATGAGTTCATGCCCTGCATCGGGCTCTGTGCTGACAGCTCAGAGCCTGGAGTCTGCTTCGGATTCTGTGTCTCCCTCTCTCTGTCTCTCCCCCGTTCATGCTCTGTCTCTCTGTCTCTGTCTCTCTCTCTCTCTCAAAAAATACGTAAATAAGATAAATGTTAAAAAAAAAATCCTCCCAGATCCTACTGTTGCTATTATTATTTACATATCATTTTAAAACGAAGTAACACAAAAATATAAAGTAAACCAAAAATAATATAAATATAAACCAAAAAATTTTAAGCCCACTATCACAAAGCCCTGCAAAACCAAAAAACTCAAATTGAAATGAATTTACTATGGTAATTATGATTGCACTCTGAAATTAAATTCTATTTGTGATATGAATCTGGCTCTAGCTATCATGACACAAGTTCAAGTTCAGCATTTTCATACTATGGTGTGCCATGAGGACACTCAACTCTAGGACTTTTCTCTTCCAGAAATGTTCCAAATATGCAATAGTACTACATGAGAAGATTTAGATTATCACACAGATGAACACTCTTCCTTTATAGTAACTACACTAAATGTCTACACCAGTTAACCCTTCAAACTCATGACTTGACAACAATGTAAAAAAAAAAATTAGTCCATTTGAAAGCCAGAGAAAAATTTTAAAAACAGAGTATTAGTGATAAGCTCGAACAGCAAAAATTGTGACAGAATTGTGTGAATGGCTGAAGCTCAGAAAATACTGCTCCATTTCAATTACTGCAAAGTCTTGGTAAAATACCATTTTGGTATAAAGACATTATTTACAAATTAAGTTAGCCTTCGTACTTACTATTCACAGCCACCAAAATCTGAAACAAATATAACCGGAGGTACTGAAATCACGGAACAGTGTTCCAAAAGCTGTAATTCCAATGTCCCCAAATACACTCATGTTGAACTTAAGAGTACCAAAGTCAAATTTCAAAACTACAACATTCTCAGATAATTGGTGAACCTCTGTAAATGATCTAGAAATCATAGTCTGAAAAACACTGAAGTAATAATCTGCAATGTGGAAACACGAATATAGAGGTTATTAGAGCATGGTTGCTCTAATAAATGGTGGCTACTGGCATGTATGGTCCAATGTACTCTCTGTGATATTTGCCTTGTGTCTGTAATTACATAATATCAATTGTAGTTGGTAAGTTCCAATTTCCTCTTCTAGAATTACACTGTGCATTTTAAGGATAAAAATATCACAAATGAAGCTATCTGAAACAAACCTCTGATGTCTTCATGATATTTTTCAGATGATTAATAGCCAGAAGTCTCACAGGAGCAAGTGGATGGTTCAGACTGAGCATCAAAGACGTATCAGAATCTGCTAAAAACTACAGAATTCATCACAATCACCAAATGATTTCACCATTAAATGAGCATCTGATCAAGAATAAAAACCAGAGAAAACTGCCCTAAAATGCCCAACACATTTGATAACAACCATCTAAATCCAGAAACCAAGAAGTAAAATCTTTGTCTCTAGAATGTAATGAGTTACAATAGATGAAAAAAATGAGCATTGTAAATGTTGTGATTTTGAGAGTACACTTGTGTCTATGTGTAGGTTTATTTAGTGAAGCAATTCTGTGAAGTAACTTTGTATTCATTATATGGTTCTAACTTCAGACTGAGAAACACCTGAAATAAATCAGTGTATTAGCACCTAAATGAAAATATGAATTAAAAAATTGGTCACTGAACACAGAAAGCAACTCACCTAAATAATAAAACAATGACAGTCAAATTAATGACAACTTACCTCACTTATGTAAAAAGACTAAAAAGGAAATCTATTATCCTAATTTTGGAAATGAAACTAATTAAAGATGAAGGTCTAATTACAAAAGAGAGAAACCTAAACAATCACATTTCTCCTCATAACATTTATTTTCAAGGCTCACTGTAAAAACTGCTCAAATGTCTAACTTCTAGTAGAAATAGTCGATCTAGGGTGAACTGACAGGAAATTTCTGAAGTTCTAACATGATCATGAAATTAAAATCTGCCTCCCTTATTCTCACCAGTGACTTGAACAGCCTCATGCGGCTAGTGCACACATAGCAAAAAAAATAAGGACACACTGGAAACCTGAGTGAAGCCCCCTTTTGATGACTGCTAATAACATTTCCAAAACATATTTTTCCTGAAAGAAGTTATCACATGCAGTGATTTACGTTGCCATGCCTTTTTCCAACAATTCAATGCATAACTGAGTTGAGGCCTCACAGCTTCCCTTCAGGGAACTAGGGAAACTGTACTAAATCTCACCTGTCCACGAAAGTTGCAAAGAAAGGAGTGAACTAGCCAATTTATCTCCAGAATTCCTTAAATAACCACACAAATATACCCATAATTGTAGTAATTCCTCTGAAGAAAAACTTACCTGATACTTTCCTCCACTTGTAGAAAGAGAGATAAACTGATGAAAAAGCTCCTGTTTTTTTAGATCTGTAATTTCTTTTAGGCGTTCCTCTAATACAACATCTAATGTTCGGGGATATCTGGGAAGAAAATAAAGAGCTAGTTATTCTTAACGAAGTCACTAACCACACACATGATACGTGTATAAAAAAGATACAAATAAAACCTTAGAAGTATTCCAACAGTAACATCTCTCTATACAAAAATGGCCCCTATTTCCTATATGAAAGTATAGGTCAAACACACTTAATCCCATACCGGTCTTCCTAAAGGTGGGGGGGAAAACCAGCCTCTTTACAATTCATTCCCTATGTTATGATGTGACCTGTGAATCTTCTTTTAATAAAACAAGACACACACATTCAACAAGGGCAGAAACACACAACTTACTTGCTTTCCAAAAGTCTGATGAGTGGAAGAAACTGTTCGTTAAGCAAAGATACTTTATCAGGACCGATTTCTTCCTGTGAACTATATGAAATATACTCTTCAAAAAGAAGGCTGCAAAACAAAACAAGTATCAGCAGACATGAGAGCTACTATTTATTGAGCACCCATTATATTTCAGATGCTTCAGAAATACTTCTGCCATATTTCCACAAGGTACCAGTCATTCTTTTATTTTTTATTTATTTTTTTATTTTTTTAATTTTTTTTTTCAACGTTTATTTATTTTTTTTGGGACAGAGAGAGACAGAGCATGAATGGGGGAGGGGCAGAGAGAGAGGGAGACACAGAATCGGAAGCAGGCTCCAAGCTGTCAGCCCAGAGCCCGACGCGGGGCTCGAACTCACGGACCGCGAGATCGTGACCTGGCTGAAGTCGGATGCTTAACCGACTGCGCCACCCAGGCGCCCCGGTACCAGTCATTCTTATTTTACATATGCAAAAACCAGGGCTGAGAACTCTTGTAATCTGCCTGTGATCAGAGGACAGCCATCGCAGCCAATGCTCAGCGAGCCCTCCTGTGCCATCAACAGTAGAGCAGGTTCTCAAAGCCTGCTGGACTCCGGGGCCCACACTCTCAACAGTACTTCCCGCGTCTACTCTCATTTAATCCACAAGCCAATTCCGTGAGCGAGGGGCACGAATGACACACAGCAGCAGACAGGCCAATGTTACACAACAGCAAAACCAGATCCAGGCAGTCTGACCTTCAGAACTTACTACTCTACTCTCCTGGAAATGAGAGAGGAAGGATTCAAGCCCATGTCTGACTGTAATGCCTACATTCTTTTCACTGTATCAAGGTGCCCTTTAAGTGAAAAAAGAAAATGGGAGACTGACCTATCTTTACAGAAAAGAAAGAATTTTCACTTCACACCCTCAATATTAAGTTTCTAATTGATATTTACTAAATACTAACTGCAATGCATTGTTTCAGGCATTTTGACGCAGTTATTAATAGGAATCTCAAATCAACCACTAGTTCCATGTAGCTATAACCCAAATTTAGCTTAACTATTAACTTTCCATTATCCCATTTAAGCATTAAACACAAATTACTTTTTCCTTCTACTGCCATCATTATTGCACTAAGTAATTAATGAAATGATATGGACAAATCAAGAAATGCGTCATAAAGAGAAACTGGAAGACTGTTACCCAACTCTAAAAAGTATACTAAGCCCCAAAGATACAAATCAAAAGCATGTCAGAAATAACAGCTTACCTAGCCAGCAAATGGTCTAAGTTGTTCTTCAGTGATATATTTGTAAGTATAGCTTCTAAATGTCTCCTGTAGATTTGACCATCTGTCCCTTCAGTTTCTTCACCTTAGCATACAACATAAATCAAAATTGATGGGGAAAAATTCTTTTGCACCTACATTATTAAATTTACTTACAGCAGAAAAGTCTTCTACAGGAATCATTTTAAACCATATATATTGGTATCCAGCTTTTTACCCGTTTATAAAAGTGTATCTCACCTATTCAGCTATGTATATTTTTTACATTTTTGTATACATTACCCTCACTTATGCTTTACCTGAAATTCTCTACATTTTTAAAAACAAGTTTTCCAGGACTTATTTATAAAACAGAGGTCCAAAACATAGTTGTGCCAGGTCATATTACAAGTGGTTGAAGCTGGGACCCAAGCTTAGAGCCCAGGAAACTAGCTCTGAAAGCAGGCTCAGCTTGCATCTTGATGCGCCCTACTGAACTGAGCCATCATCTTCTACTCCACATTTACTGCACATATATTATCAATCAGCTGGTAGCCCTGCCTTCAAAGATTGGGACCACATCACCACCAGAATAGGAAAAATATACTTTTATACATGCTACTCATATCTCTGACACATATCTAAACCAAGATCTGGTTAGGCAAAGCTCATTTTCCAATAAACTGACACACTTTACAGATGTCTTCCCTAGTATGTTTTTCTTAGTCTAAGTGGCAACAGGACCAAACATTTCTTCTTGTACTTCTCTATTTATTGAAAGATAAAAAGCATATAATGGAAATAATCATTTTTAATAACCGTTTTTATGGCTTCTTAAAAATGTGGTTGTTTTTTAACATTTATTCATTTTTGAGAGATCGAGACAGAGCGTGAGTGGGGGAGGGGCAGAGAGAGTGAAAGGGAGACACAGAATCCTAAGCAGGCCCCAGGCTCCAAGCTGCCAGCATAGAACCCGACATGGGGCTTGAACTCATGGACCATGAGATCATACCTGAGCCTAAGTCAGACTGAGCTACCCAGGCACCCCAAAATTTGGGTTTTTTATGTATACGATTTTCTTGGTCTCTCATGTTCAGTGACTCAAAGGACTTTTATGTTCATTGACTCCAAGGAGAAAAACTTTTTTGGCAACTGAGTATTTGTCGTACATGAGTCACTGAAGTTCATTAAATATCTAAATGAGAAGGGAAAGTTTTACTGGGTAACATATGTTAATCATTTTAAAATAATTCCATAGCCTTTTTAACGAAGAGATTGTTTAAAAACACACATTAGAGGTTCCTGGGTGGCTCAGCCGATTAGGCATCTGACTCTTGGTATAGGCTTAGGTCACAGCTCACAGTTTATGGGATGGAGCTCTGTGTCAGGCTCTGCGCTGACAGTGTGGAGCCTGCTTGGGATTCTCTCTCTCTCCCTCTCTGTCCCTCCCCTACTTGTGCACAAACTCTCTCTCTCAAAATAAATAAACATTGAAATAGAACACACATTAAAAAGACACACCAGAATTCTGAGCATATCAATTAACAAATATCTCCTTCAAACAATGTATTCCCACCTCAAATGTTTTTCACATTAAAAAAAAAAAAATTACACAAAAACAATTAGCAGAAACTTGAAATATCTTACAGATATTAACAATTTTAAGAGAATCAAATCTTAGACGTTACGCTTCTGGACACATAATATACAACCACGAACCTGTAATATGATTAACGATGGAGACAACCAGATGGGGAAGCATGTAACGCAGAAGAGGACTGACATCATAGACTTCAGAAATCCCATGAAGTATTGTAATAAGATCAGGAACGTTACACAAATGAGGAAATGGCCTTTGAAGAAACAAGTACATAAAATGCTAACTTCAAAAGTCAGATAATATATAGCAATTTGAAAAAAAGTATACAATTTATCTTTGAAAAGAATTATTCAAAATACTTTCATTCTCCTGTATTTATCGTCATTTCCCAATTCAATCGTACGTACTTTTTCCCAAGGCTCTCTGGCTTCTGTCTCTGCATGAGCACTATTAAGCAACCTAATCCATCCTTGATCAAAGAAGGAATTTTGGTCAACGTTTTGATGATCTGTGAAGCCAACGAATTGACGAAGGTGTCCTCCATTGTCACTTTCACAGAAATCTGACATATTATCATGTACGTTGCAGCTCTGTAATCTGGTAAAGATGATCTCAACCCCTAAATATTTTTTAAGATACAAGGAAAAATGATAAGCTATATCTTTTAACTTTACTTAAAATGTTACTTTACCTTGACAAATTAAAAATGCCATAAATGAGAGATTAATACTACCTAACGTACGCTGAAGAGTCAACAACTCTTCAGAATTTAGCCTCTTTTCCTGAGCACACAGAGATGAGGTTAAGTCTCTTGGATGAGAGGAGGGATCTCAGCAGGTCTCCCAACTTGAAAATCCACTACATATGCTAACAAGGGCCAACAGGCTCTTCTTTTTTTTTTTTCAACGTTTATTTATTTTTGGGACAGAGAGAGACAGAGCATGAACGGGGGAGGGGCAGAGAGAGAGAGACACAGAATCGGAAACAGGCTCCAGGCTCTGAGCCATCAGCCCAGAGCCTGACGCGGGGCTCAAACTCCCGGACCGCGAGATCGTGACCTGGCTGAAGTCGGATGCTTAACCGACTGCGCCACCCAGGCGCCCCAACAGGCTCTTCTTTTATGGGCAAACACCCACCAGTGTAAAGGAGACTTCAGAGACAAAGACAATAGGGGCGCCTGGGAGGCTCAGTCGGTTAAGCGTCCGACTGACTCAGGTCATGATCTCACGGTCTGTGAGTTCGAGCCCCGCATCGGGCTCTGTGCTGACAGCTCAGAGCCTGGAGCCTGCTTCAGATTCTGTGTCTCCTCCTCTCTTTCTGCCCCTCCCCCACTTATGCTCTGTTTCTCTCTCTCTCTAAAATAAATAAACATTAAAAAAAAAAAAAACAAAGACAGTAATTTTGGGACACCAGCAGGAAGTGAAAGCAATACCTAAGCGGTACCTCCACAGGGAATCTGGGAGGGTGGTAGGTAGGCAACAAGGCACCTGGGAAGAAGAAACACTGAGAAGTGGAAGTCACTGTAAAAAGAGTAAGAGCATATGCCTTGATGGAGACTTTCTAATCCATTCTGCTTCCAGTGAGTCAAGATGACTGCTAAGAAAACAAATCTGAAAGGTAATGTCAGGGCCAAATAGCCAACATTTATTCTTAATGAGCCCTAAATAAGATCCCACTTTTGCAAGTTTTTAAGACAAAAAAGTCAGATTTTTTTACCTAAAAATTAAATCTTGCCAACCATCTGAACTATGCTGTCAACTTAAAAATAGTTATGTCTAAGTGAAATTTTCATAAAGCCAGGAAATTCCTTCAAGTACAAAATAATCTACTCTACACACGAGCAGGACCAACCTTTTGGATATATGGAAATAGCTTGGCGACTATATTATCCAATACGCCCTCAGCAGTCACTAGAGCAGACACGATGGTAGAAGCATAGAAAGTTAAGAGCACTCTCAACTGAGCTGAACTCCCAGGATACTCAACAAAAACCTACAACAAAAAAACACAGAGCACAGGTTAAAAAAAAAAAAAAAAAACAAAAGCAAGGCCAATTAGATAAACATATAAGAATGTTTACAGCTCCCCTCAACTACTTCAGACTGACATTCTTATGTTTACCATATACAACATTAAATACACAAATGCAACGGTTCAATTAAATATGACAAGAATGAACAATCCTGACTTCTGATCCCCTCTAAAACAGTCACTGTAAATAGAATTTGACAAGAAACAGAGTAATTTATTTTTGTAGGAAAACACCTTTTGTGACGAAAGACTGATTCAAGCTGCTCATGTTCCAGAACAGTAGTTCGCTTAACAAAAGGAACTTCTTCTAAGTACAGTTATCAGGGAATGCCTTTCTTCACTCAAAGCAAGCAATCTTTTAATGGAATCAGAGAGTCAGGGAACCAGATACTACTCACCTTCACAGATTTTGTCACCAGACTACAAATGAAATCCATGAATCCAAGATCTTTGTAGCAGTGGGTAATCAAAGTTCCCCTAGCTAAGGGCACTCCATGTTGCTGTTATAGACAGAAAGAACCAATCATCATTAGGGATATTGATCAACTGATCATTTTTTAAAGTACCTACCACAGTACAACTTTGTACTGGTGCAGTTAATACAAAATACAGTCTCTCCATATAGCTGGTGGTAGAGAGGAAATGAACATATAAAATTGTGCAAACTTTAGAAATCCAAAAGAGGTCAGCAATGGGGGTAGATGTACTCAGTGAATACTGCCTACTTACCATGTGTTGCATTTTCATATGTATTTATCTAAATCTGGATTCTCTAGATTCTTAGGAACTCTACTAGTTAGATTGGGTTTTTTTTTTGTTTGTTTGTTTTTTTAATGTTTATTTATTTTTGAGACAGAGAGAAGACAGAGCATGAATGGGGGAGGGGCAGAGAGAGAGGGAGACACAGAATCGGAAGCAGGCTCCAGGCTCTGAGCCATCAGCCCAGAGCCTGACGCGGGGCTCGAAATCACAAACCGTGAGATCATGACCTGAGCTGAAGTCGGACGCTCAACCGACTGAGCCACCCAGGCGCCCCTAGATTGGGTTTTTGAGCCAATGTGCTGTGGTTGTCTTGGCTTTACAAGAACACTAGTAATAGAAATAGACTAGGAACCCAGAAACCTTATACTGCTATTCCCACCGCTTACACCACACATGGCATGTACGGGGTGCTCAATAAACACTGAATAACTGAAAGAAAGGAGAATCTGAAGTGAACTTTAATAGGTGAGTGGAGTTGCATACCTGAAACAAATGTGTCTAGAGAGCATCAGCGTCTGTGTGTAGAGTAGGGGAAAAAAAATGACCTTGGTGTTATATTAGCAGAGGGAGTAGTTTGGTAAGCTTTATTATGGGTTGTCTTTCTCTTCTTGAACACTCGCTGGTTCAAGTGCTTTACATCCAAACTCTTAAACTGTACTTCCAATTAAAAGTTCCCATTCCTTTCTTTTTACTAATTCTGATCACTGGACTCACTATCATCACACATCAAATTAACTCTTTTCAAGGTCCCACAGTCTGTTAGTCTACTTTTGCCCCATCTGTGTTCCTCCTAGCCTGAATTGCCATACTTAATATTCAGTAAAATTCTCGTCAACATAAATGTACTTTCTTCTACTGTATGTTGCAAACAAAGTGAAAACGGCCAAATCAGTCATTTTATCACAAAACCATGCTAACTGATCCTTACCAGACCCTTCCTGTAAGGCAACCATCCTTTTAATCATCTATAGACTAAATGATAGCATCTTTTTTTAATCAATTTTAATAATTTCCTTAAGTCCATCATCCTTATCCTTTTAATTTTTTGAAGTATTTTTCTTTTCTTCACCTCCAATTTTTTTTTTAAAGCAATTCAGTTCCAAGATCTAAAATGTCAGACAGTAGTGTAGTGGAAAGATAATAAACTTTAAAATCAGATCTAAATTCAAATCCTAACTGTCACTTTATAGTTATTTGAACTCGGGCAAGTAATTCTCTTAGCCTGTGCTCATCTGTAAAAATAGTTTTGTGACAAACCAAGATAATATAATGAGAATTGCCTAGCCTAATGTCAGGTGCCAAGTAAATGCTAATTTCAACTAGAAGTTACGAAATAAAAGTGATGGAGGTAATACTTGGACTACCTGTAGGAGCACTAAGGACTTCATTTTTTCCAAATTGTATCCCTTAATCAAGATCTGTAATGATTATAGACACATGTCATTCAACAATCGTACCTTAACTGGTGACAACCAAAACCATTTGTGCTTTGGATTATTAATTTTCAGAAGCTGTATAACCCGTACAAATATTCTGGTCTCGTGGTATGGTAGAACACAAGCAATGAGGCTATCTTGATTATAAAGATGGATATGGAACCTGGGGGGAGAAAAGCAAGCAATTTGAAATGACACAAAACCTGCAAGCACGTATTTCCTTCCATGTCCAGATTCTCTATCAACGAGCTAGAACTACTCAGAAGTATCAGTAAAAACAAGTACATGACGATACCCAAGATAAAG
Source organism: Leopardus geoffroyi (assembly GCF_018350155.1). Classification (NCBI taxonomy): domain Eukaryota; kingdom Metazoa; phylum Chordata; class Mammalia; order Carnivora; family Felidae; genus Leopardus; species Leopardus geoffroyi. The sequence goes on along the minus strand of NC_059334.1, from coordinate 12,329,810 downwards.
AGCACCAAGTGATAAGCCTCTACTTTGCATTAAAGTACTTCTCAACAGAGGTCCGTCAACTCTTATGCTGTAATAGTTTTTACTACTCAGTATAAAAATTTACATCCCATTCACTTTCTCTCAACTTAAAAAAAAAACAAAACACTATTATTAAATTAACATAACTGTGGGACCACTGTGGTCAAATCAACAGAAAACCAACTGGTCAACTAGGCAGCAATGCTCGGCTCCTCTCCATGCTCTGAAGTTCAGCTTCCTCAGCTTATCAGAATTCTAAAACCAGAAGACTAAAATCACATTACTTTCTCTGAATTAGAATAAATTGTCAGATTACAATTATATATAATTTGTCCCTAAACTTCACACAACTCTGTATGGGTCCCTCTACCATAGTAAGACAGGCTCATTAGCCACATCAGTTACATTAAATCCTTTCTAGCCTTGAAGACCTAGCTCAAATGCTTCCGTGTTCAGGATGCTTTTCCTGATTCTCCCAGCGAAGTGATTCCTCTTATTTCTATTACACGTTAAACTTATTCGCCAAGATGCTACTTTCTTCGTGAAGCTTTCCTCAACTACTTCAGGCAGCACAACAGCCCCAAACTTTGCAAACACCTTTACTTCAAAACAATAACCAAGGGCAGCCTATTTAACCTTGTGTTGAATCTAATGTTTACTTAATAAATAAGTTACATGAATAAATTAAAAAAAGTACTCCTTATGCTAATGATCCCAGCTAATGCTGGGGGGAAGGAATTAAATGCTAGAAGAAAAAGGGAAATATTACAGAATTGCTGTTTTCTGTCTGATGACTCTAGTGTTCTGATCATCAGAAGACCCAAGTTAAACTTAACGTTTTCTTAATGACTCACTTGCGTCCAGAAGGGAAATCACTTTGTCCCCATGTCTCCAATTAATGAAATAAAGCTCTTTCTACTTTTAAAACATACAACACATGGCAGAATAAACAAAAGTGTGTAAGCTGTGATGTGATGCCAATTCAGTGAGGAAATAAACTTGAATATCCTTACTAAGACAATTTCCAAAGAGTCAAACCTTGGAAACAGTCTTGTATCTCAGATCACTAGTTGTGTGACTAGGTAAGTTAACCCCTCTATGCCTCAATTTTGTAAAGTGTACAATGGGGATAACACACGTACCTTCCCGTAGGAATGCTGTGAGCATTGAGACGGTGCGTACAAAGTGCTTACCACAGAACCTGGTATGTAAATGCTCAATGTACATTAGCTATTGTTGTTTTTCTTAAGTTACGGTATTTTAGAGGATACTGTTTGCTTCTTCCCAAAGCACTGGTTTTGTTATTTTGGCAAGAAAGAAGTTTAATAATATCCTTTGGTCCAAATATGCGGTAACAGTTCGTAGTGGCAAAGTGATGTGAGCTCGTTGGAACTAATATAGTTGGTCTATTAACTCAAGATCTCCAGCAGTTGTATTTCTGTCAACAAAAAGGAGTTTAACAGAATGGCAAGCTTATGTCATCTTACAGACATCGTGTTAACCTCTTCATAGACCTAATTTCTCAGCTTTAAATTGGCTTGTATTCTCATTACCTAATTTTTAAAAAAAGATCACAGTTGTTAGCCCATAGTTATTTCTGTAAATTAATTTGCTACCTGTGAATCAACCACTCCAGACACTTCTGTGCTGGCTTCAGCAGGAAGTAAGGGGACAAGTGAATAAGGAATAATGAAATGTTTTCATCCAGCTCTTTGTTCACAGCTTTGGTCTGAACGCTGCGCTCCAATGTTTTTGCCAGCTGGCTGAACAACGGTGCTTCAAACTGCTCAAAGGAAGGATCGATCCCGAGCAGCTCTTCCAGGCCAGTGCATCCTAGGAAAAGGACAGTTTATTTTTAACAATTCTTTGCAAGCAAACTCCTCTCACCCCTCTTTTACAGTTTTATTTATCCCTAAAAATCTTGTATAACCTGTAATACAGTCCCAAACATAGATTTCTAGTTTTCAACATAAAAAACAAATCATCTCCCCAACCAGAACAGAAAATTCTGCCTGGCAGGTACCATTCTTTAAAAAAAAAAAAAAAAAAAATCCCTTGCAATAAGGGCCAGTTCCCATAGGAATTGGGAAGACGCCTCCTCTACCCCAGCCACGCCTCCAGCCTCTTTTTGACTGTCCACTCCACACATTAGTTAACCTCCCAACCTTTGTCTCTTCATCTGTGAAATTCAGATACTGCCACGTTTCAAGCATCAAGCACATAGTTATTTGTTATCCTCTTTCTCTGAACAACATAAGTCAACAAATTGGAAACTCTTAACGGAAGAGGGAGGGTCAGAAGAGAAAACAATACAGCAACATCCCCAAAACAGGTGCTTCGAAGACATTTTCTTAATTAACGGTTAGCTCACCAATGGCAAAAGCGGTGTCCCTGTCGATGGTGGCCGCTTCCTTGGGGTCAAACAACAAAGAAGCAACTTCATCTCTCGATAACAGACTGCGGTCACTTTGAGGGAGGGCGAGGCGTTGGAGTTGCTGGGCTAAGGACGTCATCTCCCACGCAGGCGGATTTCTAAAAACACAGGCTAAAAAACAAAGACACTGTGAGAAGTCTCTAGAAAACCACAGGTGGCTGAACCACGAGCCTCTAATGCCTCGCATACAAGTAACTTTCTTCGCACTCAGCGCCGTCACGGACACACAGCCGGCTGCCCCGGGACTCACGGACCCCAGGGTACAGACGCCACAGCAACAGCGTTAACGCAGGTTCCTGGGGCCGCGCCGTGGCTTTCTTCAGCCCCGACCACGAGAGACTCGAAAACCCGGGGACATCTCACCCTCCCTTGGTATACCGTCTACTCCCCTGCAGCTCCTGCTCACCGAGAGCTCGAATTCGGGACGCAAGTCCGGAGTGACCAGCCTTCACGGCAGTTCCCACATGCTACCAAAGCGGCCGGCTCTCGCCCGGAAATTCAAAGCATGCTTCACAGGAGCTTCCGGTTTCAGGCACTACGGCAAGAGAAGAGGTACAAGCTTGCCAGAAGTACGATACGATGGCTCCGCCTCCCTGCGTCGAAGCCCCGCCCCCTCGCCGTGCCAGATTTCAGGCTCTGGGTCTGGGTTGGGTCCGGCTCCTGTGCTGGGGCTGGGGGTCTGCGCCCGGCTTTGTGCCTTAGGGTTTCAGTCTCAGGGCTAGCCTTTTGTGAGCGTTAGGGATCTGTAGCTGGAACCATTCATTCAACATACGTTTATCCAGCTTTCACTGTGTACCAGCAGATTAGCCAGCGGTTAAAAATGTGAGCTATGAAGTCACGTTGAGTGAGCTCAAATCCCGGCGCTAGCGCCCCTGAGCTCCACCGAATTATTTCATCTGAGTTTGTTACCTTCTCTATGAAGTGGGGAAAGGCTGAGAATTTCATGAGGTGAGCTGCTGATCGAACGAAGCGAGCCGCTCTATGAATGGTGGTTGCCACCGCCTTGGATCTTGGGGACCATCTTGTCACCGACCACTTTGCATTCCTGGAAAACGCATACTTAATTTTTTAAATTTTATTTTAAAGTTAACCCTGTTGAGATACAATATACAAACCAAATTGCCCAACTCAGTTCAACAGTTCTATGAGTTTTAACAAATGCAGATGTAACTCTCTCCCCATTCAAGACATAGGAAGTTTCCATTGCCTCCAAAAGTTTCCTCTTGCCCCTTTGCTGTGATGCCCACTCCTACTCCTGGCCGCAGGCAACCACTGGTCTTGGCATCATTATAGGTTAATGTTGCTGAATAATATTCTTAATATATAGGTTAATGGTGCTGAATAACATGACTATACCACCATCTGTTTCCGAAGCAGGTGGTAGGTACTACAGAAGGGAGCGGAGTGGTCTCTCCAAGAAGCTATCCCCAGGTCGCTGGAGTAATTGGATATCCTACATCTTTTTCTGGATGCATTCATTACTCTCAAGAGGTGGAACTTTCTTCCGCACCAGGATGTCACTCTTTCAGTCACCCTTTTCCCTGAAGATTGTTGGAAACACAGTTACAAATTTGGGGGTTCCCTGCTTATAAACTTAACAAGTATTCTCTGCCTTTTATTAACAGTCTTTTTTTTTTTAATGGTTTTTTGTTTTTGTTTTGTTTGTTTGTTTTTGTTTTGTTTTGAGAAAGAGGCGCGCAAGCTAGGAAAGGAGAGAGAGAAAGAGAGACAGAGACAGAGGATCCCAAACTGGCTTTGCTGACAGCAGCAAGCCAGATGCAGGGCTCAAACTCACTAACCTGTGAGGTCATGATCTCAGCCAAAGTCCGACTCTTAACCAGCTGAGCCACCCAGGTGCCCCATTAGCACAGTCTTTTGCTGTTTTGCTTTGACAGCATTCAAAACAACCTCCAAAATATCTGTAGGTAGTTAATAATCTTTTACAATAATAACTATGTGGTGTTAATTGCCTTAGGAAAATAACATGATCTTTTTAACTTCTGGTGATATCTATTTCACCCAACCAAGCAGACCTCTCAAAGGAATTTTTTTGTTCTAATGTGTCAAGAGAATTTTGCTTAACAAGAGCAATCAACTTAGGGAGAAGTTAAAGTAGTAAAAAAATGAAAACCAGTACCAGTTTATCCACAAAGCATATTTGCTTTTCCACTTTAAAAAAAATTCTGAGTATTTTTTTAAAGCTTTATCAAAATGAAAATGTTAAAAAGAAAAAGTGCTACAGGTATTTGGTTCAACTCTTCATCTACCAAGAAAGAATTCACTGAGAATTTAAGCAACTTGGCATTTATTTGGGCAATGAAAATTGCAATTTGGAAGACAGAGTCAGATAGAAACCTGAATTGCACTCTGAAGAAGACAAAGAGGGGGCAGAGATATAAAGGTGAAAGGTCACGAGTACAGTTTTCATTTAGGTCCTCTATGCAAAATAGGAATTAAAAGTAGGTTAACTGGGATTGGTTGGATTAATAGATAAATGAGGGATTGAAACTTGTCAAATTGAATTGCCTCCTTAATTGGAAAGATCCAGGTGTCATGGTGATGAGGGAGTGAAGTCCAGGCTGAAGGCTTGAAGCTGGCAAAAAGTTCATGGTTCCTCCTGTGAGGACGTGCCTAAAGTCTTCCTCCTTTCTGGCCTCTCGACCCTGCCTAAAAGAGCTAGGCTTAGCTCGGCTGGCTTGCTCCATGTTGAAATCTTTTATGCCTTTTTATGTCAGTTCCAACGGTATACGGTGCCATGTTGAATTTTACTTTGGACGTAAACTAGGAAAGTAAGAAGTCAAAGTTTCATATATATATATATATATGAAATATATATATGTATGATATATATACACAACATGTATATATACATATATATATTTTTAAAAAGCATTTACTTTAAAATATACTGTGATTTTGAATTAGATATTTTTCTCCATTTTAGAAGAATTCTCTGGATATATTCCTGATTGTTTTCTGATGATCTCTTCCTTGAATTTTGTGACTATATGCCCATCTCCCAGTTTGATTACTCATTTGAGGAACAGAGCAAACTTACTTTTGCAGTTGTTATTTGAATTTAAAATATCAGTTGTACGGTGTGTGTTGTTCTCCATTGCTTCTACCTAAAAATTCTTTTCATGGCTTTTGCTCTTTTACATTCATTAAATCCATAATTTTAGCTATGACTGATACGTATTTCTTGATGCAAGGATAAACATGGCTTTCAGAGATGGAATTTTAACCATATGTTCTTTCATCTGATGAGGGATGTCATTATGGCAGAGCAATGAATTTTGTTCCTCATTTCAATCACTATTCAGGGCAAGGACTCTTATTTCCACCCCCACAATTCTAAGAGTGCTCTGAATAAATGAGTTGGGTTTTTTTCTTTTTTTCTTAAAAATGTTTAATGTTTATTTCTTTTTGAGAGAGAGTGTGTGAGCAGGGAAGGGCAGAGAGAGAGAGAGACAGACAGACAGACAGACAGAGTCCGAAGCAGGATCCAGGCTCTGAGCTGTCAGCACAGAGCCCGACGCGGGGCTCGAACCCACGAACCATGAGATCATGACCTGAGCTGAAGTTAGACACTTAACCCACTGAGCCACCCAGGCACCCCTAGAGCTTTTGACCACTGCAAACTGAACTGTCAAAGGGGACTTCAGTGCTCAATTGGATTAAATGCCACCCAGGTGCTCCACGAGTTGTTTTTTTTAAAGATAGTCTCCCTCCTTCACCCCACCCCTTTTAATACGTAGTAATGATACTTTGATTCCTTCCATGTGTCCTTTAAGCCAGGCTAGGCATATAGTGGTAAATAAGACAGCTGGCCTTTCTACTCTTATGGACCCCACATACCACCAGGAAGAGACAGACAAACTGTAAGCAAAAAGATAAACCAGAAAAGCATCAAGGAAGGTGAGAAGGACTCTAGTGATCCTGCTACAAAGCCATACGATAGGGGTGACAGAGAAAAGACATCGTTAGTTTGAGTGGTTGGAGAAGAAATCTCTGAGGAGGGAACATTTAAGCTGAGACCTGACTGCAAATTCTTGACAATACGGAGATCATCCCCGACAGGACTGATCTTGACATTTACTCCATTCCAGTCACAGAAAGAGCTTCTTTCTGTCCATCAAATACACCAAGCTTCTATTTTCTGCACAGCGCTTACGACTACCTGATCGATCTCATCTGTTCGCTTACTTATTTCTTGTGTCTTCTCACCTGAATACTGTCTTCATATAGGCTGGCATGAAGCCTGCCCCTAAGATCAGGGGGGCTGGGCAAGTGTACAAATAGACACTGACCTACTATCAGTCTAAATAGTTAGGAGTCAACCTAACACACCGTTAACTCCTCTTCCTCTACCGTTAAGTTGGAGGGATAACCTCCAACTTTGACAAGTAAACATTTATGATAAAATAAAAACGTTTTTATATGAATGAAAGACAGCAAAATATAAAAGATGACAGTACTTAATTATTGCACCTGTCTGGGTATAATGTTGATTGATGATTTTGGATGAGAAATAAAGACATATAAAGCTAATACATTCCCTATATATTTATCCCATAAAAATTCTGCTTTCATTTCAGCAAAATTACCGGTTATGTTATTTAAGCCAGATTTTCATCAATGGCATTCCACTGACAAAAATGATAAAAAAGATTAAAAAAAATTTAATTATATTCAAAGTATACAAAACTTGAATATATTTTCATAAAAATGGAAATTAACTAAAAAGTCAATACGTTTTATTTTTCACTGGTTTTCAACAGTTGTCTTTCTTTTAGGAAGGCAAAATAGATTATAATTGATGACAAACTTTCAAATAAAATTAAAGTGGAACTTTTTTATTTTTTGGTAAATGTTATTACCCTATTAAATATTTTCACAAAAAATAAATTATTCACAAGTTTGTCATTCAATGTCCATCGAGTTGCCAGTGTAAGGAATCAGTATCACCTTTCATTCATGTTACATCTATATCTATTTTCAAATTAAGAGTCACATGAATTATTTAATATTGGAAACAATCTTCAGCTACCATGTCCAATTGTTGGGAATACTTTGCTAATTCATGAGTACATCCAAACCCATAAATTGGGAAACAAAAGGAAACGAGAAAGTACGTGTTTGGAACTGCTTGGGAATAACAATACATCATGCAGAAATCTATTGTGTTCATGCAGTCTGAAAGCAAGAACGTGACAAGTTAACCAATTTGTCTTTCACCTAAAGCCCTTTTATGTACAAATCTTGTGCTCTGACACAGTGTCCAAGGCCAGTACGACTCATAAACCTTCAGAGCATTCAAACAGGGTTTGCTTTTATTTGAGGACACAGGACAAGAGACCTGTTTCCCTGATGTTTGAACACACAAATCAGAGACTGGATGTTCAAGTTATGCTACAGCAGTGCTAAAAGGCAGACTTTGAGGGACAGGCTCCCACATTTTTAAACAAATTTTTAAATGTATTCATGATATGAATTCAGGCCTTACTCTGGCCCAAGGGTGGTATTGAAGACAGGGCTTTCTACTGCTTACTAACGGATCTGTGCTGGGAAGTAACGTGCCTGGGACATGGTTGACAATAAATATTTCTTGGCTGAACAAATAAGTGAACGAATGTAAATGTGTATAAGCTGTTTCTGTCTGTATCTCTTTTTATTCAAGAAACGTACATCAGAATGTAAGTGAATGAAAGTAGTATGGTGACAGGAATGACTGAGAGATATTCTAACTATAACAAAAGTAAACTATTCAGAAACTTCAAAATTTTTTCGTTTGCACATTATTTGCATCATATGTCACAATTGATGGGATACTTGACAATATATCTATTGTTGAAAGATGAAACAAGATGTATAAAATGAGCAATGTAAATTCGGCCTGGGAAATCGACACTTTAGGCAACAAACACATGACTTGGTAAATGGACTGAGAAGTTAAGTATTGGTTCTTCCCATTACGTCCCAGTCAAAGCCATTTAAATTATTATGAACTTGAGCACTTGTGGTGCTGTCCCCAGAAGTTACAATTATTTTTCTGGTTATTTTGAAATGCAGTGGTAGGGAGCTAAGAGTTGGGAAAAAAATAATCAGTCAATCCATTGGAGTAAGTGCCTGGTATATCTCCAGGAGCCAGCAGATGGCGCTAAAGCATTTTCCTGATCCCGGGAGGCCATTAGTCAGTATCCCCAAGCAACGCATGGAATAGCCGCTTTCAAACTTTTTAAGTTTAAAAATTGTGTACAATTTTACAGAAACTGGTTTCTAGAATTTTCCATGTATTATAAAATGCAATAAAAATAATGTTTTTAGGCATTTAGAGAACCACAGGATTTGAAAATATTTAGATTTTCTTAGCTAATGAGCATTATTCAGTCATTCGTTCAATAAATATACTTAATTGTAGGTGCAGATGTCCTGAATCCCTTTTTCCCCAACCTCACCTCATTCTAAGTTCATTTCAATTGAATATTTGCTGCTGGGGAGATTTTTGTGTTGAGTAGGGTCATGGTGAGGTAGACGACTGGGAAAGCCAGCAAGGGGATATTAATAGAAACATAATGACAAGAGTTATTAGAAAACCCAGGAAAGTTTAGGTGGTTGGTGAGGAAGGGAAGGATGCAGCTCTCTGTGGGCTGGATTTGAAGAACTTGGGGTAGAGAGAGGAGTTTGGAGATGAAGAAAAGAGCAGCTCCTTGTGTAAGATGATATTAGATAGGAAGTGAACAGAGAAAAACAATCTTTTTAAGTTTTATTATTGTTACATTTGTATTCTCTCTTTGGTATTCTTTTGGGGGGGGCTTGGAACAGTACACTTTATGGATGATTACATGGTACAGTACACTTCATTGAGGGCTCCCCAAGGCCCTCCCTTTCTTCAGGGGGGTCTGGGTTGGAAACTGTGTAGAGGCCAGGAGATTCTCAGTGTGTTGGGGGATAAGTTGGGGCAAGGAATCTCCAGCAGCTGAGGACTTCTCTCTTCCTCTTGCTCTCACTGAGGCTGATGGTCCAGGGGGCTCTTACTCCTTGGAGGCCATGTGGACCATATGGTCCACCACCTGGTTGCTATAGCCAAATTCATTGTCGTACCAGGAAATGAGCTTGACAAAGTGGTCATTGCGGGAAATGAGCTTGACAAAGTGGTCATTGAGAGCAATACCAGCCCAAGTGTCAACAGTGGAAGAATGAGTGTTACTGTTGAAGTTGCAGAAGGCAACCTGGTCCTCAGTGTAGCTCAGGATGCCCTTGAAGGTATCCTCTGGTGCCCACTTCACCACCTTCTTGATATCATTGTATATGGCGGCTTTCTCCAGGCAGCAGGTCAGATGCACCAGTGACACGTGGGAGGGGTGGGGACACAGAAGGCCATGACAGTGAGCTTCCCTTTCAGCTCAGGGTTGAGCCTGAGTGCCAGGAGAAACAGCCTTGGTGCCAGTAGAAACAAGTACGATGTTCTGGGCGAGCCCACAGCCATCATGCCACAGTTTCCCAGAGTGGTCGTCCACAGTTTTCTGGTGGCAGTGATGGCATGGACCGTGGCCATGAGACCCCCATGATGCCACAGTTGTCATGGTTGACTTTGGCCAGAGGGGCCAAGCAGTTGGTGGTACAGGAGACATTGCTGACAATCTTGAGGGCGTTGCCATACTTCTCATGGCTCACACCCCTCACAAATGTGGGGGGCACCAGTAGAAGGGGCAGGGATGATAACCTTCAAGGAGGCCCATCTGCAAGTGAGGCCCAACCTTCTACATGATAGTGAAGACCCCAGTGGACTTGACAACATACTCAGCACCAGCATTACCCCATTTGATGTTGGCAGGATCTCACTCCTGGAAGGTGAAAACGGGTTTTCCATGGATGACCAGTGTTTTGTTTTCAGCCTTGACTGCGCCGTTGAATTTGCCCTGGGTGGAATAATACTGGAACATGCAGACCACGTACTTGAAGTCAATGAAGGGGTCATTGATGGCAACAGTATTCACTTTGCCAGAGTTAAAAGCAGCCCTGATGACCGGGTGCCTGATATGGCCAAATCCGTTTACTCTGAGCTTCCCTGTTGTGTCTCAGGGATGTGGCTGGCAAAGCACCAGAAGAGGAGACTGTCTGTCCAGTGGGGAGGAGGAGAGAGCCTCCCTTTGGTAATCTTAAAAAAGACTTCTCTGAGGATTTTAGTTTATTTTTAGTACTAACTAGGAGCCAGAATAATATTTTTAGTAGGATAACTCCATGCTGTAACTAGTTTCAAGACCCATTAAACCAGTTTAGTTTAATGTGGGTTATTTAAGTATTGCAAATAAAGAAATGAAAAATGCCATTATTTCCCAGTAACATGATTATATATGCACCTGGGCAAGCCAAGCATTTCGCTCTCGAAACAGCTGGATATTGTATGGAATGTAAGAAACTGTATGGGTGCAAGCATAAACACACACACACACACACACACATGCACACACACACGTGATGTCCATAGCATTTTATCTGTAATTATAGTAAACCAACCCTACAAATAGAGGCCAATTTCCAAAAGCAAAACACACACACAAAGTGCTTGAGAGAAAAATACACAAGAGCTTTGTGAAGAGACAGTACAAACTTATGGAAAATTAAAACAAAAGATTTGAATGAGTGAAGATTGATAGTATATTATGCTCCTGGAAAGGAAGACAAATATTATAAAAAATGTCTATGTGTCATCTTCAAGTTAACTTACATATTTAATTCAGTCTTGAGAAAAATCCCAGAATGGTTTTTAAAATTTGACAAAATGTTTCCTAAATGGATAGAAAAGGATAAGTATAACAGAACACATTTTTAAAATTTTCAGAGGGAAATTTCATGGAAAAATGTAATAGGGTAGATTAACATTATTAGGTATTAAAAATATATGAGAAACAGGGCACCTGGGTGGCCCAGTCGGTTAAGCAACTCGACTCTTGATTTTGGCTCAGGTCACAATCTCACAGTCCATGAGATCCAGACCCACGTTGGGCTCTGTGCAGAGCCTGCTTGGGATTCTCACTCTCTCTCTCTCTGCCCGTTCCCCTCTCATGCTCACTCTCTCTCTCAAAATAAATAAACTAAAAGAAATTAAAAAAATAAACTAAATAAAAATATATGAGAAAGCAACTTCAGGTAAAAGAGTATAGCTTTGGGACGAAGATTAATAGATCTCCAGTACCAAAGAGCTAATCCAGAAATAGACCCCAAATATATGTGAGTATTTAATATAGTACAAAGTAAATTTCAAAAACAATCAAGGAATGGGGAGGTTGGCTGGCTTAGTCAGTAGAGCATGTGACTCTTGAACTTAGGGTCATGAGTTTGAGCACCATGTCGGGTGTCGAGATTATTTAAAATAAAAGAAAATCAGGGAAGAAAATATTCAATAACTGATGTTGAGGTGAGTAATTTGGGTGGAGTAAAAAAAATATTGAAATAGAAATTCCTCTCAATCCATACACAAGAATAGATTCCAAAATGCTGAAAGAAATTATAGTTTGGAACAGAATGGAATAATCAAGGACCATATTAACACTCTCACTGGAAACAACCAAAATATGGACAAAATATATGAAGTAACAGTCTTTAAGACACTGTACATCTGACAACTAAGTTATCAGCGATCCCAGAGAGACATGAAATAAAAGAGGGGAGCCCTATGGTTGCCTTGGGAGGGTCTTCTGGCCACAGCCCAAGGAGAGGAAACCCAGGCAGGGAAGAGTGGATTCTCTGAGTTGAAGATACGGAGCTAAGAGTCCAGAGAGAACAAGGTAGCTAAGTTTGTAGGGCAGAATACTGAAGACGAGAAACCCTCGAAGACAGCGAGTGGTGGAGATCTGGAGAGGGCCCCCTTGAGCTCTGGTCAGGGCTTGCTGAAGCTGAAGAAAGAACCATCTGAAGGGAATAGAGGGAACAGTGCCCACGTTCACACAGGGCCAGGAATAGAGCTCTACCAGTGACATGAAGGCCTCATGACTGGGTAGGTTCATAGAAGGGTCTTGCCTCAGAAGTGGGGTAATTGAAGCAATTGACTATACAGAAGCCCTGTTTCAGTGCCACCTACCATACCTCGACATCAAGTTGTGGAAGATAGAACTGTTTCCAAGTGATTAAGCTATATTCCAGAGCAAAACTCAAGAACGTCTAAAGGAACACAAAAATATCCAGCACCCAGCAAGGTAAATTTCACAATATCTCTTATTCAATACAAAAAAAAAAAAAAATCATGAGGCACACACAAAAAGAAGAAAATACAGCACATAATGAAGAAATATCAATTGAAACAGACCCAGAACTAACACAGACATTGGAATTAGCGGGCGAAAGACAGTAAATAATTGTTGTTAACTATATTCCGTGTGTTCGAAAAGTTAATAGAGACATAGGGTGTTTTTAAGAAGACCCATACTGAGCTACTAGAGAAGAAAACTGTGATGTGTAAGATAAAAAATACACTGCATGGGAGTAATGGTAAAAGAGATGTCACAGAAGAGAAGATTAATGAACTTGAAAGCATAGCAATAGAAATAACAAAAAATGAAGCACCCATAGGGAAGAGAATTTTTTTTTTTTAATGAACAAAACATTAGTAAACTATGAGACAACTGTAAGTGGATGAATGCATTTGTAACTGGAATCCTCAAAGGCAGGGGCAGACGGAAAAAAGGTATTTGAAGAGATCATGGCTGGACATTTTCCAAATTTGATGAAAAAATGATAAATCCATAGACTCGGGAAGCTTAAAAACACACAAGAAACGGAGAAAATGACACCAAGTCTTATCATAATCAGAATGCTGAAAAAAAAAACTATGTAAAAACATAAATAGTGGAAGAAACCAAAAAAATGAAATTGCATATTTACTAACTTGGGGAATGATGTGAGAGAGAATGTCCAGATGCTTCAGAAAACAATTATTGAGAAAAAGATCATCAGATATAATGACATCTATACTACACATTCAAGTATCTGATGCTTATTTATTTATTTTTAAAGTTTATTTATTTTGGGAGAGAGAGAGATCAATAGAGGGACAGAGAGAGAGAGAGAGAGAGAGAGAGAGAGAATCCCAAGCAGGCTCCACACTGTCAATGTGGAGCCCAACGTGGGACTCAACCTCACGCACTGTGAGATCATGACCTGAGCTGAAATCAACAGTCAGGCACTTAACCAACAGAGCCACCCAGGTGCCCCTGATGTTTTTTTAAATAATGCATAAACAAACTTAAAAGACAAGCAACAGAGTGAAAAATAACAAATATAGAAGATAAGAGGAAAATATATGTACACAACACATATCTCATAATAATGAATAAAACACTAAAGTTTTAATAGATAAACAGCCAAAAAATATAACCAACTGATTCACACATATAAAATCCAACTATTAAATTTATGGGAAAATACTCAACTTTGTTAGAAAGCAAAAAAATGGATTAGAATAATGCACCTCATACCTACTAAATTAGCAAAATTTTTAAAAGTAATGTTGTTTATTCCTGGAAAAGGCAGATTTTAATTTATATTTTCATGCATTACCCAATGATACTATAAAGTGGTGTCACCCTTTCAGAAGTTAATAGGAAATATGCATCAGGAACTCAAAACATGTTCATACACATTGACTTACTAATTCCATTTCTGGATGCCTGTTAACAACCCAACATTCCACAGCTGTAAACAGACTGTAATCACTTTATTGTGTGGGATGGTGGATTTTTGAAAGTGCAGTTATATATAATTAAATGTAAATTCAGATAATACAAGTATAGATTTTTAATATAAACTTTTAAAAACTATCCTTTGATAGTTTTAAAGAAAAATAATCAAAGATCTTTTTCTAATTTATCTATGCATACCAATCATTTTTACATGATATTTTCCATTTTAAATCACCCTCTGATATTTAAACCTTAACAAATATAGTCACCATTTTTTCTCCATAAATAACTCTGCATAGCTTATTAGAGATAATATATTAATAACTATTTAAACACCAATGCACATTCGGGGTCACGTAAGGCTCTTCTTTAGCCTAAGAACAAAGAACATACTTTGAAGAAGACATTCAGTTTGAGGAGTCAGGTTTCTATAACAGAAGGGGTAATGAAATGAATTCACTCTGTTTAATATACTTATAAAGACATTGGGAAATTTTTCAGTATGCATCTCAGAGGATCTTCTGTAAAAGTCAATGTGATTATAACAATTTTAAGCTACAAGTGTGACTGTAGACATTGGAGAATTTTAAGGTCTTAGATTAAAGGGTGACATATTTATATATAAGGCAGTTACTATTTTGCATTGTCCAAAAGGGGAAGGGGAAATGTATTCCACGAAAAGCTCCAAACGAAAAGCTCCATTATGGTCAGAAAGACGACCATGTACCTTTAAAAAATTAATTGAATGAACTCTAGCAAAGTGAGTCCTATTGTACTTCGCACATGTTGTTAGTCTGTTTTTCACTGAATGTGCTTTCAAACATTTCAGAAGATCTCAGAATCTTTAGGGAGCCATGGCTATTGTACAGGAAGCACAAAGAAGACTGTGAAAATAACAGAAATAACTCTTTCTCATACCTCCTTCCAATAATAAAGACCTTGAGATCACTGTGCCAGAGACGTGAATCATTAGTAGTTTGCCTGATTTGCAAGCATAACTTATTTGACAATGCTTTGTTGGAACTTATGCCAAGATCACCAATAAAATGAGTTCCCAAGTAAGATCAGATTCGTCACTATGTCATTCGAGTCAAGTCAATTCAATTAACATCAATACATCTCTACAGTATGTCCCATACTTTGATAAATGCTGGGAAGATGACCGATTCACAGGGCCTGTATTTAGCCAGAAGGAAGCATTAGCAGAGTCTTGTACAGAAGGCAGCCTTTAAAATAACCTCTGCCATTCTGCTTAACAGGCACGGGACCAGGGACTGAGGGCACAAGAGGTCAGCTTTCCCTGGGGCGTTCCTTTTCTCAGAGAAGGTGACAATTGAGCTGTGGCTTGAAAGGTCAAATAGAAACAAACAAGGGGATGACAGCTGGGGGACCAGTCATTCCGGGCAGGGGCCGCCCGTGAAAAAAACACAGGTACGAAGTGAAGCGGGGTGTTTGGGGAACTGCCAGTCTAAGTGAAACGTGGGGCATGCTAGAAGGAAAAGGCAAGATAGGAGGTGGGATCCAGAGACTGAGGTCAGTTGGGGACTCTGGCCTCCAAAGGAGGTCAGGTCAAAGGGGTGAAGGCTGGCTACGGAGCCCAGCAGGAGGTGACAGCAATAGTTCAGTCCTGGGGTTATGTTAACATTTTAATAAATGTCCCTACAAGTACCATTCAGAAATTATTTCCTCCGTTCTTGGAGTACAACTGATTGGACTTTTAAAAGCTGAAAGATTTCAAACTGTACAAGGATTTTATAAAATAAAAAGAGCTACCAGAAAGGAAATCAGCAAACAAACAAACAAAAAAAACTAACGGTAATTAAGACATTACCCTTTCCCTACATTTGGAGCTTGGGGGCAACTCACTAGGGTCTGAAATCTAAGACATGGTTTCCAAATTGCTACAGAAAAGATACTATAACTCTTAATGGAACAACTGGATTGCTAAAGCCAAAAGGTCACCTCAATCAAACTAACCTTCCCCTGGTAGATTTTCCACTGTTCTGTCATAATCTGCATCCCCACCCCTGCCACCCCCGCCCTGCCTTGGGCTAACTGAAAGTTGTGTTAGAATTACCATAGTGTCTACATTTTTAGATAGATTTAGTAAGAAAGAAGAAATTAACCAAGATCGTTTCATCAGTAGAGTTATTATCAATAGTGAGAGTCCCTGCCAAATGCTATATTTTAAATACGGAGCTTTCGTCCTTCCTTTGTTACATGCAATACTGAAGAAAGGTTTATATATTTTTAGCCTTTTGTTCTGTGTGTGTGTGTGTGTGTGTGTGTGTGTGTGTGTGTGTGTGTTACTATGGTTTTTTTCCTTTCAGTTAAAATTTCTGAAAATAGCGACATTGATCTTCCTTCCCTTCAGGTCAAATTGATGATGGGTCCCCTAACTCTAACTGGAACTCCACCTCCTCTGGAATTCTGAGCAGAAACTCTCAGGATTGTGTATTACAGTTTTGCAGATGGGCCCAGAAAAATCCATTATGATGCCTCACATGTATGTCTTGAGGCAAAGCAATTATGTTTTCCACATGTAGCATTTTAAAACCCAAGTGTCCTTAGAGGTCATGGATTCCAACTCTTTATGTTGTAATTAAGGAAGTTTCAATAAGATTCTGTGTTCACTGACCGGATTGGCAGAACATAAAGAGATAATGACAGTCCGTGTTGATAAAGGTGTGTAGGCGGAGCCTTGTTATAGTCTATTGGGGGAAACAGCAAGAGCTGTGCTTTTGGAGGGCAGTTTGGTACTACCTACACAAATTTGAAATATTTATACCTCAGTAATTCCATTTTTAGAAAGCTATCCTAAAAGCTTTGGACTAAAAGTCCATCATAATGGGAATTGTTAAATAAATTAGGATATCTCTGTACCATGCGATATAACGCTATAGTTGGAAAGAGTGTCCATGATATACTGTTTAGTGGAAAAAGCAAGTCATAGGAAATATATAGAGTTTGATCCCATTTTTCTATAAAAAATATATACGTATTATAATACATATTATATATAAAATGTATTATAAAATATATTATATATAGTGTGTGTATATATAGTATAGTATAGTATAATATAACTGCAGAAGATATTCTAAGAACTGATGAGGAAACATGATAGCAAATTCCTCTGTACTTTGCAGAGAGACTCGTGTGCTCTGTGGGAAAGGCTGGGTCTTCTGTTCAACCGTGGAATAAAGTCGCAGTTAGTTTCAATCCCGTCTTAGCGGATTAGTGGCTAGGGAAGTGGCCAGAATTGGTCACATAAGGGAAGCATCGTAACTATAAATGAATATTTCTATGATGATTACAATAGTAAATATAGAAAAAAAAATCTTTTTTTTTTTTTTTTTTAATTTTTTTTTTCAACGTTTATTTATTTTTGGGACAGAGAGAGACAGAGCATGAACGGGGGAGGGGCAGAGAGAGAGGGAGACACAGAATCGGAAACAGGCTCCAGGCTCTGAGCCATCAGCCCAGAGCCTGACGCGGGGCTCGAACTCACGGATCGCGAGATCGTGACCTGGCTGAAGTCGGACGCTTAACTGACTGCGCCACCCAGGCGCCCCATAGAAAAAAAAAATCTTGAGAAGGATGTGTTGTTGACCAAGAGGCTCAGAAACTTGTCTTCCTAGGAGAAGCAGAAAATCATGTTTTATTTACTTCCCTAAGAAATGAGAGGTGGGACTGGATTCGTAGGAAGCCGGATGTTCTGGTAACAGTGTGTCTAAAGCGTTCTTTAGTTAGAAAAAGCACCTGACCAGGATCAGAAATCCCTGGATTCTGGTCCTATCTTTTTTACTAGCCATTTGAGTGATTTGAAAAAAGTTACTTCACTTCTCTGAGGCTCAGATTTTCTTCCTCCACTAAAAAAAAAAAAAAAAAAAAAAAAAAAAAAAAAAGAAGAAAGAAAGAAAAAGAAAGAAAGTAAAAATAATGCATGGTCATTGTAAAACTTTTAAACAATATTTAAGTATATAAAGTAAAAATGTACTTTGTCTCACTTTTCAAGTGTACTCCACGGTGTAACCGTTGTTAAAAATTTGGTATATATCACCACACATTTCTCCATAAGCAGTAATATATATTATGTATAATATATTTATGGGATTTTATTCCATGGTTGAACAGAAGACCCAGCCTTTCCCACAGAGCACACGAGTCTCTCTGCAAAGTACAGAGGAATTTGCTATCATGTTTCCTCATCAGTTCTTAGAGTATCTTCTGCAGTTTTTCTCAACTAGTTGGTATTTTTAGCTTCATTTGTTCTTCATGATGCAGCACCACTGCTCTTCCTTCCATTAAATAAAATATTTGACATTTTTGTCTACTTTATATTTTATTTTATATATATATTTTTTAAACATGTATTCATTATTGAGAGACAGAGAGTGAGCATGAGCATGGAGGGGCAGAGGGAGGGGGAGACACAGAATCCAAAGCAAGCTTTATGGTGTCCATACAGAGCACGATGCGGGGTTCAAACCCACAAACAGGGAGATCATGACCTGAGCCGAACTCGGACGTTTAACCGACTTAGGCACCCAGGCACCCCTCGGCTTTTACCTTTTGAAATGGAGAATAAAAATTTGTAACAAAATGTATTGATAGTATATTTCTGTAATTCATAAATATCAACTTTGGTAGTACTAAAAATTATTCTTTAAAAAAAATTTTTTTAACATTTATTCATTTTTGAGAGACAGAGAGAATAATAGCTGAACAGGGGAGAGGCAGAGAGAGAAGGAGACACAGATCCAAAGCAGGCTCCAGGCTCTGAGCTGTCAGCACAGAGCCCAACGTGGGGCTAGAACTCACAAACCGTGAGATCACGACCAGAGCCGAAGTCGGACGCTCAACCAACTGAGCCACCCAGGTGCCCCTGGTAAATTCATTTTTTTTTTTCAATATATGAAATTTATTGTCAAATTGGTTTCCATACAACACCCAGTGCTCATCCCAAAAGGTGCCTTCCTCAATACCCATCACCCACCCTCCCCTCCCTCCCCCCCTCCCCCCCCATCAACCCTCAGTATGTTCTCAGTTTTTAAGAGTCTCTTATGCTTTGGCTCTCTTCCACTCTAACCTCTTTTTTTTTTTTTTTTTTTTTTTTTCCTTCCCCTCCTCCATGGGTTTCTGTTAAGCTTCTCAGGATCCACATAAGAGTGAAAACATATGGTATCTGTCTTTCTCTGTATGGCTTATTTCACTTAGCATCACACTCTCCAGTTCCATCCACGTTGCTACAAAAGGCCATATTTCATTCTTGCTCATTGCCATGTAGTACTCCATTGTGTATATAAACCACAATTTCTTTATCCATTCATCAGTTGATGGACATTTAGGCTCTTTCCATCATTTGGCTATTGTTGAGAGTGCTGCTATAAACATTGGGGTACGAGTGCCCCTATGCATCAGGACTCCTGTATCCCTTGGGTAAATTCCTAGCAGTGCTATTGCTGGGTCATAGGGTAGGTCTATTTTTAATTTTCTGAGGAACCTCCACACTGCTTTCCAGAGTGGCTGCACCAATTTGCATTCCCACCAACAGTGCAAGAGGGTTCCCGTGTCTCCACATCCTCTCCAGCATCTATAGTCTCCTGATTTGTTCATTTTGGCCACTCTGACTGGCGTGAGGTGATATCTGAGTGTGGTTTTGATTTGTATTTCCCTGATAAGGAGCGACGTTGAGCATCTTTTCATGTGCCTGTTGGCCATTTGGATGTCTTCTTTTTTTTTTTTTTTTCAACGTTTATTTATTTTTTGGGGGACAGAGAGAGACAGAGCATGAACGGGGGAGGGGCAGAGAGAGAGGGAGACACAGAATCAGAAGCAGGCTCCAGGCTCCGAGCCATCAGCCCAGAGCCCGACGTGGGGCTCGAACTCACGGACTGCGAGATCGTGACCTGGCTGAAGTCGGACGCTTAACCGACTGCGCCACCCAGGCGCCCCTGGATGTCTTCTTTAGAGAAGTGTCTATTCATGTTTTCTGCCCATTTCTTCACTGGGTTATTTGTTTTTCGGGTGTGGAGTTTGGTGAGCTCTTTATAGATTTTGGATACTAGCCCTTTGTCCGATATGTCATTTGCAAATATCTTTTCCCATTCCGTTGGTTGCCTTTTAGTTTTGTTGGCTGTTTCCTTTGCTGTGCAGAAGCTTTTTATCTTCATAAGGTCCCAGTAATTCATTTTTGCTTTTAATTCCCTTGCCTTTGGGGATGTGTCAAGTAAGAGATTGCTACGGCGTAAATTCATTTTTTTTTTTTAATTTTTTTTTTCAACGTTTATTTATTTTTGGGACAGCGAGAGACAGAGCATGAACGGGGGAGGGGCAGAGAGAGAGGGAGACACAGAATCGGAAACAGGCTCCAGGCTCTGAGCCATCAGCCCAGAGCCCGACGCGGGGCTCGAACTCACGGACCGCGAGATCGTGACCTGGCTGAAGTCGGACGCTTAACCGACTGCGCCACCCAGGCGCCCCTGCTACGGCGTAAATTCATTTTTAAAATAATATTAAGTGTTTGCTTAAATCTCCTAATTATAATAGTATTAGGGAAATTTACCATTGGAAAGAATATTTTTAAAAAATTTCTTTTTAAATATTTATTTTTCAGAGAGAGAGACAGAGTGGAAGCAGGGGAGGGACAGAAAGAGAGGGAGGCACAGAATCTGAAGCAGGTTCCAGGCTCTGAGCTGTCAGCACAGAGCCCGACATGGGGCTCAGGCCCACGAACCATGAGATCATGACCTGAGCTGAAGTCGGATGCTTAACCGACTGAGCCACCCAGGTGCTCCTTGTTTACTTTAAATCGACAGCAATATTAACTTTTCCCATATGTTTAATTTTAGATATTCAAAAATTTAAAATATAAGTGGTGTATTTCACTCTACAAATTTCTCTATAAGCATTTAAATAAATAAATAAAAATATATATATATTTAAATTAAAATGGGATCAACTCTATAGACTGTCCTATAACTTGATTTTTCCACTAAACAGTACATCATGGACATTTTTTCCAAGTATCACCTTATATTTCATAATACGGAGATACCCTAATTTAGTTAACAATTCCTATTGTGATGGATAATTAGAGTGACCCCAGTTTTTAACCATCTAAAAATCTTGCAACGAACACATTGGTACATATATCCCCATGTGTATGTGTTAGGTTTCTTTAGGGTAGCCTTCTAAACTATTCCCAAACTTTAGGAATGCCCATAATTATTGGGTTGGTCTTTTTCCCAATTCATAAATGAAGGGAAACAATGGAAGGTAATTCAGGGTAGACTTTAACAATAATATTTTTAAAAGACTCTTTAATTGGGGTTCCTGGGTCAGTTGGTTGAGCAACTGACTCTTGACTCTCCCCAGGTCATGATCCCAGGGTCATGGGATCCAGCCTCAAGTAGGGCTCCATGCTGAGCATGGATCCTGCTTGGGATTCTCTCTCTGTCTCCCTCTGCCCCTCCCCCACGTTCTCTCTCTCTGTCTCTAAAAAATAAAAGTAAATAAAAAATAAAGAAAAAGATGGGGGCCTGCATGGCTCAGTCCGTTGAGCGACAGACCACGGCTCAGGTCATGATCTCAGGGTTCATGAGTTCCAGCCCCGTGTCAGGCTCTGTGCTGACAGCTCAGAGCCTGGAGCCTGCTTCTGATTCTGTGTGTGTGTGTGTCTCTCTCTCTGCCCCTCCCCAACTCACACTCTCTCAAAAATGAATAAATGTTATAATAATAATAATAATTAAAAATTTTAAAAATTAAAAAAGAATAATTATGTCAGAAAATGTGACTTTGCTAAATAAAAAGTACAACAAATGTATATTCTCAAATTGTCCCTATTCGGTAAACATATATATTTGATAGGCAATCACATATGCATAGAATAAGAGCTTGAAAAAAATGTACATAAATATTAACATTAGCTCTGGATGATGAGCCTCTGATTTCCATTTTCTTCTCTATATCTCCTTGTGTTTTCTTATTTTGTCTAAACAATATTTACTTTTAACAACAGAAAATTTTTTTTTTTTAATTTTTAACATTTATTCAGTTTTTGAGAGACAGAGAGAGAGAGAGCATGAGCAGAGGAACTCGAACTCTGCCCGAACCCACTCAAACCCACGAACCATGAGATCATGACCTGAGCCAAAGTCAGACGCTTAACCGACTGAGCCACCCAGGCGCCCGAACAGGAAAACATTTTTTAATGTTTATTTATTTATTTTGAGAGAGAGAGAATGTGAGCAGGAGTAGGGGGAGAGAGTGAGGGGGAGAGAATTCCAAGCAGGCTCTACTCAGCGTGGAGCCTGACGTGGGGCTCGATCTCACCACAGTGAGATCGTGACTTGAGCCGAAATCAGAATAGGAGGCTTAACTGACTGAGCCACTCAGGTGTCCCAGAAGAAAAAAAAAAAAAAAAAAAAAAAATTCAAGAAGATCTGAAAGCCACTATAACCTGACACAATAAGTAACAAAATGTCTTCTCCTGGGCATAATAGTTTTAGGCACTCCTCAAAGAGGACAACATAACCTCAGATTAATTTGTGAATATACTTGCTGGTGGAGAAGCTCAATCGAAGTTTGACCTTTTTGAAGAAAAATGGACTTCAATAAAGAGAGAAAGGAGACCAACGAGCAAGAAAAGAGAGAAAGGTGGGAAATCGGCTGGCAGCGATTTGCCTGGGAGGATCTCAGATTTTGGATACCGAAGGGACAGGTACGACTCCAGGGACCCTCCAAGCAGGGACTTGATGGGAGAAGGTAGAGAAAGAAAGCATGCTACAGAATAAGACAGAACGGAAAACACTCACCCCAGCACAGGAAAGGAGAGGCGGAAACTGGGCTGTCTGCTTACTTTTCCTTCTGTCACTCCATCCTTCAGCGAGGATCAGCACTGTGTCCAGCCCACGCAGGCTGTCTGGTTTTGGGGGTCTTTTGTTTTTGTTTTTGTTAGAATGACACATGGAGGAAAATGCAGCAGCTGTCTGAACCCAGCCAGTACTGAGGCTGACGCTACAAGTATGAAGGAAAACCAGTGAGATGAAATACACCAGCAAACTCTTGCTACCAACCTGATATTGGCGGGTGACTTTGTTGCCCAGCTGAGTGTACCCGAATGCGTCTGCTGGGCAAAGAGTAGGCTAAAAACGGGAAACTGAGCTAACCATCATAAAATATTGGAACTAAGGAAGGAAAATGAAAAGACCAAACTACCGAGTTATCTGTTGTTTTATTTTGGGGGGAGGGACCAGGAAGCTGGTGAAGGGGAGGTAAAAATAGCTCAGCCACACTTACACACTCAGGTTGATCAAAACTATTCATTTCTCTTGTTGGATGGGCCACTGGCTTTCCCAATCATCTTGTATAATTTCTTTAGACTCCTTCAGTGCTCCAATATTCTCTTCTGTAAGATAGGATTCAAATTCTATCTTCTTCATTAGCCTTCAACATAATGTAACCATTAAAGGGCAATACTGAAATAACAATGAACATATTGAACATATTGAACATATTTAGTATCCTTAGGAAAAATCTCTTACCTGTTCACTCTTAATTATCAACAGTTTATTTTGGGTGAAGTTAAAAAATAACAAGGGGTTAGTTACAGTAAATTCTCACTATCTCAAATGTTATGTATTTGGTCCATTATTTTTCCTTCTGCCCCATCCTGAAGTTCAAAATCAGTTGAGTGCTCATCGCCAGCTCCTATAGTGTTGGTCCCAAGCAGGAAGTATAATAGCCACTCCATCAATTTTGCTACTTATTAGTACTCTTTTCCAAAGTCATGTCAGGGAAGACAGTTCAAACTATAGATTGAAACAGGAAATACTTGATTATCTGAGAATTTTACCAATAACCATGCCATCACTTGTCTAAACCATCCTTGACCAGTAACCATGCCACCTGCCACCCTTACCTCCTAGAATAATCGACTGCACTGGGGAAGGCAGAATGGAGTTGGTTCCTTATAAGAAATAGAGCAAGGGGTGCCTGGGTGGCTCAGTCAGTGCCTTGGTTTCGGCTCAGGTCATGATCTCATGGTTCATGAGTTCTAGCCCTGCATTGGGCTCTGCACTGACAGTGAGGAACCTGCTTGGGATTCTCTCTGTCTCTCTCTCTCTCTCTCTCCCTCTCCCTCTCCCTCTCCGTCTCTCTCTCTCTCTCTCTCTCTCTTCCCCTCCTGCGCGTGTGTGCTTTCTTTCAAAATGAGTAAATGAACCTAGAAAAAAAAAAAGAAATAGAGCAAAGGTTTGGGAGATTTTGTTTTGTTTGTAATAACGCTTATAAATTAGTATTGTTTGCATATCCCCATAGAGTATCTTGATATTAGTTTTAAACCTTCTGAAATCCATGTGTTTGTTTAAAAACATTAAGATCCTAATATGTCCAAGGGAGTTATGCTAGGGGCTAGAAATACGGAGATAAAGAACACAGGTCCTTCATCTCAGACATATTATACTCAAGATATAAAAAGCAGAAAACCTCTAAAGTTTGGCCCTTTATTACAAAAGCAATACATTTCATTATATTTTTTTATATGGCTAAGTTAAAGGAAGGCATATAAAATCGCCATTATCCTTACCACCTAGAGATAATCATTTTTCACATTTATACACACATACATGCATATATTTAAAAGAAATCGGGGTGCCTGGGTGGCTCAGTCGGTTAAGCATCTGACTCTTGGTTTCGGCTCAGGTCGAAACAAGACCCGATCATGATCTCACAGCTTCGTGGGTTTGAGCCCGAGTCAGGCTCTGTGCTGGCAGTGCAGAGCCTGGTTGGGATTCTTTCTCCCTCTCTCCTTGCTCCTTCCCCACTTGTGATGTCTCTGTCTCTCTCAAAATAAATAAATAAACTTAAAAAAATAAAATAAAAAATAAAAAGAATCATTTTTGGAGTATCTCCTGTTTTTTAAGCCGTTCTCCCCACCCCACCCCCAGAACATTCTTCCATGCTAAAATCTCTGTTAACAGCTACACAACTGGGGGGTACTATAATTTAGGGGTATCATAGTGTGTTTAAGTACTTCCAAACATTTAAGCTGTGGGAGATGTTCCGTGTTGGAAAAAACAAATACAGAGAGGGATTCTGGGCACGTGCCACCTAAGAGGGAGGCTCATTTGTAATTTTCCGATCTATGCCTTGCTTGGACCAGACAGTGGCATTAACAGGAGGAGAAGTAGAGCCTCTGCTCTGTGTGATTTTTAGCTGTCACTGGGTGCCAGGGAAGAGCACGGAGGCTAATAACACCAGGAAACTCATGTGTGAAGACCATGAAGGAGAGGCTCCTGGGTAGAACAGATACTGCCAAAATCTGTGCACCCTCCCATGATAGGTTGGCTTTGAAGGCGTGAGTGTGTTTAGTCCTCCAGGCCCCAAAATATCATGAAGAAACTGAACGGCAGATGGACTCAAAAGTGGCCCCACAGCCCCTGTACTAGCATTCATGCGCTTATCCAAATCCCCTCCTTTTGAGCATGGGTAAAGCCTAGGACTTGCTTCTAACCAATGGAACCTGGCAAAGCTGAAACACTGTGTGTGATCACATTGTATATCATCGTGACGTCGGTCTTGACAGAAGGCTCTCTTTCCGGCTGGCTGTCAGGTTGCAAGTGACTTTTGGGAAGACGCGGATGGCAAGGAACTGAGGGCAACCTCCAGCTGACAGCCAGAAATAGACCAAGACCCTCAGTCCAACAGCCCACGAAGAGCTGAATATTGTCAGCAACCCCATGAACTTGGGTGTGGATCCTTCCTTCCCCCGCCGAGCCTTAGATGGGTGTCCACCCGGCCGCCAGCTGACACGTTAATTGCAGGTTTATAAGATGCTGAAGCAGATGATCCAGGTTAGCTGTGCCCGGACTCCCGACCCACAGAAAGTATGAGCTGATAAATGTGTGTTGTTTTGAACCACTGAGTTTGCAGCAATATTGGCACATAACAATGATTACTGATACAAAGCTCAATGATGT
Source organism: Leopardus geoffroyi (assembly GCF_018350155.1). NCBI lineage: Eukaryota > Metazoa > Chordata > Mammalia > Carnivora > Felidae > Leopardus > Leopardus geoffroyi. The sequence continues at coordinate 12,303,693 of NC_059334.1, read as the reverse complement.
CCTGAGTCTTCCCTGATCCTGAGCCTAGGAAACTAACAGAACAGAAACACCGTGTGATCTGCAATGCTTCGCCTGTCTGCTTCTACATCCTACAACCCTTACTACAGCTCAGCTCTCATTCCATGAAGGGTTGCTCCCAACTTGGGCAATTCAACATCGAATCAGAGTTCCAATGAGCCAACAAAGAAAAATGCATCTTATTTAAGAAGATCTACCAGCCAAAAAGAGGAGCCGAACTCAGAACTAACAAAACATGTCTGGTAAGAGTGAGTTGCTGAAGAATGACAGACGACATCATGAATTTTTAAAATAATAATAAAGGAAGTCTCATTTCTAGTACTTAATAGCTAGGTTGGACTAATTTTATTAGAGATTAACCTTATAAAATCTTCACAAAATATAATAAAAACAATCACTTAAAGTACTGGAGAATGACCCCAAGGCAGGCAGACATTGGGTAAAGTCAACTCTTAAATAAGGAACTCTATTGGTAAGATCTCTCAGTGCGATCTCAGCCTTTTTTTTCTCATTTATTAGTTCCCTGCTAGAAGCCAGAGAGGCTCGGCTGAACCTCTACGTCTTGGGTTTGTTAATGTCCCTCCGTGTCCCGGCCTTTCCCTGAATCTTCTTGTCTCTATGGACTCGGGATCTCATTGCTCCCCACCCCCAAGCAGCAAAACCCCTGGTCCTGTGGTGTGGCCCCTAGCCCTTCCCATGGCTGTTCCTTCCTCTCCCTAAGGGCTGAAGTATGCTGTTCTTAACAACTCTCAAGTTACAACCATGTTCATTATCTCAACACACAGTGAACTTGGCATCTAAGCTTCACTATCCCAAATTAGTATAGCCCTGTGTCATATTGTAGGTCAATGACCTATAAAGCCTACCCCCTTTGTACCTATTTGACCTCTTCTCCCATTTCTTGCTCATCTCCAGCCATTCTTGCCTCTTTGCTACTCATTGTTTTTCCAACACAAAAGACACACTTCCACCTCAGGGGATTTGCATTTGCTATTTTCTTTGTTATAAATAGTCTTCCCCCTCCAGGTATCGCCACGGCTCTCTTTCTTTTTCCAGTCTTGGCTCAAATGTCGCCTTTTTGGTGAGCCCCTACCTAGAAGTCCTGTCTAAAACTATCAACCCACTGACCACTGTCATGACACTCCCACCTCCCTTCCCTTAGTATTTATCTAATCTACTAAATGTCTTACTTAACTTGTTTGCTATCTGTTTCTCCATCTAAAACATAATCCATGTATACATGGGTAGATGTCTTTTTTATTTTTCATTTGTTGTTTCTGTAATGTTTGGAACAGTGATTGACACATATCAGTCACTCAAGAGTTATTTGTTGAATTTCTCAGTTTGGCTTAAGAGTTTCATTTCCTCGGGGCGTCTGGGTGGCTCAGCCAGTTAAGTGTCGGTCTTCAGCACAGGTTTGTGAGTTCTAGCGGTTTGTGAGTTCGAGCCCCTGGTCGGGCTCTGTGCTAACAGCTCGGAGCCTAGAGACTGCTTCAGATTCTGTGTCTCCCCCTCTCTCTGCCCCTCCCATGCTCGTGCTCTGTCTCTCTCTGTCTCTTAATAATAAATGTTAAAAAAAAATTAAAAAAAAAAAGAGTTTCATTTTCTCATAGTATAATTTCTCTCATAGATTAGTGGCCTGGCACTAAATTGCAGAGGTATCTTGGGTGATCTCAAAGCATGGTTTAAAACTAATGTTTTAGTTCCCTTTGGCTGGAAGAGGTACTGGATCCTTGGTGACTAAGACAGAAGGAGATAGAATATCTAGGACTTCCCCAATGTACAGCGTCATGGGTTCTAAAGTTAATTTACAAGCCAATTGTGTGGACATCCTGAACTTTTTTTTCAGAACATGATTGGGCACAGCTAGTTAACTTCAGGGAGTCTGAGAAGACTGGAAAGTGCCAGAACTTGGAACCAGATCTGTCCACTGGGATGGCTCAGGCTCTGGAAAGACAGGAACAGGTGCACTGGACTCTGAGGGTGTTCAATAAAGCCAACAGGAGACATTGTCCTGAAGGCAAGGGCACAGGCAGCAGGTAGCATTAGAGAGGGACCAGAGGAAACTGGGTGACCCCCACTGGGAAGTAGACTTTAGCAACTGGTCACCTAGGAGCAGTGATACTTAAAAAACAACTTTATTGAAAAACACAGCGAAGACAGAGCAAAAGCAAGCCAAAGAATAGAGAAACTAATTGCAATGCATATGTCTGACAAGTGCTTAATGTTTTAAAAACCAAACATTTAAAGAACTGTTTCAAATGGAAAAGAAAGACAACCTAATAGAGAAATGGGGAAAAGGCTTTAATAAGCACTTCAAAAAATGCAACATCTGAATGTCTAATAAACATATGAATATGTTCTCAGCCTTAATTATAAGCAGCCAAATTAAGGCCACAGTGAGATTTTTCTACGTACCACCAGAAGGGCTAACACGAAAAGGACCAGCAGAAGCAGGTGTTGGTAATGATGTGGAACAATTGAAATTCTCTTACACTGCCAGCGGACGTGAAAATTGGTACAGATGCTTTGCAAATTCGTTGTTTCGTAATTGCGGACCTCTCAGGTATAAACTCAACAGATACGTATGCCCCAAAGGCTTGTCCAAGAATGTTCATAGCAACATCACTTGTAATAGCTTAATCTGGGAACAATCCAGATGTTTATCAACAGATGAAGGAACACATACATTGTGTAATTGTCACACAGCGGAACACCATTAAGAAATGAAAATAAATAAACCATCATTACACACTGATTGATACGACTGATTCTCTCGTGCATAATGTCAAGCAGGAAGAAGCCAGACAAAAAGAATACATATAATTCTAGCTACATAAAGTTCAAAAACAGTCAAAATTGACCTGTAATATAGAAAATAATAGTTATTTTTGTAGAGCATAAATAGTTAGTAACTGGGGCTTGGGGAGGTGTGAGGCGAGGGTTTCTGGGGCAATGGCAACGTTCTACTTCTTGATTTGGGTAGTAAGTACATTTTGTAAAAAAAAAGTCATCAAGCTATACATTAATTATACTTTTCTGTATGTATGGTATAGTTCAATAGAATATGCATTTAATTTTTTTTAAGTTATTAATTTATTTTGAGAGAAAGAGAGAATGAGTGGGGAGGGGCACAGAGAGAGAGGAGGACAGAGAATCTGAAGCAGGCTCTGAGCCAACAGCAGAGAACCTGATGTGGGGCTCGAACTCACAAACTGTTAAGATCGTGACCTGAGCTAAAGTTGAATGCTTCACTGACTGAGCCACCCAGGCACCCTTGTATTTAATTTTTTTTTTTTTAAAGGAAGAAGGCATGGGGCCTACATCAGGAAAGGTCTGGGCACACAGCAGGGCCCCAACTTTGCGCAGGGTTGAGGAATTAGAACGTGATTCAGGTAAGGGGAATTGATAGACTTCTGCAGTGCTACCGCCCAGGAAGAGAGGAGTAGAGCTTTGGAGTTATGCCGACAGCTTTTAACCCAAACAACCTAGGCTCCAGTTCTTGTTCTGCCATTTACCACTTTGGGCCACCAAACTAACATTCTGAATCTCAAGTTTTCTCCCTTGCAAATCAGAAATGATGCAAAGCTCTCCAGGTTTGCTTGGTACCAAGAATGGGTTTAATACATATTAGCTGTTAATAATAATAGTCATTTTGTTCTCAACAGGAGCCAGAAAGAGATTTCACTACCATACCCGTGACAGAGTTCAAGCTTTGGGTGTTAGGAACAATGCAGAAACCTGTGAATGCAAACCCATGAATGCAAACATGCATCTAAAGGGACTCAGATGAGTTCCTGAATCCTGACCAGAGGTGCTCAGGATTCTGCAAGGCCTCAGGGGAGTGAATAAGGTATACAGAAGGTATACAGAGGGTAGGTTGAAACTGACAGGGGAATTTTTCCCATAAACGTGACTACTAACAATTTCTTCCATCTGGGCATGCTCCTCCCTTCTGTTTTGCTTCTCCTGCATCAGTGTTGGTTCTGGCACTTGGTTTGACCAACAGACTAAAAAAGCAGTGATGTTGTGCCTGTTAGTTTGCACTTGGCTTTCTTGGAACCCAGTGGCCATACCCAAGGCAGTCTGCTGGAAGGAGAGGCCACGTGGAGAGGCCCTGGGGGATGAAATGCCACATAGAGAGGGAGGCCAGGTGGAGGAGAACCAAGGCGCCTCAGCTGATGGTCAGCCCAATGTCCAAGACATACAAAAGAAAAAGAAGTCTCCTCTTCAGGAAAGCAAGGCCACCGGCTGAATGCAGACACATGAATGAGATTTGGCCAACAACCTGGAAAGCGGAAGAATTGCTCATTCAACCCACAGAATTGTGAGAAATAATAACTAATTGTTTTAAATCATTAGGTTTGGGGCTGGTTTGTTATTTATTGATAGGTAACATACAGAAATGGGTACCTGAACTTGGGATGCTACTGTAACAAAAAACCTAACATGTGTGCTGTTGGCTGTGGGGTCAGGCAGATGGAGACCACAGGGGTGGTGAGGAGCCTGTGGGGGAGGCTGGAAGAACAATGAAGTAGCTACCCTGGACGCTGGAGAAAGGACAATGCATGCTACAGAGCAGCAGAATGTACTCAGCTAAAACATGTACCTAATGTATTTGTCAAGCTTGCCAAAGAGATTTTCCAGCTGAATGTGGAAAGTGCCAGTTGACTTATTTTAACTGTCTGTGATAAAGAAAGGGAAGAGAGAGATGAGCTAAAGAAGGAATGGTTCCGTCTCAAGCAAAAGTTGGGAGATATAGTTGTGATCCAGGAATTGATGAGTTAGGAAATGAAAACTATTTTTTATTTTTGGCAGGTCTAGATGAGCAAAGATTCTTAAAGGAAGAATAGTCTTAAGACAAAGATCAAATCCAGTGTACCGCTAATTACACATGGCCTTCAGATCAAGATAAACACGGGGTGCCTGGGTGGCTCAGCCGGTTAAGCATCTGACTTTGTCTCAGGTCATGATTTCACATCTTGTGGGTTTGAGCCCCGGGTCGGGCTCTGTGCTGACAGCTCAGAGCTTGGAGCCTGCTTCAGATTCTGTGTCTCCCTCTCTCTTTGCTCCTCTCCCTGCTCATGCTCTGTCTCTCTCTCTCTCAAAAATAAATAAATAAATATTTTAAAAAAAGATAAAGACAAGAGTCTCTGTAAGACACTTTGTTAAGGTCTCATAAAACTATAAGGTGATGCCCTCCTAGATCCTTTCTCTGAAGCTTATGAGAACCTTAAGAACATTGCTCCACAGCACCCTGACTGGTAGCCCAAAATGGAGAAGAGATTGTCTTGAATTGTGAATGTGGTTTTTGTTGAATGTGATGGATTGTGAGTTGATAAATAAAAGCCCACAAAGAGTTTAAAAGAGTTGTACCTGTTTAGACTAAAGGTGACAGAGACAGTTCAAGATGGAAAGAGACTTTGTAGCCCAGTCTTCTTTGGGTGGGAAAAGGGCTGAAAGTGGGACCAATGTGAGCTCACCAGTGTGAGCATGCTCTGTTACCATGGAAAAGGGAAGACGACTCCGAGAAGAGTCAAGAGCTCAGAGGGTGGAGCTAAGAGCAATGGGAAATACTGGATCAGGTAGTCAACCCCAGACTGCAGAAAGGGGCCATAAGTGAAGATCTTCCTGTGCCCTTTCAGTCCTGCGCTGGAGTCAAGGGAGCTCATGATATGTGCTTGGCTGGATTTCATAATTGCTATGGACCAGAGATTGCTGTGTATCAGACATAGCAACTAACTCTGTCTCACTATTCGATAGTAGATGTATGGGAGGTAGATAACTTCTATCAGTTTATTTATTTATTTTTGAGAGAGAGAGAGAGAGAGAGGGAGCAGCAGAGAGGGAGGGAGAGAAAGAATACCAAGCAGGCTCCGTGCTTGGAGCACAGAGCCCGACACAGGGCTTGATCTCACGAACTGTGAGATCATGACCTGAACTGAAATCGAGAGTCAACTGACTGAGCCCCGGTGTCCTGGTAGATAACTTATATGATTCATAGGTATCTAGATCAAGAGGAGTCATACCTGAAGAGCTTCTTTTACATCCAGATATGAAGTAAACCACAAGATAGTAGGCTTCAAGCCTTGTACCATAATTGGATGAGACTTTGAAGAGTATCGGGGGGGAGGGGCGGGGGGGGGTGAATAGTTGTGGCCAGAAGGAGGACTGTGATAGATGAGTCCTGAAGATTTGTGTCAACAATTTCTCCCAATGATGTATGCCACTCCTCCCATCAAGAAGTAGAATCTAATTGCTTTCCTTTTAATACAGGCAGATAGAGTGGAAGAGACATTCTAGGACTGCTGGTCATAGGACTTATGAAGAGGCATTAGAGCTTCTGCTTTCACCCTCTTGGGATCAAGTTGTCAAAGAGTAGTTGAGGAGAGACTACTAAATCATGGGTCACCGCATGGAGAGCAAAAGGCCCAGCCGGTCCCCAGCCATCCCAGCTGCCATGGCTGAGGTGTATGGTCCCTGACATACATTAGGGAAGACATCTTTGTTGTTCCAGCCCCAGGTAAGACCCCAGCTGAGCACAGCTGCATGTGCGACCTTCACCAAGATCTCATAGGGTAAGGTCCAGTTGTCCCCACCAAGCCCTGCTCAAATTGCAAAATCATGAGGAAATAAACGGTAGTGGTTGTTCCAAGACACCAAGTTCTGGGATGGTCTTTAGGCAGCAAGAGACAACTGAAATGCTGACACTAACCAGCACACAGAAGACAATGATATGATGTTTTCACATTTCTTACCCCAAGGCACGAAGTCCTAAAAGATCTGTTTCCCTGCCTGCTTTCATTACTTTTTCTGATATTACTCCTGTAATTACTCAGGCTGCCATAACCCAGTAGCATAAGCTGGGTGCTCTGAATGACAGGCATGTGCTTTCTCACAAAATTAGAGGCTGGAGGTCCAAGATCAAGGTTCCAGCATGGCTCGGTTTCTGGTGAGGACTCTCTTCCTTGTTTGCAGATGGCCACCTGCTCGCTGTGTCCTCACATGACAGATTAGACACACAAGCTCTAGCATATCTCTTCTTATAAGGGCACTGACTCCATCATGAGGGTCCCTCTTTCACGACTTCATATAAACCTAATCACCTCCCAAAAGTCCTGTCTCTAAATACCATCACACTGAGAGTCAGACCCTCAACATATGAATTTGGGGGGGATATAATTCAGTCTATGGCACTCCATCTCTTACTTTTCTCCAGTAACACTTTTTAGTTTCTTGAAGATGACACGCTCATTCTTACCTTGGGCTGTGTAATTGCTGTTCCTTGTCTGGAATGTTCTCTGCCTGGAATGTTCCCAGATGTTCACCATCACCCTCCTACCATTCAGTCTTAGAGCAAAAGTTACTAATGTTTCCTCAGAACGGCCTTTCCTGACCACTCAGTGTAATGTATGCTACCTGGCTATGCTATCTCATCACGCTGTAGTGTTTCATTCACAGAATTGAAGACTCTCAGAAATTATTATATTTATTTACCTCTTTACTTGTTTATTTGCCCATCTCCCACCATGTGATGTCTATGACTGTAGGAACCTCATCTGTCAATTTTATGGCTGCAACTCTGGCGTCAAGAATAATTTCCAGCATGTGGTAGGTGTAAAATTGTTTTTGTTTAATGAGTAACCTATAATTCACCTACATTGTAGAACTGATAAATGATACGTCATATATTTGACTCTGCTCATCAAATACAGCAGTTTGCCATTCAGTAGTTAGGTAGGCATTAAAGATGGTTCAGGTATGTTCTTTGGGGGACGCCTGGGTGGCTCAGTCAGTTAAGCATCTGACTTCGGCTCACATCATGATCTTGCAGCTCATGGGTTCGAGCCCCACATCAGGCTCTGTGCAACAGCTCAGAGCCTGGAGCCTCTTCGGATTCTGTGTCTCCATCTCTCTCTGCCCCTCCCCAATTTGTGCTCTGTCTCTCTCTCTCAAAAAACAAATAGGCATTACAATTTTTTTAAAAAAGAAGAAATTAAAAAATATATATGTTCTTTGGTTTTCCAAAAACTTCCCCTTGAATGCATATGTCTCATGGAGGAGGACAAAACATAAACAAAAACTTTAATATAATGTGACAAAGGCTCGCATAGAAATGTGCAGAAGAGTGGAAATTCCATTAGGGAGCAATAATTCTGCCTGGAGGGAGAGGGAGAAGCAGGTCATGGAGACCAACAGAGAACATTTTAGTTGCTCCTTGAAGAACAAGCAGCAAATAGGCAAGAGGCAAAGGGCAACCATTCCGTGCAAGAGAAAGAACATGAATGAAGACAGAAGTGGTGTGGTACCTTGAATGAAAGGTGGGTGCAGGAAGGAGGGAGGCCAGATACAGCTAGGGAAGAAGGGAGCTAGGTTATAAAAGGCACAAGGTCATAATGGAATTTGTACTTGATCTTACAGACATTGTGGAAATAGAGCAAACCCCACTGTGAGAAGGTTCTAACTCTGGACATCAAGAATTTATGTCTCCACTGGTGCAATCCTAGAATTGGATTAAGAACCTCTTGAGTCTATACCACCAGGAACAATCCCATGGCTTAGGGCAGACTTTGCTGAGCCTTAGAGGCTGGGAAGAAGTGGAGAACAAGGACTGTGGATCCTAAAGAGCAAAGGACTATGGGAGGAGGTGTTGGCATGGAGCAGGGATGGGAGCAGTAGGGCAGGGAGAGGCAGGTAGTGGTGTGGTCCAGGGGTCAGGAGCAGTGAGGGACAGACTGGGCCCCATTCTCTTAGGGTCAATCCTTGCCCTATCTTCCTTATTCTTCTCACCATGGATATGTAGGGGAGTGAGGTAGTGGGGAGGAGAGGGAGGTGCAGGGCTGGACGTAGGAACCAGATGAGGGTCTTTCCATTTTTCCTCTCCCCTCTCTATATTCAATACCAGGGACTAGTATTGGTGTGGGAGAAGCAGAGGGGCTGCAGGGAGGAGGAGAGGGAAACTCTTTCTGTCTCTGTCTCTCCCTATCCTCCACTGAAGGTCTTATTTCCATCAGATATTCTTACCAGAACCAGGAGAGGAGGTTGGGGAGGAGGTGTCATGTGGTAGACAGGACTGGCTGAGCTCAGACACAGTCCTATGCCACAATGAGCCTGCAATGGCAAAGGAACAGAGCAAGAAAGAGCAAAGTATGTGTGTGTTTATGTGTGTGTGTGTGTGTGTTGTGTGTGTGTGCGTGTGTGCGCATGCACGCACGCACGCACATGCACGTAAACCACTCCAGTGTTATGGAGCAAGGGAAAGGGAATCTCTGGAATTACTCAGTTTGGAGGGGCAGGCACAAATGAGCAGCATAGGTCAATGTACTGCAGGCAGGGACCAGCAGTGCATGATGGGAGCCTCCCAGCAGACAGGAAGGCAGAGAACCTAATGTCGTGGTTCTATCACAGTGACTTCTGAGGTGCAGAGCCAAGTGCTGATGGGCTCCCATAGGAGTGGCATTGGCCGTTAGTGGGAAGAATGGCTCCCACACGGTGTGACCAAAAGAGTGGCCACAAGTTTGCTAGTCATTTTTTTTAAGTATTAAGAAATTTAGAGGATATATTTCAAATTTGTTTTCAAGACATCTCACCAAACTTCTAGAAAAGTTCTGTTTCTACGCATTGTTTTCCTAAGACAGCACGATAGAGGTTTTGGATTGCACACTCCCCTTCTCCACCACAATCTCATTTTGTTATTATTAGAGGTAACTCTTAGTCAGTTAAGCGCTTGGCTCTTGATTTCAGCTCAGGTCATGATCTTACGGTTCAGAATCAAGCTCGGCATCCAGGTCTGCTCTGACAGGATGGACACTGCTCCGGATTCTCTCTCTCCCTCTCTCTCTGCCCCTCCCCCATTCACACGTGCACATGTTTGCAGTCTCTTTCTCTCAAAATAAACATTAAAAAAAAGGAGTAACTCCTTGAATTTAATTTATGGAGTCAATTTAATTATTAAAACCTTATAAATGAATAGCATGATGTAAAAATAACATTTGTAGGGGTGCCTGGGTGGCTCAGTCGGTTAAGTGCCAACTTAGGCTCAGGTCATCATCTCCCAGTTTGTGAGTTCAAGCCCCACATTAGGCTCTGTGCTGACAGCTCAGAGCTTGGAGCCTGCTTCAGATTCTGTGTCTCCTCTTTTCTGCTTCCTCACTCGTGCTTGTCTTACTCTCTCTCTCTCTCTCTCAAAAATAAATAAATGTAAAAAATAACCCTTGTAGATATTTTAAGAGGTTTAAAGTATGAAAATGATTTGGTTATGCAACACCAGTATTTTTTCATAGAATTGAAACACTGAAGTACTTACTGCCTTGGAGAAACTTTATACTTGACCATGTTCTCAGTAAAATTCGCATGTCTTGTTCTCACTTTATTGACAGAATCAACAGCCAAGAAAATCCCCCCATGTATCTCTGACTCCATGAATTTTCCATATTTGCATATCCGCTCTCCTCAGGCCTGGGATGGGTTGCAGGGAATGGTGTGGAAAACTAACCATTTAGCTACAGAGAACCATGAATGGGCAAACCACGAGTTCCAGCTTCTTCTGCTCTGCCAACCCTGTAGAAATTCCTGCAGAATGACAAGGGTATGTGTACTTACCTTACAGAATCAGCCACTGAGACATCATTCACTCAACTATATAAGGAGCTATAAATAAGCTTATAAATAGGGTCTGTTGATTTTTTTTTTTTGAGCACTACACTTCAGAATTTTGTTTTACCAGCAACTAATATCTATTAGAAAGAAGGTTCTAGACTCTTTCCCTGGCTTCTGGAATTCTGGGGAGGGGGTTGGGATTTTCTGTGCATCCTCCATAAAAATCACCACATGCTATAGCAGCATTATCTATAATAGCCACCTTATGGAAACAGACTGAGCATCCATTGATGCATAGATAAAGAATATATATATATATGTATATGTATATATGTATATATGTATACATATATATGTATACATATATGTGTATATATATACATATATATATGTATACATATATATGTATATATGTATATAATGGAATATTACTCAGTCACAAAAAAGAATGAAATCTTGCCATTTGCAATGATGTGAATGGAGCTAGAGTGTATTATGCTAAGCTAAATATGTCAGTCAGAAAAAGATAAATGCCATATGACTTCACTCATATGTGGAATCTAAGAAACAAAACAAACAAGCAAAAGGGAAAAAAAGAGACACAGAAAAAATCAAGATACAGACTCTTAACTACAGAGAACAAACTGATGGTACCAGAGGGGAGGTGGGTGGGGGGATGGGTGAAATATGGGAGGGGGATTAAGGAGCGCACCTGAGATGGGTGCCAGGTGTTGTACAGAAATGTTGAATCTCTGTATGGTACACCTGAAACTGATACTACACTGCATGTTAACTAACTGGAACTTAAAAAGTTTAAAAAAATCACCCTATTTGCGTATGTATGATTTATTCATTTCTACATAACTTACTGAATAGAAGGTACTGTGGCTGCTACGGGGAGACATTCAGCTGTAGAAATCTATATTTAAATGTGGACATGTAGAATAGCTCTTTATGTATATTTCCTCTCCTGCTTGCTTGCAATCCTCTTCAGGGCAGGTGCCATGTCAGTTTTATCTTTGTATATTTGTCTGACTTTAGCACATGCCTTGACCATAGTAGAGACTCCATAGGTATTTGTTGACTCGTATATGGTCTGCTGAACAAACATGTTAAAGACAATCACAAAAGAGATGGGTTTGGACACATTTTGCTAAAATATACTCACCCTTTATTTACTTTTTAAATTTTATATTAAAAACATTTTTTTTAATGTTTATTTAGTTTTGAGAGAGGGAGAGACAGAGTGTGAGCCAGGGAGGGGCAGAGAGAGAGGGAGACACAGAATCCAAAGCAGGCTCCAGGTTCTGAGCTGTCAAGCACAGAGCCTGATATGGGGCTTGAACTCACAGACCGCGAGATCATGACCTGAGCCAAAGTTGGATGCCCAACCAACTGAGCCACCCAGGCGCCCCAAAATTTTATGTTTTTTTTTTTTAGAGTGTGAGAGAGAGAGCATGAGCAGGGGAGAGGGGTGGAGGGAAAGAGAGAGAATTCCAAGCAGGCTTCATGCTCAGCGTGGAGCCTGACTCAAGGCTCGATCCCATGACCCTGAGATCATGATCTGAGTCGGACGCTCAACCGACTGAGCCACCCGGGTGCCCCATGTACTCACCCTTTAAACCCATAAACTCTATTCTCTTCCAGGCCACCTTTCCAACATCAAATACTGATGAAGTTTGCAAGCTTTATTTTATTTCCTCCGTAACAGGTAGGCTCGCTAGACTGGGCACTTCAAGCTGGAACAACATGCGACTGCATAACATTGTCCGTGATGCCGTCACGAGCACCTCGTCCCAGTCCGTTTGGCTTGTGTAGCACTGGCTGTGAACATCCTCTGAGGTTACCCTATCACCCAGGCACCCACGTCATCACTTTCCATTCCATCCAGCTTCTAGAAGCTCATTTTAGCTGCGGAGATCACGCGGCATGGCATGTCTGTGTGACTAGAGATATCATGACTGTTTTGTCCCTCCTGTCCACTCCAATACCCCTCTATTACCAAGTGTCACGTACTGTGCGTGTGTGTGATTTAGAAGAGGGTCTACCCACAGGGCTTTGCCTGCAGCAAATGTTTCAAAAAGAAGGGGTGAGCAAGGTGGCTTCTCAGTGTTTGGCAACAATTCAGCCACGGTACCCATGCAGCTATAACCCACATCCCATTTTCCCCAGTGTGAGTGGCAATAGAATAAAAATCCCCACTCTGAGTGGCAAGAGCTCCAATTATCCTGCGAATCTTCCTGCAGAGTCTCCCAGACTGTCGTCTCATCAGTGGCGGCAGGGCTTGTAAGTGATCCGATTTTCCACCCAGGAACATCTCTTGAGGACAATCACTTTCACGTTATTGCCCTTCAGTTCCAGACCCATCAACGTAAAAGAGGGAAATACAGAAATAGAATGGGAGGGACAAAAAAAGAAAGCAGTGGAACAAAATACTTTTCAAACACTACATGGACTCTGTGGAATTTCCTTTCTTAATAATCCTCAGGATCATCAAAAATAGGCTCGGCTGCCCATTTGGGTCCTGAGGAGTCCTAGGTCGTGTGCCCCTTCTGACCCGAACACCAGGCTGGGCAGGTGGGAGTGGGCAGGGTGGGGGTCCCTTACGCGGCAGCTGCACAAAGGCTTTGGGAGCTGAAGTCTGCCTGCCAGGCCTCCGTTAGCCGGTTGCCAGGTTTCTGGGATGTTAGAATAGTAAACAGTTGTTTTCCAGAAACAGAGATAGGGTTATCCACAACCTCGTCTGCTAAATTTAAATTTAATAAAGCTCTTTCCTAACAGCCTGGATCAGTGATTTCCAACTACGGTGGGGGTGGGGAGAGATCTGACTCCAGGGGGGTGGGGTAGGAAGCAGCAAGTGCAGTTCGAGAAAGCTCCCCGGGGGGATTCCAAATCCCTGTCTACAAACACCCAGGAAGCCTCTTCACCACAGGGCTGGGAGGCCGACGGAGGGCCTCTCTAGCTCTCCTTGCTATTTGCCCACAGTGGTCTGATATTTCAGCATTAACCTCTAAAGCACTTGGGGGAGATCCCACGGAAGATATCCGAAGTCCTGGGCCTGCGTCCCACGTGTTGCCCTGTGAACTCTCACAGGGTTATAAGGGACTGGCTAACGAGGATGAACAGTATAATGAGAATGAGCCGCATATAATTAAATGTTGACAACAGTTGACGGAGAGTCTTAGGTTTAATTCTTGGAGCTGTCGGAGATTTAGAGTGTGAATTTGGGTGTCATCAACTGTGCCTTCCATAATCCCCGTAGAATGGGATAGCTTCATAGACACACATCAAGAAAGCCTGGAGCAAAAGGATAAAGGCAGAAGTAGATTCATCCTTCCGGCGCCCGCCTTTCCACTCATTGCCACCTCTTTCCTGTGCTGTGAGCCCAGGAGGGACCCTTCCTTCTTGCAGGTACTCCTGGGAAGAGAACAAGCACAGACCTCATTTGTTTGAGCCCTGACTGAAAAGACCCCATGACCTTTGAAATCTAAATGCACATAAGGGGAACCAAAATTTTAGCCTGTGTTTCCAGAACCGCTGGTAGGTTTCTGTTTGGTGAGAACTACAAGAAGAATCACACATAACCGGGGAGAAGACGATTCCTGAATTCTGAGACTAACGCTTGAGTTGGCCATTTAGTTCTACAAATAAAAGGCAAAGCTCAAAATTGGAAATGGGGACCGTGGCAGATACTCTTCGTTGGTGAAATCGGGGCTTCTCAATGAATGATCAAGTCTGCACCGCGAGGGTTCTCGAAGTGATCCTGAGACCCTGTCTGGGGTCTGTGAGGTCAAAACTAGTTCTATAATAATATTAGACGGTATTTGCCTTTGGCAAACGCATCTCTGCAAGTGTATGTGGAAGTTTTCTGGAAGCCGTATGGTGTGAGAAAATGAAACAGATCACAGGACCAGATAGGAGATTCCAATTGCCTTCCATTAAGATATACGACAAAGAGGGGCGCCTGGGTGGCGCAGTCGGTTAAGCGTCCGACTTCAGCCAGGTCACGATCTCGCGGTCCGTGAGTTCGAGCCCCGCGTCAGGCTCTGGGCTGGTGGCTCAGAGCCTGGAGCCTGTTTCCGATTCTGTGTCTCCCTCTCTCTCTGCTCCTCCCCCGTTCATGCTCTGTCTCTCTCTGTCCCAAAAATAAATAAACGTTGAAAAAAAAAAAAAAATTAAAAAAAAAAAAAAAAAGATATACGACAAAGAGATGTACAAAAATGCAAAACAATGCCACTGTACCCACTAATTTCTTATATATTTTTAAATGTTTCTTTACTTTTGAGAGAGAGATAGACAGAGCATGAACGAGGGAGAGGGAGAGACAGAGGGAGACACAGAATCGGAAGCAAGCTCCAGGCTATCAGCACAGAGCCTGACACAGGGCTCGAATTCATGAACTTCGAGACCATGACCTGAGCCAAAATTGGACGCTTCACTGACTGAGCCACCCAGGCTCCCCGGTACCTAGCAATTTCTTTGGAAATAGAGTTATGTCTCATAAAAATATGTTCTTTGTGTTTAACTGATATTCATGTGTAGCGAGCTTATTATTGTGATTTTAAAACGAAGTAAGAAGTACTCTTATAATTTCTCAGGTTCAATATCTAATATGGTAAATATTAACAGATACCAGCTAGATAAAGAAAAGTTCTTTATGATTCCTCAATTTTTAAGACAGTACAAGGGGGTGGTCTTGAGACCAGAAAGTGTGGCAACTCCTGCTACCCTGTGAGCCCACGGAGGTGAACAAGGTTGGGCTTGAGGCCAGAAACCACTCTCCTGAGGCTCCGTTCAGCTGCCCTGATGGGTCACTATTTCTGCACAGTAACTTGTGCCTTGGCCCCCCTGCGGGGGAGCCCTGGGACCCAATAGCTGTTCCCAAACCCCATCCTCTTGTCTGCTTCCCACTGTGGAAACTGGAGGAAACAAGCAAACAAGCAGATGTTCGCTTTCCTGGCCTACTTGGTAACCAGAAGTGCTCTTGTGTCTTAGTTCTCCCTAATGAGAGATACAAGGAAGTGGGTGGGAGTTGCTGCTGAGAAAGCTTGTGCTTCCCGACAAAAGGTAGAGGTGGGAGAGACGACTACCCTGGTGTCACCCCCTCCTCTCTCTCTTGCCTTGAATGCCTGGAGCTGAGGCAGTCGTATGGCAACGGTGAGAGGCCAAGCATGTGGCCCTTTTGGATGGTGGAGTGGGGAAACCGGCTTAGACAGCATCGTTGTGCAGACTCCCCATTATTTTTGTCACATTATGGAAATAAATGCTATCTGTTTAAGCTTTTGTTAGCATGACTTTCTGTTCTCAGTGTCTGGAAGCATTGCTAATGGCTACAGTTACCCTAGAAGCTCAGAAAGTCCCGTATGTTGCAGGTGAAGTTTCGTCCCACAGATTTTGGTTGCTGGAGAAAAATGTTTTATTCAATTTTTTCTCTACATATTCTCAGGGCTATGTGTGCCTAAAAACAACAGCAGCGACAACACATTCGACAACACGCAAAAAGCAAATATGTGCTGCGGAAGGAGTGTGTGTGTTTTGTTTGAGAGTTGGTGACAGGGCAGCTGGTGGGCAGAAGCTGGGGGAGCTGGCTCCCCACCCTGTGGCAAGAGTGGCCCCGTTTGGGCTCCAGAGACAGGCTGTAGGGCAGAGCAGAGGGAAGGGCTCTGGCACCAACCCCCTCTTCCTCGCGCTCCAGCCAAACCCCAGCCCCTCTGGGAATGGCGACCTTCCCACGCAACCCTACCCATAGAGCAACACTTCTGGGACCAGAAGCTCGAGGCAGTCCCTCACATCAGCGTCTCTTGGTCTGACCCTCGGCTGCTTTTGCTGGGACATGTGACTCTGGTTGGTGTCTGATTCTGTTGCAGGATTTTTTACCTCAATAGCCAGGATTCGTTCTCTCTCTCTCTCTCTCTCTCTCTCTCTCGTGGCTTTTCGGGAAGGTTGAACTCTTGTGCACCGCATGAGCAAAGCCAAGGAGGAGCAGAAGGGTAAGCATAGCCTGTCTATGCAGACTGTTTGAAATACCGTATCTTTGCCAATTCCGGTGAGACACCTGAGGGAAGAGAGCTGCCCCTGGTGCTTCCCCTCCCTTCACCCAGGTGCTGATCCATTTAGCCTTCCCTCTTGCTTCCTTTCTCCTGGGAAGGTGGGTCTGGATTAAAAGCATGGAAATTAATGGGTCTGACTGGTGTACCTGGGAATCTAACCTAGGATGCTGGCCTTATTTCCTCCCCATGCCCCAGCCACACAAAGAAAAGAGTGGTAAGAGAAGGATGGCAAGGATCCACTGAGTTTCAGAACACTCAGGTACCACCTTTCAGTGCCCTTCGAGGCCTTCCCAAACTCAAACCTGAGATTTATCTTGACATGAGTCAGAACTGTTTTTTACATGTAATTTGGTATTGGAAAAAGGAAATAGTACAGAGAGAGAAAACAAAACAAAACAAAACACCGGACAAAGAAAGGAGATTAAAGGGTTTCTTCTAGGTTGACAAGAGACACAGGCTAAAAGCTAATTCCCAAACCTAAGGGAATATTCTTTTATCTAGAAGGATTACTATAAGGAAGGGAGTCTCGGAACTTGAATACTCCTTTTATTATGGTTAATAACAGTAATGAAGAGGAAGGAGGAGGGAAACGAGGTGGAGGAGAGGGAGGAGAAGAGTAAGAAGAACAGGAAGGAGAATAAAAAGGTAAGAGAAAGCAACAGTAGCAGTGCAAGTGATGTATCTCATGTGTGGGAAAATTATATGTTCAATATAATTAGTAAATATGGTAATATGCTATAAATACATACTCTCGATCGGTGTGTAATTAGAAATGTAATTTGCTAGATGATTTGGTATCTATGTTTAATTAGAAAATATTTAGTTATCATGTATATAATTACATGTATAAAATTAATGATAGCTTTCCTATATCACGGAACTAGTAAAAATGCCATTATACAGAGATATCCTTACAATGTACCAGGGGGCGCCTGGGTGGCTCAGTCGGTTAAGCGTCCGACTTCGGCTCAGGTCATGATCTCACGGTTCGTGAGTTCAAGCCCCGCGTCGGGCTCTGTGCTGACAGCTCAGAGCCTGGAGCCTGCTTCGGATTCTGTGTCTCCCCTTCTCTCTGCCCCTCCCCTGCTCATGCTCTGTCTCTTCTCAAAAATAAAATAAAACATTAAAAAATAAAATAAAATAAAATAAAATGTACATGAACGTGTGACTAAGCAAACTGAGTATTTTCTCTTTCCAATTTGCTTTCCATCATTTGATTAAATGGGAGATGGGAGTAGAGCACTTTGCATTGTGTCAACGCATAGTACATGCTTCATAAACATTAGGTGTTTATGTTCCCCTTTTTAGGATGAATCAACCAACATGCATCTCCCCAGGGACTTAATTACTACGAACAGTTCAGGTTTGGAGGAAAAAACAACAACAACAAAAAAACCAGTTCCTAATCTACAAGGTTATTTACAATCTACTTTCCGTACTTGGACTTGATCCCCCCATCTTCAGTGTTGTCCTAGTGTTGTGCTCACCCGCCTCCCGCCCCCTGTGTCTTTTCTGTGTTATATTTTGTTGCACATATATTTCCTCTGTTGGACTCTAAATTCCTTGGGGTCAAGCCTGCAGCACTGTTACTTGTGATTCGCACCTAGAAATCACTCAATAAATTGTTCTTTGAATGGAAAATTTTGATATACCGAGTCAACCTTTGTAGATGCCTTTTGATACGTTTTCATGCCAAATGTACAGCATGCTAGAGGAATATTAGTTACCACATTACCTGTTTTCCTGGTATTGATATGTAAGTTAAGGATGCACAAATATGAGATTTTCGTTTATAGTTGAAAGTGTAATGGTTGACAGAAGGGTGAGTGAGATCAAGATTGAATTGAGCCTCTCAAATTCCACATATGAGTGGAATCATGTGATATCTGTCTTTCTCTGATTGACTCATTTTGCTTAGCCTAATACCCTCCAGTTCCATCCACGTTGTTGCAAATGGCAAGACATTATTCTTTTTCATCGCTGAGTGGTATTCCACGATGTATATATACCACATCTTCTTTTTCATTCACCAATTGATGGACATTGGGGCTCTTTCCATAAATATGTAGAATTGAGAAACGTAACATGATCATAGGGGAAGGGAAGGAAAAATAAGGTAAAAACAGAGAGGGAGGCCAACCATAGGAGACTCTTAAATACAGAGAACAAACTGAGGGTTGATGGGGGTGGGGGGAGCGGGGGAGAGGGGAAAATGGGTGATGGGCATTAAGGAGGCCACTTGTTGGGATGAGCACTGGGTGTTATATGTAAGATGAATCACTTCTTGTGATTGTACTCCTGAAGCCAAGACTACGCTGTATGTGAACTAACTTGAGAATAAATACAAAATGAAATAAAATAAAGCAAACAGTTCTAAAAAATGATAAAAAGATTGAAATAAGCTAATAAACTTTTGGTACAACTATACAGTGACATATTAGGCGGTGATGAAAAAAATGCAGTGTATCTACATGTTCTGGGGTAAAGAGACCCCTGAAACGTAATGATAAGTAACTCCCCTTCTAAGCTTCCCTGTTTTTGTTAATACCACTCCATTCTTGTAGTAACACAGGCTCATTCCCCTTCTCTTCTCCTATCCAGTGAGTCATGCAATCCTTTCTGCCTTAAGATTTGCCACGTGAGGCGCCTGGGTGGCTCAGTCAGTCGGGCGTCAGACTTCAGCTCAGGTCATGATCTCACGGTTCATGGGTTCGAGCCCCGCGTCGGGCTCTGTGCTGACAGCTCAGAGCCTGGAGCCTGCTTCGGATTCTGTGTTGCCCTCTCTCTCTGCCCCTCCTCACCCCCACTCTCTCTCTCTTACTCTCTCTCTATCTCAAAAATAAATGAATAAATAAGTAAATTTCTTAAAAAGTTATTTAAAAAAAGTTTGCCATGCAAATTCCTCCCCATAGCACAACACTCCAAGCTCAAGTACTACAGTCTGCCTGTGTTCTGGTTTCTTCCTGCTCTGCAGCTCCTTGGGGAGTCATCCTAAGATGTGACTTAACATGTGTCACTTCCTTGGCCCACCTGGTCCAGGAGTTTGTATTTAAGAATTTTAGCTAAGAGGGGGCGCCTGGGTGGCTCAGTCAGTTCAGCATCTGACTCTGGGTTTTGGCCCAGGTCATGATCTCACGGCCTCATGGGTTTGAACCCCGCATCAGGCTCTGTGCCAGCAGCACGGAGCCTGCTTGGGATTGTTTCTCTCTTTGCTCCTCCCCCACTCGTGCTGTCTCTTATAATAAGAATAATATAATATATATAATATACTATATAATAATATATAGTATAAATAGAATATATAATAATATATACAATATAATAATATAATAAACTTAAAAAAAAGAACCATTTATATAAAAAAAAATCTGGCCGCCCTATGAACAAATGACTGTGGATGCTGATGATGGTAAAGAACATTCTTCATGCTGCACTTTATACGGCTCCTTTTTTCACTCTCCCTTCCTTTTGCAATGTTGCAGCCAGATTTTTTTACGTTTGTTTATGAAAACAACAAAACCATTCATTAGTGGTTCTTTCACACAAAAACACAGAATTGCAATTTCCATTTCAACTCCAGCAGTCTGTTAGGATGAGATAATCATCTCCTGAAAAGCTGTATGCAAAACATTGTTTTTCTCCTTTTGGCTCGGCTCACAGGGACGAGGGCAGAGTCTGGTTGGCACAGGGATGACACGGAAAACAGACTCAACATTCTTCCGGCAGCCTCTGCTAACCCTCTGGGTCTGAATGTAAGAGCAGGTTAAAATCAGCAGGTGACACCACGAGACAGCAATCTGGTTACCTGATACTTTAAACATCGTTATAATGAGTTGCATAAGGAAGGCGTGTTTTCAGATACGAATTCTCATTGCTATCAAAGAGAGTAAGAAGTTAAAACTTTTTTCTAGTTCCTAAGAACCAGTGAAGATGGGATCCACCACCTTCATGCGATTTGAGGGTTTAGATTATTCTTGTCTCCATTCTTTTGAAAACAGCAGACATTGCCTTAATTTGATGTGAACACAGCTAACTTTCCTCTGCCTCCCAAATGACAACACAAATTCAGCTTGCAACTTTCCTAACATATTCAGCCTTTCCTCTGGGAGAACCGGAAGACAGCATTTGCTTTTATTCTCTCAGGAGCTATACACAAGCCAGGTCCTCTGTTTTTTCTCACCCTGTCCTCATTCTCAAATACACTGTCCACCTGTGGGAACAGGCCTTAGGCACAATTTGTGCGAAGTCTCCCTTTGGGCCGTCTTCTGTATACAGAGGCTTATCTTTGAGTTTCAAAGCTGTTGCAGCATAAGAACCTTTTTTTTTTTTCTTAAACGTTTATTCACGTTTTGAGAGACAGAGAGAGACAGAGCACAAGCAGAGAGGGGGAGAGAGAGGGAGACACAGAATCTGACGCAGGCTGCAGGCTCCAGGCTGTCAGCACAGAGCCCGACACAGAGCTCAATCCCACAAACCATGAGATCAGGACCTGGGCCGGCCGGAGTCGGACGCTCAACCGACTGAGCCACCCAGGTGCCCCTGCTGCAGCATAAGAACCTTTAATGGAAGAAACGCATTGGGTTCTGACTCAGGGGAGACAAAACTGTTACAGGACAGGAGGAGTCAAAATTGTAACTCGTGGCCAGATTTCCCTTTCTGGAGTCTGTATATCTTTGGTACAAGGGATGCTGTTAATGCCCCGTATGCTTAGACATCTTTTGAAAAGCACAAAACTTCAGAGGTGACTGGTGTGTTCAACTATCCCTGTGCTGTAGAATAAAAGCCAACTCTTGGATGGAACCAAAGTAATATCTTGTTGGCTTGGATGATACATCTTACCCAAGTGCAGACGTACTGATATAAATTTTTAATCCTCTTATGACTTGGTTTGATTGAATTTTGATTCTGGCTTCTATTTTTGGTCACCTTCTTTTGGAAAGTGTCTTACATTCTCCACAAATATCGTGTAGAGCCCACCTCCTGAAGTGGCTCTCAGTCTATGCTCCTGCCAAAGCCCTGTTGCTCCCCATGCTGAATTTAGGTGTTCTGCTGGAAAACTCAAAGAATAGTGACTATTTTTTAACTTTAAGAAAATGATAATTTAATGGATAGAATTGTCTAACTTTTTAGGTTTTTTAAAATAATTTTCTTTAAATTTGAGAACTTGGTGGGGGTCCCAACTGGCTCGGTTGGTGGAGCATACAACTCTTGATTTTGGGGTTGTGGGTTTGAGCCCCACGCTGGGTGTGGAGATTGGTTAAAAATAAAATCTTAAAAAAAACAACAACTGAAGAACTTGGGTTGACCAGGGGCGCCTGGGTGGCTCAGTCAGTTAAGCGTCCGACTCTTGATTTCAGCTCAGGTCATGAGTTCGAGCCCTGCATTGGGCTCTGTGCTGATAGCTTGGAGCCTGCTTGGGATTCTCTTCCTCCTCTCTGTCTGCCCCTCTTCTGTGTGTGCATGTGCTCACACTCGTGTGCTCTCTCTGAAAATAAATAAACATTTTTAAAAAACTTGGGTTGACCAAAACGAAAATGAATAAAAATTTATCAAATAAAAATAAGAAACTATACGCTAAGATAGGTTTCTGTTTGCCTTTGTTGTGTATATATTGTTATAATTTTATATTGCACCTGTTAAGTAAAATTATCTTTCCTTTTTGTTAAATTGCCTTGGTTTCGATAAGGGGATTAAATGTAACAGTAGGTACCAAGGCCTACACGGTGCAGTTCCCAAAAAATGTGTGTTGTGGGGCTCCTGAGGGGCTCAGTTGGTTGAGCATCCGACTTCGTTTCAGGTGATGATCTTGCAGTTCATGAGTCCGAGCCCTGCATCATGCCAGTACTATAGGGCTGGGTAAAAGGTTGCGGTTAATTAGGCAAACAATGGAAACCACAGAAAAGTTTTGAAGGGAGGAAGTGATATCTTTGGTGCTGCTCTTTGGGAAAGTCGGTTGGGTGGGGTGGTTCGTTCTCCACAGGAAGTGGGTAGGATCCCACAATCATCCCGGGAGGAAGTAATGATTAACAGTGATTCTATGTTCCTTTGAGTCCTTATTCCACAACCATACAAAGGTCAATATGCGGTAATATTAATTCTCGGCAATGATCTGTAGATGTCACCCCCAAAGAGAGAGTAGCTAAAAGACATATCTGTCAAAATCTCTGAGAGCCCAGATCCTTAGAGGGGGCCTGTATCTAAAGGCTGGCTAAGTTGTGCAAACACAGAACCGAGGAGGGTCATTTACTTCAGGGCACCACGAGTTGGTGTGCTCATGGGGGACATTTCCTGGTCTATGGCTGCAAAGTGTCCTAAGAAGAGGATCTCTTTTCTAAATCAAAAGTCTCCCTGTATACAAACAGTGGGGCCCTGGGCACACATCCCTCAGAGGAAAACAAGGTTGAATTGCTCAGTATTGTTTTGAGCGCCTTCTCCATGTTAGATGAGAGCTAACTAGTTCCTTCCTTTCTAGTCTGCCAACATCTCATGTTTCCACTAACCCCTCACTAAAACTGGTGTCTCCACGTTGGCCGGCCGTATCACTCCATTCTCAGTGCGTGTCCACAAGTGCCCTGGCTACCACTTTGAAACCGAGCATCTTCCTCAGACAGTCTGATAAAATCTTAATTCAGGCCATGGCTCTTTCGGCCTCCCATTCTTTTTGTCTTCTTGGCCAAACTTGGCCAGGTTGTGTGTTTCTAATTAGGGAAATGCCAGGCATCCTGGGGAAGCAAAATAAATGGATTTTGGGCTTTATACTGCCCTCCACTGCCGACGTGCACAAGGATGGGACCACATAGAACCCGTGTACTATTATCAGCTCTGACCAAAGGAAAACAAGTCAAGAGGTATGTCAGTGTAGGAAATCCCATCCTAAAAAAAGAAATGGGTGTCTTCATTTTGCTTCCCTAGCTCTGACTCTGCTCTGCTAACGGTTGGCTTAGTTGTGTTGTTGGTCTCACTTGGGTGAACTTTTTTAAGTAAGGCTCCTAAAGGATCTCTCCTCTTATGGGTACGATCGTGTGGCGGTCCGGTGTCAGAGACAGGCTGGGAAGGCAGTGCTCTGCGTGCTACGATTCAAAGGGCAAAGTCCTCTTCTCAAAAAATATGTATATTTAGATAGTAATATTGCTTTCTCCCTGGAGGTATTATTTTGACATGCAGACATTCCTGCTTGAGCCTATTAAAGTATTTCTGCCTGGGGCAGTGAGGAAAGCCCACTGGGTGTGCAGAGGAGAGGGAGCAGAAGAATGGGGAGAAGTCCTAACGGAAGGTGAATGACACAGGACCTCTCACCCTGCCCGGTTTTGGACGAGCCTGACGGCTTACCTGCTGGACTCTCCTGGTGGATTAGCAGACCGGCAAAATGCCTGTAACTAAAAGAATAATTTCTAAATAAGCCCGTTTCACTGGGTGTAGAACCAGCTTAAAGGTTCTTAGTAGTTTTTAAGGCGGCTTTCCAAAATGAGCCTTGCTCATTCATCCACAGTTTATTTGTAAAACCCAAACTATGAACAGGACCGGCTACATAATTTAGGGGACCTAATGTAAAATGGAAATGCAGGGTCTCTTGTTCAAAAATGAAGAAATTCAAGTGGTTGGTGACAGCAGGGCGCTAACTAAGCACGAGACCCTTCGGAGGGAAGGGTGGCCCGTGGGTCTGCACAGATGCCCTTGAGATGGCCAGATTACCGGTAAGCTTTATCCACCAACTCTCCTTCCTCCAGGGTTTTCTCAGCTACCACCAGCTAGTGGTTCTCAGCTGTGTGAGGTCCCTTGGGGACCAGCATCAGCAACACCTGGGAACGTGTTAGAAATGCCCAATCTTGGACCCCAATCTGTGTTTGAGCAGACCCTGCAGCTGATTCTGTCTCTCGCACAAGTTTG
Source organism: Leopardus geoffroyi (assembly GCF_018350155.1). Lineage (NCBI taxonomy): Eukaryota > Metazoa > Chordata > Mammalia > Carnivora > Felidae > Leopardus > Leopardus geoffroyi. The sequence continues at coordinate 12,279,139 of NC_059334.1, read as the reverse complement.
AAAACCACCACCACGTTTTGGGTGGCAGTGGCCAAAATGGCCAATTTTGGAACGGAACCTGTCTCAGGAGTCATGTAGCCTAACTCTCTCACAGTTTCAGGGCAGTAAGGGCAGGGTGAAGCAGAGTGAGGCCTAGAGTTCACGTGTTCCTCCGTGGAATAATTTACAGAGCACCAAGTGGTCTATTTCACTAATTACTCATAGTCACCTTCCCAGTAAAGACAGCTCATATCCCAATTTTAACGATGAGGAAATCAAAATGCCAAAAGCGTTCAATGAGTCGACAAGTGGAGCTGGGATTAAAACCCAGAGCTCTTAAATCCCCCATCCGTGGCCTTTTACTTGGCCTTCAGGTAATGTGATCCAGCTGACAGGTGAGTTAAGCTGCTTTCCACCCTCTCATAGCATCAAAACCCAGCAAGAACCAGCACAGTGTGTGATCAGCCCAGGAAAAGTTCAGTTCAAAGTGGTTCAGTCTGGTATAACGACAAAGACTGATGTCTTTAAGAAGCTGGTATTCCTGAGACACAGCGTATGGACTCATGGATCTCAGCACCGTCACAGAACTGAGGCTCGTAGGATACTACCCTTGTCTAAGCAGCCAGCCTGAGGGTGGATTGTGGCCAAAGTCCTCCGCAATCGAAGGTTCTTTGGGAGACCTATAACACACTCTTCTGTATAGTCAGGCCTGCCCCTTGCATTCCTGTCATTAAGTCACTTTCAAAGCCTTGGCCCCAGCTTATCATTTTTTCCATTCTTAGGCCAAGGCTATTTGTAGTTTCCCCACCTGTCACCATGTGTGTTAGGCTGCAAAGGGCAAGGGCAGCTTCATTAATAGCATGGTACCAGCTGAAGCTCCCTTAGAGCACCATGCTTTCTCTGAATGTTCCATCTGAGGGACCTTTCTGAATCTTCACAGCTTTTTAGCTGTGCACCTTCACTGCGGTCGGGTAATACATATTGAGCTAGACACATACTAAGTTAGTTTCTTTTAGGGCCTGACTTATTCCGCAGTTGTAAGTGAGGAATCTTACAAATTGCATAATATGCTCATGGTAAAGAAGTCACTGCACGGGTCCAAACACTACGGATGTTTTAAAAGGATTACTGTAGGAAAAATACCCACGGAAGGAAATCAGGAGAACCTGCGGAATAGAAAGAGGAAAATCTAGTTCTCAGAGTGCCATTTATAATGTAAAATAGAGAACAGTCAACAGTGCAGTAATTAAAACAGGCATTTGCGGAGAGTAATACTAATTAATAATACCCAGATTGTGTCATAGACCTACATGTAAAATGCAAAAGTGTGAAATTGCTTCAAGATAACAAGAGAAAGTCTAGGTGACCTTGGGTTTGGTGATAAGTTTTTAGATATGACACCCAAAAAGTACAATCTGTGAAAAGAAAAAAAAAAAAAAACAGGACTTCATTCAAATCAAAAGAATTTCTACCCTGTGAAAGATACTATATAAAGATAATGAAAAGACAAGCCACAGACTGGGAGAAAATATTTACAAGAGACACGTCTGACCAAAGACTGTTATCCAAAATATACAAAGAACTCTTAAAACTCAATGATAAGAAACAACCCAGTTAAAAATGAGCAAAATATCTGAACAGACACTTGAAGAAAGAAGATGCGCATGTAGCAAATAAGCATGCGGAAAGATGTTTTACATCACCTGACGTTAGGGAATTGCAAATTAAAATAACAATGAGAGGGGCGCCTGGGTGGCACAGTCGGTTAAGCGTCCGACTTCAGCCAGGTCGCGATCTCGCGGTCCGTGAGTTCGAGCCCCGCGTCGGGCTCTGGGCTGATGGCTCAGAGCCTGGAGCCTGTTTCCGAATCTGTGTCTCCCTCTCTCTCTGCCCCTCCCCCGTTCATGCTCTGTCTCTCTCTGTCCCAAAAATAAATAAACGTTGAAAAAAAAAAAAAATTAAAAAAAAAAAAAAAAAAAGAAAGAAAAAAAAAAAAGAGAAAAAAAAAAATAAAATAAAATAACAATGAGATACCACTGCGTATCCTTCAGCATATCCCTTAGCATGGCTAAAACCCAAAGCACTGACAACACCAAGTGCTAATGAGGATATGGAACAACACGAACTCTCCTTACAATTGAGGAATGTCTTACAAAACTAAACGCGTTCTTACTATATGATCCCACAACAGTGTTTGGTATTTACTCAAATGATTTGGAAGCTTATGTATACACGAAAACTTGCGTATGAATGTCTGTAGCAGTTTTATTTGTATTTGCCAAAACTTGGAGGTAAACCAGATGTCCTTTGGTTGGTGAATGGAGAAACAAATGGCAGACATCCAGGCAACGGAAGGAATATTATTTGGTGATAAAAAGAAAGGAGCTCTCTGGGGAGCTTGGGTGGCTCAGTCAGTTAAGCGTCTGACTCTTGATTTCAGTTCAGGTCATGATTTTGCAGTTCATGGGATTGAGCCTGTGTTGAGCTCTGCTCTGAGCCTGCTTGGGATTTTCTCTCTCCCCCTCCCTTTGCCCCTCCCCCACTCATGTTCCCTCTCTCACAATAAATAAATAAACATTACAAAAAAAGAAATGCACTGGGGCTCCCGGGTGTCTCAGTCGGTTAAGCGTCCAACTTCAGCTCAGGTCATGATCTCACGGTTCATGAGTTCGAGCCCTGCATCAGGCTCTGTGCTGACAGCTCAAAGCCTGGAGCCTGCTTCGGATTCTGTGTGTGTGTGTCTCTCTCTCTGCCCCTCCCTGGCTCATGCTCTGTCTCTCTCTCTCTCTCTCTCTCTCTCTCTCTAAGATAGATAAACATTAAAAAAATAATAAAAAATGCACCATCAAGTTATGAAAAGACATAGAGAAACCTTTTTTTTTTGTTTAAGTAGGCTCGACGCCCAGTGTGGAGCCCAACACGGAAATTCAACTCACGACCCTGAGATCAAGACCTAAGTGGAGATCAAGAGTCAGACGCTTAAACTGAGCCACCCAGGTGCTGTGATGTGGAGAGAAATCTTAAATGCATATTGTTTAGTGAAAGGAGCCAATCTGAAAAGTCTGCATACCGTATGACTCTCACTATATGACATTCTGGAAAAGGCAAAACTATTGGGACAATTAAAAGATCAGTGTTCGACAGGGGATTGTGGAGAGAGAGGGATGAATTGGTGGAGGACAGGGCATTTTTAGGACAGTGAAACTATTCGGTATGACACTGTAATGATGACTACATATCATTATACATCTGTCAAAATTCATAGGATATACACCACCAAGTGTGAACCCTAATGTAAATTATGGATTTTAGTCAATAATAATGTCTTAACATTGGTGCACCAATTATAGCAAAGGAACCACACCAATGCAAGATGTTAATAAAAGGGGTGATTGGGAGAAGATATTTGCAAATGACATATCTGATAAAGGGTTAGTACCCAAAATATATAAAGAATGATGCAACTCAATACCCAGAACACAAATAATCCAATTACAAAATCCAATTACAAAATTACAGAGGACATGGATGGACATTTCTCCAAAGAAGACATCCAGATGGCCAACAGACACATGAAAAGATGCTCAACATCACCGATCGTCAGGGAAATACAAATCAAAACCACAGTGAGATATCACCTCACATCTGTCAGAATGGCTAAAATCAACAACACAAGAAACAAGTGTTGGCAAGGATGTGGAGAAGAAGGAGCCCTCACGCCCTGTCGGTAGGAATGCAAACTGGTGCAGCCACTGTGGAAAATGGTCTGGAGTTTCCTCAAAAACTTAAAAATAGAACTACCCTATGATCCAGTAATCACATTACTGGATATTTACCCCCCAAATACAAAGACACTAATTCAAAGGGATACACGCACTCCTATGTTCATTGCAGAATTATTTATAAAAGCCAACTTATGGGATCAGCCCAAGTGTCCACTGATTGAATGGATAAAGAAGATATGATATATGTATACAATGGAATATCACTCAGTCATAAAAAAGAATGAAATCCATGCAGCAACATGGATGGATCTAGAGCGTATAATTCTAAGTGAAATAAGTCAGAGAAAGACAAGTACCATATGATTTCACTTATATGTGGATTTTAAGAAACAAAACATGGGAGCAAAGGGAAAAAAAAAGAGAAAAAGAGACAAGTTCTCTCAACTACAGAGAACAGACTGATGGTTACCGGAGGGGTTAGGGTGGGGCGGTGGGGGAAACAGGGATGGGGATTAAAGAGTACACTTACCATGCTGAAAAAATAAAATAAAGTGATCAAAACAAATAACCAGGGTAACTGTTAGGGGCTTAGGTGAGGGAGTTGATGGGAACTCTCTGTGCCTTCATCTCAATGTTTCTGTAAACCTAGAACTGCTCAAAAATAAGTCTATTAATTAAAGAGTGCGTAGGGGTGCCTGGGTGGCTCTGTCGGTTAAGCGTCCAACTCTTCCTTTTGGCTCAGGTCATGATCTCACAGTTCACGAGTCTGACCTCAGGGTCGGGCTCTGTGCTGACAGTGTGGAGCCTGCTCGGTCGGGATTCTCTCTCTCCCTCTCTCTCTCTCTGCCTCTCCCCCGTTCACTCTCTCTGTCTCTCTCAAAATAAATAAACTTAAAAAAAAATTTAAAGTATGTAAGCTTACAGTAGAATAAAGGATTAACTAAGCTTGAAACTCCTACCTACACATTTCTTGTTATGTGGAATATACATTTTCCTTATTGTTTAAGCAACTTCTAGTCGAATTTTCTATTATTTGCAGCTGAAAGTGTCCTGACATAAAATAGCTCTTTGTTTATTTTTTGGTGGTAGTGTTTCTCAGAATCACAGCATTGCCTCACTCTGTATCACTTTAACACATGCATTTTCAGTGAAGAGGTGGAAAGAAGTGTACTCTTTTTATGTAGAAAGCAGAGACACACATATTATAAACAGATACACAGATTATCTCTGGTATTTCAATGTCATTGGGGGACAAAAAAGGCTAAAAAAGATTCCGGGTGAGGGGTTAGTAATGAAAATATGGTTGAGAATCACTGCTTTCGCATAAAAGATCTGAAATTTAGGCAACAGAGTGAGGTACTGAAAAGAACATTTAATTTGTATCAGAAGACCAGCTACATGATCTTAGTTTCAAAGTCACCTAAAACCTGGTTACCAGAGGGGAGGTGGGTGGGTGAAATTGGTGAAGGCAATTAAAACTACACGTGGTTCAGGTTAGGCATCCGACTCTTGGTTTCGGCTCATGTCAGGATCTCTTGGTTGGTGGGATCGAGCCCAGCGTCAGGCTCTGAGCTGGTGTCGAGGAGCCTGGGCAGGATTCTCTCTCTCCCTCTCTCCACCCCTCCCCTGCTCATGCTGTCTCTCTCGTCTTAAAAATGAAAGACTACACTTATCGTGATGAGCGCTAATGTGTAGAATTGTGTAATCACGATAGTGTATGCCTGGATCTAGAGTAACACTGTGCATTAATTATACTGAAATTGAAAAATTAAAACAATTTACATAAATAAATAAAGTCACCTAAACCCTTTAGCCACAAAAATTTGGGGATTGTATTGTTGATTGTTGATCTCTAAAGGTGTATTCAAGTCCTACTAGTCTGATATTTTATTTTATTAAAAAAAAATTTTTTTTACATTTATTTACTTTTGAGAGAGACAGAGCACAAGCGGCGGAGGGGCAGAGAGAGAAGGAAACACAGAATCCGAAGCAGGCTCCAGGCTTCTAGCTGTCAGCACAGAGCCCCACGCGGGGCCCAAACTCACAAACTGTGAGATCATGACCTGAGCCCAAGTCGGATGCCCAACAGACTGAGCCACCCAGGTGCCCCTGAAAGTTTTTTTTTTTAATCTTACAAACATCAACTTTTCTAGCATCCAAATACAGTGCTTTTGAAAGTGATCACAGGGGCAACAACACCATTTACCTTTATAGTGAAAGAAACAATATAAAAATTAAACAGTGTTGCCCACAATGGAAGTGCTAGCTGCCATCAGCTTTCTGTGCATAGGGGCTCTTCAAGACCATGCACTGGAAAACTCGATTCATCTCGCTGACGACGATAAAGTTTTGAGAGCCTAATGCAACTGGTCCCAAGTGTGATAGATGCATGACAGGGCATTTGGGGTACTCTTGGTTGGCTGTTGCCAGGGAATGTGACAACTTGTCTCTCTCTCTCCATCTCCAACCCCCCTCTCCCACCGGAAATACACACATAGAGACATAGTCATGCACACAGCAGTTTTCGTCAACTAATACACACCTGGACATTGTAATTGTAACGGAGGTGGACAGAAGAGGCTGTGGTTGGGGAGGGAGCACGGAAAAAAATAAAAGGAAAGGATGAATTGGCTGTTTAAAAACCGGGGCAGGTGAAGGGGTCTTGAGCAAAAGTGTGAAGTCTTGAAGTTGAAAGATCTCGCTAAGAAAGGTCTCCAAATGCAAGCAGAGCTAAGTGGTGTTCCAGATGTGAAAGCTGGCGAGAAAGCCCATCTCCTGTCTTCTGCACAGACTCGGATAGTACCCAGACATCCCAGGTCCTGGATGTGTTGGGGCTCCTAAGTTGGTGCCCTACTGTCGGGCAACCACTGAAGGTGGATCCAGGGTCCTTCCATAAGACAAGAGGCAGAGGAAGGCGAGGTCTGGCACTGCGGGGAAGTGAAGAGAACAAATTGCTTTGTGACTACCTGAGGATCACCCCCTCCCCAAAGTTTTCTAAAAGTAAGTGTGGGAGTCTTCCAGTGGGCCCAAGATGCTGTTGTTATGCACATGGTGCTGTTGAACTAGTCAGTGTCTGGGCTAAGAATGACATCCTGTTTGGGGCACCTGGGAGGCTCAGTCAATAAAGCATCCACCTCTTAATTTGGGCTCAGGTCATGATCTCTTGTTTCAGCTCACGTCACGATCTCACGGTTTCTTGAGTTCGAGCCCTGATTCCAGCTTGGCACACTGACTATCTGGAACCTGCTTGGGATTCTCCCTCTGTCTCTGCCCCTGCCCAGCTCACGCTCTCTCTGTCTCTCTCAAAATAAATAAACTTTAAAAAGAGTGAGAGAGAGAGCATGAGCAGGAGAAGAGCAAAAAGAGAGGGAGAGAGAGAATCCCAAGCAGACCTGTGATCGCAGTGGGGCTGGATCCCATGACCCCGGGTCATAACCCAAGCGGAAATCAAGAGTTGGGTGCTTAACCAACTAAGACACCCAAGTGCCCCTTTTTAAGTTTTAATGCAATGAAAATATATCCTGCAGAAATGCTAACTGCTCATTATCTTGTATTACCACAGTCTCCTTTGTGAATAAAATTAATAAAGCAGAGGTCTGGGGAAGAAAATTGGATTAATATTTCTGGGACCTTCTCATCTGTAACAATGATCTCCAATTTCCTCTAAGCTCTAACCATACCAAGCTTCCATAATTCTACGACTTAATTCGACAGGGCTATTTGCAAAACAGGAAGGTTGGATGGCTCATGAAGCAAAAACGAAATGGAAATTTTCATTTCCTATTTTATCACTTTGAGTCAGGCTCAGCTGTAGTTGTAAGTGTCTCAACGATCTGGAAGCAGAGTCTTCTAGAAATGAGGTCCCATTATGAAGGGGCGAGTTTGTCTCCTGTTCCATTCATAGTACTTTCGCCCTACCTGGGCAGAACTTCTGATCCCTCTCACACCTCCCCCACCCATCCCCCCTGGGCTGATGCCCTTGCCCCCTACACTGGTGACTCCAAGAGTCATCGTCCAAACACCACGCCCACGAGCCAACGTGCATCTGTGCACTTCAACTCCCTGGTTCCTCCTCCTTAGTGGAGACCCCTCCCAACCCACCCCTTCCCTGTGTGCTCTGATTCCACCCCAGCAACCCCTGCCAGAGACCCTTCCCCGTTTCCCATTCCTCCCTGGAATCATCACTCTTGCTCCTGGATTCTTTCCCTCAACATTCAGATTTGCCTTCATACGTTCTATTTTTCTGCTTCCTTCCCTTTTTTCTCATCTCTTTATGGATAAAGTATTTTTTCCCTCAATCCAATTTTTCCCCTTTACTACTTGAAAGTTATTTCAAGTATTGTATTTCTACTTTTTATGGTAACTACAGGCGAATTACCACATGATATATAAGGTAACAGCTTCTAAAGTTATACGACATCCCTATCTTCCCACTGGACCGCACAAGGAACATGTCACCTGTTCCTGACGTACACATTATCGTTGCCACGTCTTTACCTTCCAACTTGACTTTTTTTTTTTAATCGTGGTAAAATATACATGACATAAAATGTACCATTTTAACCATTTTTAAATGTACGGTTCAGAGGCATTAAGTCCATTCACATCACTGTAAAGCTGTCACCACCACCCATCTCCAGGACCTTTCCATCTTGCAAAATTAAACCCTATACCCCTTAAACACTAACTCCTCATTGCTTCCTCCCCCCAGACCCTGGCAACCACCATTCTATTTTCCGTCTCTGTGAATTTGAACCCGCTAGGTACTTCATATAAATGGAATTATACAGTATTTGTTCTTTTTTTTTTTTACGTTTATTCATTTTTGAGAGACGGAGAGACACAGAGGGTGAGTGGGGGAGGGGCAGCGAGTGAGGGAGACACAGAATCCAAAGCAGGCTCAGCTGTGCTGAGCTGTCAGCACAGAGCCTGACGCAGGGTTCAAACTTGTGAACCACAAGATCATGACCTGAGCTGAAGCCAGACGATTAACCAGCTGAGCCACCCAGGCGCCCCCTACGGTCTTTGTTCTTTGTGTCTGGTTTATTAGCATAATGTCCTCAAGGTAACCTATGTTGTAGTATGTGTCACAAGTTCTTTCCATCTTAAGGATGAATAATATCCCTTCCTTTTTAAAGGATTAATAATATTATAACTAATTAATTATATAATCGATTAATAATACAATGAATATGTGTCAGATTTTGCCTCTTCATTCATCCATGAGTGGACACCTTGGGTTGCTTCCGTCTTTTGGCTATTGTGAATCACGTTGCTATAACATAGGTATAATGAATCCCTTTGAGTCCCTGCTTTCAATTATTTGGGGTAGATGCTAAATCATATGGCAATTCTATGTTGCTGGCTGATACGGTCGTTCTATAGTTAACTTTTTGAAGAACCACCATACTGTTTGTCACAGCAGCTGAGCCCTTTTCTATTTCCATCAGCAGTACGCAAGGGTTCCAGTTTCTCCAACGTTCGCCAACACTTGTTATTTTCTGTGTGTGTTTTGTTCCGTTTTTGGTTTTGGGTTTTTTTCGTTCATTTCTTTTTGCTTTGTGTTTGGTTTTTGTTTTTGTTTTGTATAGGAACCATCCTAATGGGTAAAGGGTGGCAGATTTGGTTTCCTTTTAATCAACATGACGTTTCCACATTCAAAGTTTGTAAAATGTTAATGGTAGAAAAATGTGGTCAATACCAACGTCCCCATCTGAGTCTGAAACTTTTCCAGATACATGGCTGTGTGTTCGTGTGGGCAGTTCAAGTACTCTGGCACTGATTTCTCTTGTGACATTGTGGCTTTGTAAGATCAGGTGGCTTTTGGGTTATAAAGGGAAAATGAAATAGCGTTCCAGTTGCTTTTGCGCTTTTTTTAGGGCAGAGGTTGGCAAACGTTTTCTGGGAAGGTCTGGATAGTAAACGCTGTTTGGTTTTGTTGGCTACGTATATGGTGTCTGTTGCAACTACTTAGCTTACTGTACTTACAATAATATATTTGTTAGTAGACTTTGTACAAACAGTGTTCCATTGTCCGCACATTTTATTTTGACTTTTTAACTGTCAAGACATTACTATTTTTGTTTGGTAGTTTTTTTTTTTTTTAATTTTTTTTTTTAACGTTTATTTATTTTTGAGACAGAGAGAGACAGAGCATGAATGGGGGAGGGGCAGAGAGAGAGGGAGACACAGAATCGGAAGCAGGCTCCAGGCTCTGAGCCATCAGCCCAGAGCCCGATGCGGGGCTCGAACTCATGGACCGTGAGATCGTGACCTGAGCTGAGGTCGGACCCTTAACCGACTGAGCCACCCAGGCGCCCCAGTAGTTTGTTTTTAAGATTACCTATGTATTCACCGCTTTTGGGGGTGTGTTTTCTTGCTTCTCGGACCTTCTGGCTGAATTTCCTTTCTTTTCCATTTTTTAGAATATCCTTCAGAAAGGGTCTATTGATGACAGAATCTCTTAGATTTTTGCTTTCCCTTAAATGTCTTCAGTTGACTTTAGTTGTTCAAAACCAGTTTCGTTGAATATGATTCATGTTGATGATGATGTTCTTACAACACTTTAAAGTGTCACGGGTTCAACGCTTTACTGCACTTTTCTACTGTCTTCTGGCTTCTGTTGTTGCTGTTGAGAAGTAGATGTGAACCTAACTGTTGCTTCTTTGTGGTAATCTGTCTGGGTTTTCTAACTGCCTTCTCTTAAGATCTTTCTTTCTTTTTGGTGATCTAGAGTTTAACCATGTGTCTACATTATTTCTTTTCTTTATTATACTCTCTTGCTTGAGAGTCAATAAATTTCCAGAATCTGAAGAACAGAATCTTTCATCAGTCAGGACAATCTTAAGTCATTATTTCTTTGAATATTGCCTTCTTCCCTTTCTCTGCTTTGTCCTCCTACAAGTCCCAAGGGTAATACTTAGATTGCCTCAGGGCACCTGGGTGGTTAAGTGGGTTAAGCATCTGATTTCAGCTCAGGTCATGATCCCACAGCCTTTGAGTTCGAACCCTGTGTCGTGTCGGGCTCTGTGTTGACAGCTCAGAGCCTGGAGCCTGTTTCTGATTCTGTGTCTCCCTGGCTCTCTGCCCCTCCCCTGCTCACACGCTGTCTCTCTCTCTCTCTCTCTCTCAAAAATCAATAAACATTAAAAAAAATACTTAGACTGCCTCATGTTATCCTCCATATTTTTAAACTTTCTTTCATATTTTCTAGCTCTTTCTCTCTGTGTTGCATTCTGGATCTTTTTCCTTCCGCCCCCCCCCCCCCACATCAGTCTCTCGTTATTTACTTTCATTTCAAAATATCCGTATTAGTTTTCTCTTTCTGCTATAGCAAAATACCACAAATTTAGTGGCTTCAAACAAGTACAAATGTATGATTTCACTCATCAGTAGGTCAGAAAGCCATTGACTATGGCTGTTTTCCCCTTGCCCGTCTCCCACAAGACTGAAATCTGTGTTGTCAGGAGTGTGCTCCTTTCTGGAGACTCCAGAGGAGAATCTGTTTCCAGCTTATTCACATTATTGGTAGAACCGAGCTCCATGTGGCCGTCGGACTGAGATTCCCACTTCCTTTCTGGCTGGTAATCAGGGATTGTTCTCACCTTCTAGAAACTTCCTCAGTCTTTGGCTCGTAGCTCTCCTGTTCTGTCTTCAAAGCTAAGAGGGTCGAGTCTCTCTGACACTAATGCCTCCCATGTGTCTCTCCTGCTGCATCTGTCTCTGACCGCAGCTGGGGAAAGTCCTGCGCAGTTCAAGGCTCAGTATGACACTGGGCCCACCCAGATAATCCTGAATAATCTCATCTCAAGATCCATATCCTTAATTCCACCTGCAAAGTCCCTTTTGCCGTGTAACATAACATATTCATAGGTTCTAAGGATTAAGAAATAGACATTTGGGGGAGGGTATTATTTGGCTTATCACAGTATATTCCTAGCTGTGTCTAACCTGCTATTTAACTCTTTTGGGTTTTAATTTCTAATTATTATATGGCTTTTTAAATGTATTTTTTTTTTAAACGTTTATTTATTTTTGAGACAGAGAGAGACAGAGCATGAATGGGGGAGGGGCAGAGAGAGAGGGAGACACAGAATCGGAAACAGGCTCCAGGCTCTGAGCCATCAGCCCAGAGCCCGACGCGGGGCTCGAACTCACGGACCGCGAGATCGTGACCTGGCTGAAGTCGGACGCTTAACCGACTGCGCCACCCAGGCGCCCCTATTATATGGCTTTTTAAAAAAAGTTTTACTTTGCTTAATTATTTAAAAAATTTTAAAAATATTTATTCATTTTTGAGAGACAGAGACAGAGTGTGAGTGGGGGAGGGGCAGAGAGAGAAGGAGACACAGAATCCGAAGCAGGCTCCAGGCTCTGAGCTGTCAGCACAGAGCCCGACACCGGGCTGGAGCCCGTGAATTGTGAGATCATGACCTGAGCCGAGGTCAGACGCTCAATTGACTGAGCCACCCAGGCGTCCCTATTTAATTATTTTAGAATAGTCTTGTTTTTATAGTCCCTTGCATCTTCCTTATGTTTTTAATTCTCTTTTATTTCTTTCAACATATTAAGCACATTTTGTTTTATATCCTGACTTTGACAATTCCAGTACCTTAAATGTTAGTGAGTCTGATTTTGATACCTTTTAAAATATTTTTGTGAGTCCTTTCTTCTGTCTTACTTCCTTATGTGTTTGGTGAATTTTGAGCAGGAGCTTACATGCTTGTGTGTTTAATTGGTGGGGATTTTTTGACACCATTTTTTAAGGTGCGCGATCTTCCAGACAGCGTTTGGGTTTACTGCTACCAGGAACACTAGCCATTGATGGCCATTTTTTGGTTTCGTTTCATTTAAAAACTTTATTGAAGCGCAATTAACATATCATAATGTACACAACTTTAAAATGTATCACTTGAGGGGGCTCCTGGGTGGCTCAGTCAGTTAAGTGTCCAACTCTTGGTTTCGGCTCAGGTCACAGGCTCATAGTTCATGAGTTTGAGCCCCACATCGGGCTCTGTGCTGACGTTGCAGAGCCTGCTTGGGATTCTCTCTCTTTCCCTCTCTTTCTGCCCCTCCTGTATTCTCTCTCTATCTGTTTCAAAATAAATAAACTTAAAGAAAAACTCATAAAATGTATAATTTGATAAAATTGCATATGCATATACCTGTAAAGCCATCACCACAATTAACAAAATCAGGGGCGTCTGGGTGGCTCAATCGGTTAAGCGTTTGACTTCGGCTCCCATCACGATCTCACGGTTTGTGAATTCGAGCCCTGTGTTGGGCTCTGTGCTGACAGCTGGGAGCCTGGAGCCTGTATCTCCCTCTCTCTCTGCCCCTTCCCTGCTCATGCTCTATCTCTCTCTGTCTCTCAAAAATGAATAAATGTTAAAGAAAGAAAGAGAAGAAAAGAAAAGAAAATGAACATACCTATCACCCCCCAAAGTTTTCGGGTGCTGCTTTGTAATGTCTCATTTCCATCCTTTTCCATCCCCCAGGCAAACACAGATCTGCTTTCTGTAACCACAGTTTGCATTTCCTAGAATTTGCTATAGATGGAAATCATGCAGTATGTACTCTTTAGTGCCTGGCTTCTTCCTCCTGGCATAATTATTTTGAGATTTAGCCATATTATTTTGTGTGGATCATGTGTTCATCCCTTTATTTACTGAAAAATATCTTTTTTGTTGTATCAGTTTCCTGGGACTTCTGTAACAAACTGCCACTAAATGGCTCTGAACGACAGAAGTGTATTCCCTTGTGGTTCTGGGGACCAAACATCTGAAGTCTGGCAAGACAACGCCTGCAGGGCTCTGGGGGAGAAATTGTCCCCTGCCTTTGCGAGCTCCTGGTGGCTGTCTACATTCCTTTCCTTGTGACTGCCTCCCTGCCATTGCTGCCTCTGGGTCACATGACCTCTGCCCCTCGGCTGCTTCCTTTCTCCTCTGCAGGTGGCTCTTATTAGGTCACTTCTGATGGTATTTAAGGCTCATCTGAATAAACCAAGATTGTCTCTTAGCTTCAAACATCCTTAACTTAATCCTACATACAAAGACCCTTTTTCCAAATCAGGCAAACGTCATTCCAGGCACCAGGAATGTCTTTGGGGGGCAATTTTTTCAGCCTATCACAGCCTACATGGATCATGATGATTTTATCCATTCACCTGTTGATGGATGCTTGGTGTATTTTCAGTTTGGGGCTATAACCAATATGGAAATTCGTGCATACATCTTTGTATGGACATATGCTTTCTTGTCTCTTGGGTGGGTATCTAAGAGTGGATTGATTGGAACATATGGTAGGCATACGTTTCACTTCTTAAGAAACTGTCAAACCATTTTTCATCAGCTGTGTATAAGTTCCAGTTTTTCTGCTTCCTGTCCAAACACTTGGTATATGAAGTCTTTTTTAATTTCAGCCACTCAAGTAGGTAGGTAATGTTATCTCATGGTGGTTTTAATGTGCATCTCTCTAATAACTGTTGATGTTTGTGCCTCTTTTCTGTGATTATTTTCAACCCCTAGGCTTTCATTGATGAAGGGTCTTTCCAATATATTGTCCACTTTTTAATTGTATTGGCTCTTCTCTTATTATTGAGTTTTGGGACATTTTTATATATTCTAAATTTTTTAATGTTTATTTTTGAGAGAGACAGAGAGAGAAGGAGAGCAGGGGAGGGGCAGAGAGAGAGGGAGACACAGAATCCGAAGCAGGCTCCAGGCTCCTGTCAGCACAGAGCCTGATGCGGGGCTCAAACTCACAAACCACGAGATCATGACCTGAGCCAAAGTCGGACGCTTAACTGACTGAGCCACCCAGGCACCTGTTATATATTCTAGATATAGTTATTTCACTAAATACTATTTGCAAATATTTTCCCTCAGAGTGCTGCTTGTCTTTTTATTCCCTTCACAGTGTCTTTTCACGGGCAGAATTTCCTAATTTTGATGAAACCCAATTTATCCATTTTTTTCTCTTTTGTGGGTAATGTGTTTGGTATTATATCTGAGAAACCTTTGTCTAACCAAAGGGCAGATTATCTCCTAGGTTTTCTTCCAGAACCTCTACCCTTCTGTGTTTTACATTTAGGTCTATAATCCATTTTGAGTTAATTTCTGTGTAATGACATAAGGCATGGGTCAGAGTTTATTGTTTTATATTGTTTAGTTTTAAACTTTCCTTTGCTTATTTTTCATATGATTATTTGTTCCATCACCATGTTTTGAGAAGACTATGTTTTCTCCATTGCATACCTTTGCAACTTGGTCAAAAATTAGCTGCTCATCGGGGCACCTGAGGGGCTCAGTCGGTTGAGTGTCCGACTTCGGCTCAGTTCGTGATCTCACGGTTCGTGGGTTCGAGCCCTGCGTCGGGTTCTGTGCTGACAGCTCAGAGCCTGGAGCCTGCTTTGGATTCTATGTCTCCCTCTCTCCCTGCCCTCCCCCACTTGCACTCTGTCTCTCTCTGTCTCTCAAAAAATGAATAAAGGTTTAAAAAAAAAATTAGTTGCTCATATATATAGGGGTCTATGTTTGGGGACTTTCTACCTTGTCCCATTGAACTATTTGTCTCTTATTATGTCAATATTACATTGTTTTGTTGTTTGGTTGTATAAAAATTCTGGAAATTAGGTAGCGCTTGCCCTCTGACTTTGTTCTTCTTCAATTTTGTTTTGGCCACTGCAGATTCTTTACATTTTTACATAACTTTTGAAATCAGTTTTTCAATTTTTACAAAAAGCCTGCTATGATTTTTGACTGGGATTGCACTGAATCTATAAACCAGTCTGGGGAGAAAGTACCTCTTGACGACATTGAGTTTTCTGACCTAAGAGCACAGGTCAGTATATCACTCCTTTTATTTATGTGTTTTAAAATAAACTTTTATAATTTTCAGTGTATAGGCCTTCTATATCTTTTGTCATATGTATCCCTAAGTAGTGCATGCTTTTTGATGCTATTATTAATGCCATGATTTTTAAATTACGCTTTCTGATTGTACACAGATGGTATACAGAAATATAATAGATTTTCGTACATCAGTCTTACACCCTACAACTTTATGAAACGCATTGGTAGAATTTACCAGTTAAGCCATCTGGGTCTGGGGTTTTCTTTGTGGGAAAGTTTCAACTACAATCTCGATTTCTTCAATCAGGCTATTTAGGACACTTATTTTTTGTCGAGTGAGATTTAGTGAATTATGTCTTTCAAGGAAGCCATCCATTTTACCTAAGTTGATGACATTTAGGTGGGGGCATACAGTTGTTCATGATATTCCTTTATTATTGTGAGATAATATAAAATACATGTATTGGTCTCTCTCCCTCTAGCTCCTGGCACAGAGCTCCTGAATCCCTTGCAATTTCCTACGTGATGAGAACATTAGAAGTATAGCTAGTTCTAATATTTGTCTTTGAACCCATCCCTGACACACGCCTTTTAAAAGCCCTGTAAATTCCTGGGGCGCCTGGGTGGCTCAGTCAGTTGAGCGTCTGACTTCGGCTTGGGTCCTGATCTTGTGGTTTGTGAGTTTCAGCCCCACATCAGGCTCTATCTCCCTCTTTCTGACCCTCCCCAGCTCATACTGTCCCTCTCTCT
The DNA here is from genome assembly GCF_018350155.1 of Leopardus geoffroyi. NCBI lineage: Eukaryota > Metazoa > Chordata > Mammalia > Carnivora > Felidae > Leopardus > Leopardus geoffroyi. The sequence continues at coordinate 12,262,833 of NC_059334.1, read as the reverse complement.
CTCTCACACACACACACACACACTATCTCTCTCTCTGTCTCTCTCTCTCTCTCTCATGTACAGGTATGTGCATGCTCTCAAAAATAAATAAACATTAAAAAAACACAGGATTTTCAGGAGGATGTGATTTACCTGTAGGGGAAGCGAAGGGGAAAAAAATAATTACAAACAGAGAGGGAAGGAGGCAAACCATAAGAGACTCTTAAATACACAGAACAAACTGAGGGTTGATGGAGGGGGAGAGAGGAAAATGGGTGATGGGCATTGAGGAGGGCACTTGTTGGGATGAGCAACTGGGTGCTGTAAGGAAGCAATGAATCATGGAATCTACCCCCAAAACCAAGAGCACAGTGTATACACTATATATTAGCCAACTTGACAATAAATTATATCAAAAGAAAGCAAGAAAGAAGAAAGAAAGAAAGAAAGAAAGAAAGAAAGAAAGAAAGAGAGAGAAAGAGAAAGAAAGAAAGAAAAGGAAAGAGGCTCCTGGGTGGCTCAGTCGGTTGAGTGTTCGACTTAGGCTCAGGTCATGATCTCGTGGTTCCTGAGTTTGAGCCCTGCATCAGACTCTGTGCTGACAGTTCAGAGCCTGGAACCTGCTTCAGATTCTGTGTCTCCCTCACTCTCTACCCCCTCCCCACTCTCTCTCTCTCTCTCTCTCTCAAAAATAAAATAAAACAGAAAAAATTTTTAAAAAGTTTAGAATTTCAGCCTCACCCTCCATCCTCCAGAGAGAGAGGGGGGATTAGAAATGGAGTTAATAATTAATCATGCTTATGTCAGGAGGCCTCCAAAAAATCCCAGTAGTTCAGGATTCAGAGAGCTTCTAGGTTAGCAAAGCACATCCACGCCGGAGGGTGATGCACCCCAACTCCATGGAGGGTCCTGTGCTTGGGACCCTCCCAGACCTCCCCCATGTATCTCTTCATTTGGCTGTTCATCTGTATCCTCTATTATATCCTTTAACAAATTTTATAATATCCTAAGTGTTTCCCTGAGTTCTGTGAGTCACTCTAGCAAATTAATCAAACCCATAGAGGGGGTCATTGAAACCTCCAATCAATAACTGGTTGGTCAGAAGCACAGGTGACAACCCAGGTTTGCAACTAGCATCTGAAGTATGTCTATGGGATGGGGCAGTCTTGTGGTGCTGAGACCTTAACTGTGTGATCTGATACTGTCTCCAGATAGATAGTGTCAGAATTGAGCTCAGTCAGAGGACACCCAGCTGGTGTTGAAGACTTGCTTATTGTTGAGAAAGCCCCGCACACAACTGGTGACCAGAAGTGTCAGAAGTGAAATGTTGTGTGTGAGAGGAACACACAGGAAAGAAAGACACAGTCTGGAAGACCTGGCTTTTTCCCTTAGGAAACTTTTTTTTTAATTTTCTGTTTCGATTTCTGTTTAATGTCTGTTTTTAATTTCTATTTAATATTTGCAGAATCTGGTATTTGAGACTTGGAAAATGGATGTGAAAATGTTGATACTCTGGTTGCTTTATTGTTGTGAGCAATAAAGTCCTTTATCTCTGATCCAGTGGTCTCATGTCTTCTGCCAGCATCCGTGAAACTGAAGCAAGGCCAGATCATTGACTTGCCAATAGGGTAAAAATCTGCCATTTTTTACTTCCTGACATCCATCCTTTACTTTTAACCTTTTTGTGACTTTGCATTTAAGGTGAATTTCTTCCATCTTTAACAAAATGCAAGGGGAATCTATGGAATGAGAGACAATATTTTTAAATCATGTAACTGATAAGGGATTAATATCTTAAATATATAAAGAGCTCATACAACTCTACAGCCAAGAAAAATTTTTTTTTGATTAAAAAGTGAGCAGAAGAGAGACATTTTCCCAAAGATACACAGATAGCCAACGGGTCCATGGAAAGGTGCTCAACATCATCATCAGGGAAATGCAAATCAAAACCACAGCAAGATGTCACCTCACACCTGTCAGAATGGCTCGTATCAGAAAGACAAGAAATAGCAAGTTTTGGCAAGAATGTGGAGAAAAGGCAAGGCTTGTGCACTCTTGGTGGGAATGTAAATTGGTGCAGCCACTATGGAAAAACAGTATGAGGCTTCTCAAAAAATTAGAAATAGAATTACCACATGAGCCAGTAATTCATTTGCTGATTGTATGGCCCTTTGGGACGTCAACTTTTCAAGGAAGACTCTTGCATTTGACTTTCTCTACCAGTGTCTCCTAGCCTTTGTCTTCTGTGCTTTGTGCCCTGCGTGTGTGTCCGTGAGATCCCACTCTTTTCTTCTGTTTTTAGCAAATGTCCTCAGGGTGAAATTTGGCTTTAGATGTTAGTATTACTTCTCATAGCTCCTACTTTGAATTAGTTTGGCCTTCTGGGCATGACTTACTTTATTGCCAGTTCATCCCTGTGTGTGCAGAGATGTTTTTAAATATTTCATCCAGTCTACTAATTGACTTATGTGATTGAATTTCTTTCAACACCCTGCCCTATTAGAAAAACTTCAACATTTCACAGAAGGGAGAGTGAGGTGGATGGAAGAGGACTTCCATCGTCTCATAAACTTCACTAGACAGGTAATTACCTCTCTCTATAAACAAAACCCATCCTGTCAACTTCCCAAAAGTACCTGTTCTATTACCAATGGAGTCAGGATGATCCCCTTTCTTAAAAGTTGCCTCTCTATGGTACTAAACGTTTATAAACATTTTTTTTTTTTTGCATATAGTATGTCATTTGCTTTTTATAATACTCCAGTACTCCTGGTAAAATATGTGAGGCAGAGATTATTCATATCTTACAGCTAGGGAGGCGGAGGCTTGGAGAATAGTTTGTCCAGCATCACGCAAGGAATAAGTGATAATGCCGAATTCTGAATTCTCAAGTGCTGGTAATGTGAGATGTGACTTCGATCCTTACAGGAAGTAATTTGTGCAAATATGTCTCCAACTTATTTACTTATTTTTAGTTTAAACGCATTACCTGGTTGATATAGTTCAAAGGTTTATGATCAATACTATAGCACAGAATGTGCAAACACAGTGTTTCTCCAACTTTATTGCGCACACATGCCTGTTAATCCTGTTAAAATGCAGATTCCGATTTGGGAGTTCTAGTCTGCCTATGGTTCAGCCTGAGGCTCTGCTGTGTAAGAAGTCCCCGGGTGAGGTGTGGCTATGGGTCCAGGAAGAACTGACCATTCTTGGAGTAGCAGGGGTTCAGCAATGTTTGCAAAAGAACAGAAGTTACAGCACGAGGGGCAGGAAAGAGTGGTTACAATGTCCTGGGCTAGCAACCGGGTAACGTTGCCTCTGAGCTTAAAAGAAATGCTTGGCTGCTCTATGCGTGTCCCTCCCACCCTTGTGTTCACCCATCATTGGCCCATGAGTGAGGCAGTAGCTTCCTCCTGGCCTGATGATAGGGCGCACTGCATGCAAGTGCAATGAAAACACCTACATCAACACAACCAACCAAACAACCAACAAGAAAGCACTTGCAGGATGCTAGAATTTGAAGTGACCATAGAGGTTTTTCGTTTTCTGTATGTACTGAAATCTAGCTCAGAGAGGTAACGAAAGCTGCCTGCAGTCCCATAGCACAGCCGGGACCCGGCTCAGCTTGCTCTAATTCCAGTTTGTCTCTGGCATAGCACACCGCTTCTCCAGGCGGCAGTGATGGTTAGGAAATTAAGCAGGCCCCTTAATTTCTCGGCCTCAGTATCCTCATCTGTGAAGTGCGAGAGCTAGACCTGACCTCTAGAGTCCACTACCTCTAATTCTCTGAAAGTCGTGTCTCCTTTATTTCCCATATTAGAAGAGAAGAAGAAATGGGTCCCCCTCCTTTAGACCAAAGGCAATTAACCCAAGCACACAGTGGTGTTTAAAATAAAATTTCAAGTGGGAATGTACTCTTTCTGCTCTTAGAAGCGAGTTTCTGATTCTAAGACTCTATCAAGTGAGAAAATTGCATTACCTTTTGCCTCATAGCACTGTCTTATTTTCAGCTGAGCTGCCTTAAGGACTAAATTACAGGAGGGACTGGGAACCTAGCTTATCTCTGTGACTGAGAAAACAACAAAAACTCATCATCCTGTCCCTTTATTATCATCCAATCCCCCAGGAGGGAACTTTAATAGCTCCTCAGTTGTGGTCTTTCTATATCTTCTCCACTGCCTGGCTTTTTATTTTTTTCAGACTCTCAGGGTCCATTATGAGGGATTGGGAAAGAGATACAGTGTAATGGGTTTTTAAAAAGATGCATTTGAGGATTTCTTTCTGATAAAGGAAATAAAAATTCCTAGGGATTTTATGATTTTTTGAGAAAGCAAGCATATTTTGTATGAACATTCAGAAAAAACAAATTGCATTACTCAACACCCCATACAAAATAAAGAAAATGACAATAGAACAGGAAAATTTCAGGCTTTCTGCCAAAGAAAAGCAACCAGCCTTTTAGTATATTCAGTGGATCCATAGGACCTGATTAAATGCAGACTAACAATAACTATTTTTTGAATCTCTGCTGGTAAAGGTTGGTCCCACCACTAGGCTGTGTCCCGAGCATGGGACCTCGCCTCTGCAAACACGCTTGAGCAGGACATTAGCAACGAAGCCTCCCAAGTCTTTCCTGACCAGACCTCTCTCCTGTGTTCCAGATCACAAGCTGAGTCTGACTATTGGACATGTCTTAAGATGAATTCACCATCTTCCCCACTCCTTCCCCATACCCGCCCCTGTCCTTCCTCTGTTGTCTCAAGGAATAGTACATATACCCACTGACCAAATCAGGAACTAGGAAGGAATCTACATTCCTTTCTCTCTCTTCCTCTGTCTCCACTTAATCCATTAAAATATCTTCTTCTACTTTCCAAATGTCTCCCAGAGCCATCCCGACTGTCACTGTCCCGGCTGCCCCTTTGCTGCTGGAATGATTTTTCTAACAGGATGATCCAGTTATGATCCCCTGGGCAAAATCTCCAGAGGGACTTCCTGACTTACAGGACAAATCTGCACTGTCCAGTATGGTACACAAGACGCCACCTCAGGTTTGGACCAGCCCATGTGCCCACATGTCCAGTTGTATTTCCTGCTCTGCCCCACACTGTCACCTCACATCAGATTCTCATGCTCAGGGCTCTCTACCAGGGCTCCATACCTTTGCCGGCGTTGTTCTCTCTTCCTAACCACCGACCTCAGCTTCTGTACCTGGGAAACTCCTGCTCATCTTTCACACCTCAGCTCAAACCCAGCCTCCTCTGAAAAGTCTGCCTTGTCTCACCTGAATCCTGTCTTCCCGTACACCTGCATGTTTGCATATATTTCCATTACAACTATTGAATTATTGTGCTGCAGCCCTTCTGTTGTGTGATTCTCTCCCCTGCAGTCTGTGAGCTCCTTGGAAGATAGCAATTTGTGTTGTTCTTGGTATCACCAGCACGTACCATGGTCCTTGATACTTAGAACAGACTCAAAAAATAGTTGCTGAATAAAGAAGTGAACTTTTTGACCTGCCTTGTCCAAATTGTTTGGCTAAGCCAGAGGTGATTCGAAGACAATTTCTGTCTTATTATACTGGAGTATTCTTAAACTGGAGTGGCCCAGGGAGGTGGGTCATCCAAGAACAAGAGTTGAACCTCCTTTCCCCGAGCACATGTTTGGCAAATTCTTTTGCCTTGGGTTTCCTTATGCTCTCTTGGGGAGAATCACTAGACTAAATTCAAGAATTGCATCAGAGGATATTTGACCAACCTGGATCAGAATCAACCAGCTAAAATGAGATAGACTCAAAGGGCTAAGAAGTTTGAAATCGGGCAGATATATATTTGAATCCTAACTGCAGTATTTACTACCTGTGCACTGATTTACTCATTGATTTGACAATCATTCCTTTTAATGGTCTACAACATGCCAGAGGCTGCCCTAGATCCTGGGAATAATGAAGTCTAATATTAGTGATGCACTTTGCATGTGCCTAGCATGCCCTTGACATGTGGTCAATATTATCAGTACATTCTTTACTAGTTTTGACATCTAAAATTCAGACGCTGACACCCTAAGGGATGGAAAATATGTCAACATGGCATTTAAATGTGGTATTTAGTATGGCACTAAATACATACAGTTTTTGAGGAATTATTCCGTCACCCAAGTTCCATCAAAATTATAAGACATGCAAAAGTCTTGGCTCACCTCTTTTACTTCCTCCTTGTTCCCTTCTAGCACAGTGCTCTGCCCTTTATCTCACATCCTACATTCCCACCCACCGTAGCATTCTCATTTTCCAGAAGTTTAAATTGAATCAGACTACCTAGAGCCTAATCTCAAATTCACCAAATCCATCTTGAGCGTTGCCTGAATAAAATAAATGGGTGTTTGCGAACAGTCCATCAACCCTGCATATCATCCAGCGTCCCAGCCCCCACGGGAGAATGCCCTCCTGGGGCTAACCTGGATTGAGTGGATTCTGAGGGGCAAGTCTGGCCAGGAGAGGGTCTCTTCCTTAGAGATTCAGATTTGCCAAAATGGTGAATAGGGGAAGTGGAGTCAGATGGAAGGCAGGGAGTCCAAAGGCATTGCCCAAACAAGGGCAAGAACTGAGGCAGATACCAAGGATTGGAGAAATAATCCAGGGTGTGAAGGAGCCGTGGACTTGAGTCTAGTGCCTGGTGGACTGAGCAAACGGGATGTGACCTCCAGGAATGCATGAGACAGGGCTGCTGCTGCCCCGGTGCTTTCTGAGCTGTGATGTGAAGGTAATCTGCAGAAACAACATCTACATCCTAAATGGTCCTCCAGTTAGTGGACTATTTGGGACATAAATTTTTGAGCAGATGGAATTCTGATATTCCTTGCCTTCTGAAATTTCAGGAGGACACATATCCTTCCCCTCTCTACCCTTCCTACATACACACAAAGACTGATGGTCAAGAGGTTAAATAAACATTATTGAGACAGTGCTGCCTCTAGGAAGAATGATCTGCCTGAAAGATATACGGAGGTATACGAGATATAGTCTATGGCCGTACCACCCTCAACGCACCAATCTTGTCTGATATGCAAGATACAGTGTTACAGTATTAAAAAAAAGAAGTTGCATACAGTTCATGTAGCTTAATCCTATCTTAAGTTTTTAAAAAATAATACTCATGTTGTGTGAATACGCATACTAAACTCTGAAAAGGTTCCACACGAATCTGTCAACACTAATTGTTCGTAGGGTTAGGGAAAAGCATTCCATTTATAAATGTACATTTATTAAAAACAAACAAATTGAAATACCCCAAAGCACTGTTGCATAGATGTGCTATTCACTGTCCTTTTTCACTTCCGTGGGGGACTCCGAACCTTGGGCAACTCAAAAAAACTGTAAACATCATCATCAACAGAAAAGAGGATGTGGGCTGATGCACTAACAAATGTGGAAAATGCCAAGGTTTCCTGTTGTTTTACGTCTGTTCTTAACAATAAGTAACAATAATTGTATTGGATTTTATCTTGTGTAATTTTACCCACGCGGCTTTCTGGTTCTGTGAGAAAAAGACCTAGGTGTCTTAACTGACGGTAAGTTCAATAGAAACCAGCTGTAGGCGGACAAAAAAAAATCAAATGCAAAATTAAGCTGGATTAATGGATGTGATGTTTGGTTCTTGATGGTGTATTGTTCTCTGAGCTGGTGAGAGCACAGCTCAAGCAATACAAGCTATCATTTATTATAAATATAACATGTGCCCATGGTAAAAAACAAACAGTTCAAAACTCTATGAAACAAATAGTTGAAGTTCCCGCATCTTTCCACCCCCTACCTATTCCCCACGGTTCTCTGATAGGAACAGTTTGGAGTGTTTTCTTCTAAATGCGAAACATTTTATAGACATATATAATTTTCTTCCACAAAAGCCATCACTTTTGAAAATTGCCTTTCATTTCTAAATCACAGACATCAAAATCGAGAGATTCAGCCTCCTACACATGGACATTTGTCCGTGTCTAAAGGGTAGATTCACAAAAATACAATTTCTGGGTCAAAGGGTATATTTATAATTTTTGATAAGTGCTAATAAATCCTTTCCAAAAAGGTTGCATGGAATTCACATTTTAGAAACCTGTACACACACACACACACACACACACACACACACACACACACACGAGTGTGTTCAGAAAAACAATTAAGAGGGTAATATGACATAGCTGTTGAATGTATGGGTTTTGTAATAATCCACTTCATGTTTGAGCTGTGTGACCTTGAACGAGTTCTACGACCTACAATCATAGCCCCTTTCCTCCTGGGTGGATGAGCAGATTTAATGGACACTTTCTATAACAAGATTACCACAGTGTTTATCACATCAGAAGCCCTTAATAGATACTATTAATGTGGGAAAATCTGGAAAACAAGTGTCACTAGATAATAGAAACAAACTTTCTGTGTATTGCTTATTGTCTTAAAATATTTGAAACGTGATCATGTGGAATCAGATTAGACATCTTCTCTACAGTTCCAGAACACAGACAGGGCTACTAATGGGTAGAGGCGACCTCACTTTTCCCAAAAATAAGATGAGTTCAGGGGCCCATAGATTATTCCATTTGGTGGGCCTATGTAAGAGAAAAGAACACAAAATTATGAATGCACAATTTGGTACAAAGTCTTTGAAAGGCCATACAAGCAAAGATCTCCGAAATTTAAGATTCAGTGAATCTACTTTTCTTTTTTTTTTTTTCAACGTTTATTTATTTTTGGGACAGAGAGAGACAGAGCATGAACGGGGGAGGGGCAGAGAGAGAGGGAGACACAGAATCGGAAACAGGCTCCAGGCTCTGAGCCATCAGCCCAGAGCCTGACTCGGGGGTTGAACTCACAGACCGCGAGATCGTGACCTGGCTGAAGTCGGATGCTCAACCGACTGCGCCACCCAGGCGCCCCTCAGTGAATCTACTTTTCGATAAGTCACTTTTGAGGTGGTGAGTCTTCCGCGACTAGAAAATTATTTTCCAGTCATACCAGCCATCCCATAGGTCTAGAAATAATGCAGGTAAGCAAGTCAAAATTTTTTTCTTTATGGTATTCTCCAGTTGATTCCTATAGTGGGTGGGAGCTGGAGTAGCTAACATCGAATAGATCTGAAATTCCTCAGTTTCTATGAATCTAGAAGTTATTACCCTGTATAAAAATGACCTAAATATATGTATTCAGAAAAAGAAAGAACAAGTAATTCACAATGTTAGTTATTATCTTATACAATCAGTATGAAATCAGAGTTAAGTTTTTTTGGGGAAGCAAGGATTGTGTGATTGCAGTGAAACAGGAGACTGGAAAGGGGACTGGGCAGGCCCAAGAAAAGATGACAGGAGGAGACAATGGAAGGAGGAAACCAGGAAGGGAGGAAATGAGTAAGGTTGGAATATCATTGGCAGGCTATTTGGATTCTTAAAGAGAACGTGATTCTTGAGCCATGGGATTTTTCGTTAGCTTGAGGCGAGAGAATGGCTGGTGAGAGTTAAGGCAGTTGACCTCAAAGAAGCCTTGATGAGGAGCCTGTGAGAATGGAGACATGCCTTCTCGCTGTGGTTCTGTCGCTGGTTAGTTGATCTCAACCAGATCCCAAGAGTGCCTGGTAGTGTTTAACAGCAGTCCTGGGTTCAACTTCTGTTTCTGACAACTGTTAGTGATACCATCTTGGGCAAGTCACTTAATTTCTCTAAGCCACAGGTTTTCCCTCTGTGAAAGGGGATAGTTATACTTACTTTGGACATAGGTTTTTGTGAGATTTAAATTAGGTAGCATCTGAAACATTCTTTCCATAGTTCCTGACACAAAGCAATTAATATATGTTGACTGTATTTATCGATTTTTTTAAAATTATGGTCACCTACCAGATACTGGTTTTTTTTTTTTTTTTTTTTTTTTGGTATCAGGTGTAATTGGTATTCCAAACAGTATAAGATAAGTCCTCTAGGAGTATATAATCCAGTAAGTAAAATTATATATTATTATTTGCCATTCAAAGCAGTATTTGTTAGTTACATATCTAAAGGTTATTTAGAATGCAGAGGTGACTCACTTCGGGCTTCAATTAGCAAGGGTTGTGTTAGAGGAGAAGGCATTTTAGATGAGTCTCCCAAAAGGGGCAGAATTTTAAAATTGAAACTTGTAAGATACATTGAAAGAACTACCATTGGTAGATACTGAACCAGTACAAATTATTGAGGCAACAGGGAAATACACAGTTAATTTTAATTGTAATTTTTTAAAGTTTATTTATTTTGAGAGAGAGTGAGAGACTGCAAACAGGGAGGGGCAGAGAGAGAGCGAGAGAGAATCCCAAGCAGGCTCCGCGCTGACGTCTCAGAACCAATGTGGGGCTCAGTAGCACGAACTGTGAGATCATGACCTGAGCCGAAATCAAGTGTTGGGTGCCTAACTGACTGAGGCACCCAGGCGCCCCCAGAAAGTTTTCTTATGCCCCTTGTAAGCCTCCCTCCTCACCCTAGCTTGCATTTTCTGGAATTTTATATAAATGGAATGGCTGAGCTATATGTAGGCATATGTTTAATTTTTTAAGAAACTATCAAACTGTTTTCCAAAGTGGTTGTACCATTTGATATTCCCACTGACAACATAGGAGAACTCTAATTCCTCCATGTTCTTGCCAACACTTGACATGTTCAGATTTCTTAATTTTAGATATTTTTATGGGTGAAGTGGTATCTCATCATGCTGTGTGTGTGTGTGTGTGTGTGTGTGTGTGTGTGTGTGTTTAAGTAGGCTTCACACACAGTGTGGAGCCCAAGGTGGGGCTTGAACTCATGACCCTGAGATGAAGACCTGAGCTGAGATCAAGAGTTGGATGCTTAACCAGCTGAGCCACCAGGTGTCCCATCACGGTTTTAATTTGCATCTTTCTAGTGACCACTGATGTTGAGCATTCTTTCATGTGCTTGGTTGCCATTAGTATTTGATGAATTATCTGTTCAAGTCTTTTGTCCATCTTTTCACCTAGTTGATCATTTTCTTACTGTTGCACTGAGTTGTTAATATACTTTTGGATATAAGTTTTGATTCAATATATGATTTGCAAATGCTTTTACTATTTTTCCATACTACTGAGTTCAATTTCCTAATATTTTGTTGAGGATTTTTGCATCTGTGTTAACTAGGGAAATTGGACTGTAGTTTTCTTTCTTTTTTTCTTGTTTTGTTTTTGTTTGTTTGTTTTGGACTGGTTTGTTTTGCCTGGATTTGGTACCAAGATAATTCTGGCTTCATAAATGAATTCATAAAATGAAATGTTCCTCTCTCTTCCATTTTCTGGAAGAGATTGTGTAGGATTGGAGTTATTTCATCTTTAAATTTTGTTAGAATTGTCCAATAAAGCCAGCGAGGCCTGGAGATTTCTGAAGATGATTTATTTTTTGCACATTGATCTTATATCCTGCAGCACTGATAAATCCATTTATTAGTCTAGCAGCTTTTTTGAAGAACCCACTGAATTTTCTACATATTTATTCTGTTATAATTATTATTATAGAACTTATTCTATACTAATATACTAATATACTAATATATAATATATATATTATACTATATAATATATATTATATATTATAATATATATTATATAGTATATTATACTATATAATAGTATATTATATAGTATAATATATATATTATATAATATACTATATATACTATATATAGTATAGTATACTATATAATATATATTATATAGTATATTATATAGTATATTATTATATTATATTATATTATTATATATATTATAATATAATATAATATAATAATATACTAATATATACTAATATAATAATCCTATAATAATAATGATTTATTATAGAAATAAAATAAAGAGTTTTATTTCTTCTTTCCTAATTTGGATGACTCTTTTTCTTCTTGACTGATTGCCCTGGCTAGAATTGGTAGTACAATATTAAAAAAAAATTTTTTTTAACGTTTATTTATTATTGAGAGACAGAGCATGAGCATGGGAGGGGCAGAGAGAGGGGGAGACCCAGAATCTGAAGCAGGCTCCAGGCTCTTAGCTGTCAGCACAGAGCCTGATGTGGGGCTTGAACCCACAGACTGTGAGATCGTGACCTGAGCTGAAGTCAGATGCTTAACCGACTGAGCCACCCAGGAGCCCTGCTAGTACAATATTGAATAGAAGCTGTGATATCAGATACACTTGTTATGGTCCTGACTCGTTTTTGTTTTCAAGGAGAAAGCATTCAAGTTTTTAATAGTAAATTTGATGTTAGCTATCGTTCTTCTGTCCTTTTTTTTATATGCCCTTAATTAGCTTCAGGAAGTTTCTTTATAACCTATTTTGCTAAGAGTTTTATCAGTAATGGATGCTGGATTTTGTCAAATGCTTTTTCGTATCTATTGAGATAATCATGTGGTTCCCCTTTTCGAGTCTGTTAAGATGGCAATAAATCCATCTGTTTTTATAATCCAGCAATTCCACTTCTGGGTATTTATCTAAAGAAAATGAAAGCACCGATTTGAAGAGATATGTGCACGCTTGTGATCATTGCAGCATTATTTCCAACAGCCAGGATACGGAAGGCACCTAAGTGTCTACTATAGATAAATGGACAAAGAAGATGTGATACATATATTTTTAACAATGGAATATTATTCCGCCATGAGAAAGAATGGAATCTTTCCATTTATGACAACATGGATGGACCTAGTGGTATTATGCTAAGTGAAATAAATCAGACAGAGAAAGACACATACCATATGATTTCACTTACACATGGAATCTAAAATCCAAGCAAATGAACAAACAAAACAGAAACAGAGTCATAAATATAGAGAACAAATGGGTGGTTGCCAGAATGGAAGGGGGTAGCATATACGTAAAATAGGTGTAGAGGACTAAGAGGTATAAACTTCAGTTTTCAAATAAACAAGTCACAGGATATAAAGTATATAGTCAATAATATTGTAATAATTTAGTATGTTTACAGATGATCAACTAGACTTAGCATGATGATCATTTCACAATGTATATAAATCACAATGTGGTACCCCTGAAACTAATATAATATAGTATGTCAACTACACTTCAATTAAAACAATAAAAATTGATTGATTTTTGAATATTCAAACCACTCCTGAATTCCTGGAATAAATCCCACTTGATCATAATGGATCCAATTTGCTAAAATTTTGTTGAGAGTTTTTGCATTTATTTTCATGAGAGATACTGATCCATTGCTTCCTTATACTATTTTTATCTACCTTTGGTATCAGACTAATACTGGTCTCATAGCATGAGTCGGAAAGCAGTCCTTTCTCTTTAGTTTCCTGGTTGTATATAACTGGAATTCTTTCTTAAAAGTTTGATAAAATTTACCACAGAAGGCATGTTGCCCTTAAGAGACTTTATGTGTGTTTGGGGTGGAGTGGGTGGGAGAAGTTTTAAACTACCAATTGAGTTTCTTTAATAGATACACGGCTATTCATAATTTTTATTTCTTCTTGAATGAGCTTTGATAGTTTGTGTCATTAAAGGAATTTTTTGATTTCATCTAAGCTATTGAATTTATTGGCATATAGTTGTTAGTAATATTCACATATTATTCTTTTAATATCTATACAATCTGTAATGATGTCACTTCTTTCATTCCTGATATAGATAATTTGCATTCTTTTTTTTTCTTTTACAATTAGTGTGGCTTTATGTGTATCAATTTTATTGATGCCTTTTGGTTTCAGTGTAGGCTTACTGATTTTATAAATTTTCCTCTACTGGGTTTCTGTTTTACATGTTTTCTCAATTTCTACTTTGATCTTTATTATTTCATTCTTTTGTTTACTTTGGGTTTACTCTGCTTTTTTTTTTTTTCCTAGTTTTTTAAGGTGGAAGCTTGAGGTCATTAATGTAAGATAGTTCTTTTCTTTCTGTTAAATTTTTTAAATGTTTTATTTATTTTTGAGACAGAGAGAGACAGAGCATGAGCAGGAGAGGGGCAGAGAGAGAGGGAGACACAGAATCCCAAGCAGGCTCCAGGCTCTGAGCTGTCAGCACAGAGCCCGATGCAGGGCTCGAACTCATGGACCGTGAGATCATGACCTAAGCCAAAGTTGGACGCTTAACCAACTGAGCCACCCAGGCTCCCCAGATCATTCTTTTCTAATATAAGCACTTAGGACTACTAATTTTCCCTTAAGGACTGTTTCAGTGGCACCCCCAAACTTCTGATCTTTTGTGTTTTCATTTTCATTTAGTTAAAAAAATACTTTCTAATATCTCTTTTCATTTCTCTTTTGATTTTTTGGGTTACCTAGATGTTATTTAATTTCTAAATATCTGGGGATTTTCTAGAGATCTTTTGGTTACCCATGTCTAATTTAATTCTATTGTGGTCTGAAAGCATACTTTGTAAGACTTGCATCCTTTTAAATTTATTGAGAGTTGTTTTATGGCCATGAATATGATCAATCTCACTGCTCATGCTGGTTTTCCATAATCCCCAAGTTTCACAGATGTAGCCTGTTCCCACTGTGTGAACAGTGGGTTTCATTAGAAGAGAGGAACACTGAACTTGGGGATTCATGACTTTTATAGCAAGAAGCAGCAAGACTGCTCTTTGTTTATGGGTAGACATTACCTCATCTGTCAAGGTTGCCCATTGCAAATACAACCTCGAGAAATGGCCTCGATAAACTGCTGCCAGGGTCCTACAATTTTGGCATACCTGCAAGAATATGTGGACATCCTCAGGACCACGGTGGATCACCCCTCCAACGATGTCACTGAAGCTCTTTTCATTCTTTTGGATTATTTTTTTTCTCTCTGTATTTTGGATAGTTTCTATTTCCATGCTTTCAAATTCACTAATATTTTCTTTGGCAATGTCTAATCTGCACTTAATCCCGCAGTGTATTCTTCATCTCAGATATTGTAGTCTTCATGTCTAAAAGTTTCACTTAGGTCTTTTAAAAATATCTTCCATGTTTCTATTTAACTTTAAATTTTTTAAAAATGTTTGTTTCTTTTTGAAGGAAAGAGAGAGACAGAGCATGAGCAGGGGAGGGGCAGAGAGAGAGGAAGACACAGAATCCCAAGCAGGCTCCAGGCTCTGAGCTGTCAGCACAGAGCCCAACATGGGGCTCAAACTCACAAGCCACCCAGGTGCCCCTATTTAACTTCTTGAATATACAGAACATAGTAGTAATAACTGTTTTAATGTCCTTGTCTGGTACCTAATTTGTGTGTCAGCCCTGGGTCAGTTTTGATTGATTGTTATTCTCATTATCATGGATGATGTTTTTCTCTTTCTTTCACCTGAGGGAATCTTTGATTGCTTGCCAGATTGTGGTTTTTACATTGTTGGGTGCTGGATATTTTTGTATTCCTATAAATCTTCCTGAGCTTTTGTTCTGCGATGTAGTTCAGTTACTTGGAAACAGTTCAGTCACTTGGTAACAGTTTATCCTTTTGGGTCTTGCTTTTGCGATTTTTATGACTGTTTGATGATTTGCTAGTCTAGGTTAGAGTCATGCTCATTCTAGGAGTAGCCAAGGAATAATTAGTTCCACAGTACTGAGACAAGTCATTCCCAAGTACTCTACGCTGCTCCACTGCTCTGTGAATTATGAGTCTCTGCCGTCCGGTGGTTGGAGCAGACACCTGCCTGGCCCTGTGTGAATGCTGCACAGTCTTCCCCTTACTCCTCCGAGATGGATGTCTCAGTATATCATTTAGTGTAGGGGTAATTTCCCCCCACTTCTGAATACTCCATCTGATGCCCCATGAATTGTGAGGTTTTCCACTCTGGCTAAGGAAAACAGGAACGACTCAGGCCCTTTATGAATTCCAAGGACCATTGCTTCTGGGTCTTTTGGCTGCTTCTTTCCTTGGCCTCAGGTATTTTTCTCCCATGCATTCACCGATCGGACTAGAGGGACAGTCTCTGGAAATCTCCAGGGTTCTCTCTCTTTGCAGCTCTCTCCTCTTCTGTAATTGGGTCTTGCAAAATCTAGCCACCTTGGTCTCTCTGAACTCCCAGCCTAGTGAGACCATTGAACTATGCGTGGGTCCCCTTCTATTGTATTGCACCTTAGAATCTACCTCTAGGCAATAAACTGGGGAAATCATAGTTTTCATGTTTTTTTTTTAATTTCCTTCCATCATCCTCCTTCTTTGCCTGATGACCAACGTCTTGAAAATCTTTGTTTCATAGATATTTTTCCCCTTGATTTTGGTTGTTTCAAGAAGGATGGTAAATCTGGCTTTTATTCCATCTCATCTAGAATCTGAGGTCCCCCAGTTAATTTTTTTAAGACTAAGATGACAGTTTTTATCATTGTCGATACAGTTTCTAATTGTTAAAGTTTAGTGACAAACTTGTTCAGAGAGTATGACTTTAATGCAAAATATAAGCTTAAAATCTTAAATTTAAATCCCCGCAAATTAGTTCAGTTACTGTTTCCAAGAGTGCTTATTCCTTCAACAAATATTTGAGCACCTACTAAGTAGTAGACATCCTTCTAGTTGCTGGTAATTCCGGCCGTGAGCAAGGCAAAATTTCTGTTCTCATGGAGTTCATGTTCTTTCCAGTGAGTATGTTTCACAAAATGTTAATGCAGCATATATGCTAATTTGTCAAAGTCTTTTTGCAAAAAGCTCAAAATAATAAAAGTAAGTGATGTAAAAATTCTGAGGAACAATGATAAATCTGAGCATAGTTTCAGCTTGAAACATGTGAAGAAACTAAAAGCTTTTGAATCACAAATAGCTATGGAGCATCTGTGGGCAACTTTTATTCAATTTGGACATGAACTTCAGAAGGCACGTTTCCTGCCTATCAGCTCACATCTCGTATCCCAGTGTCTGGATTACAGTAAGCGCTTAATAAATACTCGATGAAAAAAAATTTCAACCTGCTTGTCCCAAAGGACCTCACCTCGGTTCCTCCAGGGCATAACCGATAGGGAACAGCTAACCACAACCACAGGAATGAAAAGGCTTATGTGCAACATATCAAGGCGAGTTTTGAGTGTAACATGAAGCTGGCTGCTTGTCCTCCATTGTCAGTTCTTTTAAATTTATGAGTGGCAGGTGAGAGCTGATACTTCCCGCCTTTGGTTCGGTTCCTGACATTTTAACACGGTTGATCCAAGTCCCTTGCCTTGATTTCCCCCAGGTGAGGGCGGGTAGAAGAAGACGAGGGGATTCTGTAGCTTTTAAACTTTACTTTTCAGGCGTGTATGTGCGTGTTATCTATGGAAATATGCGGAAAACGTGAATATGCAAATGATATATGGAAAACTTGGATGCGTTGGAGGTGGTCAGGGATCCCGACCATGGGTGCCCCCGGCCCGGGCCCGCGTACACCCACCCCTCCTCCCCTCCGCCCCGTAACCGGCTCAGGCGCCCGCAACCGAGCCCGCCGCCAGGCAGAAGGGTAAGTGGGAGGCGTGGGCTGGTGCATGCAGGCTCCGCTCGCGGCCAAGGAGGTTTGCTGCAGCCGCGCGATTGGGGACCCCCAGCCGCCCCGCGTCCCAGCCCGCCAGCACGTGCTCGGCGCAGCGGGGGCGGGGGCAGAGGCGGGGGCGGCCGGAGGGCGGGGCGGGGGCGCGGCCCGGCGGCCACGTGACGGGCGGCGCGGGTATTAAGCGGCGCGGCAGCTGCTCGCGGCTCGAGCTGGTGCTTCGCCCGCGACCCAGCGTCTAGGCGTGCCGCCCCGAGAGGAGCCGCGCGAAGGTCACCCCGCGCCCGCCAGTCCGCCGCCCGCGCCTCTGCCGAGCTCCGCGCGCCCGCCGGCCCCGCCGCGTCTCCGCCCGCCCGCCCGCCCGTCCGTCAGTCCGTCCGTCAGTCCGTGCGCGCCCCGCCGCAGCCCCGGCCCCCCGAGCGCCATGAACCAGATAGAGCCCGGCGTGCAGTACAACTACGTCTACGAAGATGACGAGTACATGATCCAGGAGGAGGAGTGGGACCGCGACCTGCTCCTCGACCCGGCCTGGGAGAAGCAGCAGAGGAAGGTCAGCAAGGGCCCCGTGCCCGCCGTCTGCGGGCTCGGCCCGCGCGTCCGCGTGTCCCGGTCCCCCGCGGGCTCGCCCACTGCGTGCACCTGCGAGTGGGCGCGTGGTGGAGGTGTTGTGTTGTCCCGTGTCATCGTAGCCCGCGTGCCCCGTGAGGAAGGAGAACACGTCCAGGGACGGGCACGAACCCAGGCGCCCTGCGTGTGTGCGCGCGCGCGAGTGTGCGTGTGTGTGTGTGTGTGTGTGTGCGTGTGTAAGTAACTGAAGAGTCACAAAACGAAAAACGTTAAAAGGGGAACAGTGTGTGTGTGTTTCGGCTTTAACCAGTGTCAGACCAGAACCTGAAAGTCTCAGGTCGGTCTGCTCCTGACCCCTGGAGTCTGTGACCTTCGCCGCAAGAGTTATACTAACCTGCACCACTGTGTTCATTTGCCCCCAGCCCATCTCTCCTCAAATAAAAATGTCAAGTGAACATCAGCGTCAATGGGATAGTCACAGGGCTGCCCGAAGAGTAGATTTGCAAATCATTTCTTAAGTGTTTGGGGCTCCTAAGAGAGGGATGCTGTATGGACTCTAGACATTCACCAATGAAGTAATAATTATTTCACGCTCTATTTGTGGTTCATTGAGGTAAGCACACAGGGACGAGGGAGTCAGCCAACTCTGAAAGCTCCCTGCCCAACTTGGTTGGCGCTGTGGGGGCCCAGTGGAATATTCCACTATTTCAAGGTTTCTTCTTGATCCCCTTGGCTGGAACACGTAGAGAATGTTCACCAGGAGGCTAAACCCACCTCCTGTTTGACTGGGCACAGAGCCTGGTGGGGTCAGGCATGCCATCACAGACCTGCGAACCCAACTTTATGATGACAGTGTCTTGACAAAAGCAAAGTGCCCTACACTCCCCCCTCCCCTATTTTTCTGGGGGTGGAGCAAAGTGGATTTCCCTTCTAAGGACCTGCTTTGACGTGAATAACCTCTGTTGACCATATGTGTGCATAGGAAGTGTAGCTGCCACTGGGAGTGAGTGTGCTGTATTACTTGGTGAATTAGTGTACGACCGTGGGAAACACGTACATCTGTACTTTCTCTCCCAGTGAGCAGTGTTAGCGAAGGATCTCTCCTGGAAGGATCTCTCCCTATTTGGATAATTGTCAAATAGCCAAGCATTGTTTTGTTTTTGTTTTTGTTTTTTAATTTTTTTTTCAACGTTTATTTATTTTTGGGACAGAGAGAGACAGAGCATGAACGGGGGAGGGGCAGAGAGAGAGGGAGACACAGAATCGGAAACAGGCTCCAGGCTCTGAGGCATCAGCCCAGAGCCCGACGCGGGGCTCGAACTCACGGACTGCGAGATCGTGACCTGGCTGAAGTCGGACGCTTAACCGACTGCGCCACCCAGGCGCCCCGCCAAGCATTGTTTTTATATCAAGATTCCTCTTTGGTTGTCTACCCTCTCTGGTAAAAATACATTTACTGTTACTACTTTAAACCTCAAATTTGGCTACATTTCACCCTCCACGTTAGTTTCCTAAGACTTCCACTATCCCCACTTTCTTGGAAACCAGAGAATTGGAAGTGATAAATATAAAGGAAAATAAAATTTCAAATCTTCTACAATTTTTAAATGACATTGTGAGCGAAAACATGTGGATTATGAACGTGTCATCTGGACTAGGTGATGCATTGTCAAACAGAAGTTCAAAAGTGACTTTAATTTTTAGCATGAGTGTTTCTCTTTAAAAAATTTCCCCAAAGTTTTGATTGGTACATTTTCATGGTCATGGTTTTTTTTTTTTTTTTTTTTTTTTTTTTTTTTTTTTTTTTTTTTTTTTGTATGGGAAACAGTAAATAGCTAAGGAATGGGGCAGATAGTCTGCCCATCATTTTTAGGAATAATAGTCTGATCACAATGGTTTCTGCTTTTGTTTTTTAGTTTGGGATAGAGCTGATGTCAGTTTCCAAAAGCCACATTGACATATATCTCCTGTCATATTTTTTTTAATGCATTCACAATATTTTTTGATATAATGGCATTGTTGTAATTTTTGTTTTAAGTTTGGGATACCTGCATGAATATAATATGATAATTGGATAGCCCTTGACATACATTATTATACTTCCTGATCCCAATTCAAAAGAATGCTAAGTTTAAAGTGAGAATTTATTTTTATTTTTATTTTTAAGCTAAATCTGAGCTCACACACAGATCTTGTGGGTGTGAGTGGGGAATCCACTGCATTAGGACACAGGTCTGGACAGATCCAGAAGAGAACTCTGTTTCTACTTTTGGTATAGAACCTACTCAGGTCAATAAAATAATATCGAGCTGTGAGCTCAGTGTAGCCAGAGCAGTGGCCTCTATTTATGTCGTATGAGACAAACTGTTGGAACAGGACAAGGGTAAAATGCCATTGTTTCTATTGTGGGCTACCTTCTCCACACTTGCCATTTCAGTGATATGCTGGGTATGAGATCTGTCAACAGATGCTGGTAACACACGATGACGTGTGTAGCGTTATAATGGATGCGGTGCCTAATTATATCCACGGTTCAGAGAGTCTCATGGGCTGTGGTAATCCTTGCTCCCTGGTGTGGAATTCTTTGCTACAGAAGGACTTAACATAAGTAGAGTGCTTGTTTTTTTCTTTTTTTTTTTTTTTTTTGATGATTTTTACAAATTTTGGTAAGAAACATATAAAATTGACCATCTTAAGCATGTTTCAGTGTGCAGTTCATCGGAGTTAAGAATATCCACATTGTTGTGTTATGCAACCAATCTTCTGAACTCTTTTCATCTTCCAAGACTAAACTCTGGATGCCCATTAAAGAATAAGTTTGCATTCTCCCCTCTCCCCAGCCCCTGGCAACCACTGGTCTACTTTCTGTCTCTAAGAATTTAACTCCACTAGGGACCTCATATAGGTAGAATCATAACAGTATTTGTCCTTTTGAGTCTGGCTCATTTCACCTAGCATAATGTTCACAAGGTTCACCCGTGTTACGGGCTGTGTCAGAATTTCCTTCCTTTTTAAGGCTGACTGATATTCAGCTGTATGTATCTTCCACGTTTTGTTTACTTATCCGCAGGTGGACACTTGGACTGCTTTTGTCTATTGTGAATAATGCTGGTATAGACATGGGTGTACAAATACCTTTGCATGACCCTGCTTTCAATTTTGCTGGTTTTATACCCAGAAATGAAATTTCTGGATCATGTGGTAGTTCCATTTTCAATTTTTTTTGAGGAAGTGTAGTGTTTTTTCCAAAAAGAGGCAATTTAGAAGACACTGAATTTAGCATAAGTATGTGCAGGCATTTCGAAGGGCTCCCTTTCTCTTTCAGGGGTGTTTAGTAACAGGGGTAGGGATACACATATTCATGTAAGTTAGGCTGTCTTCAGTGGACTTTTGAAACTCCTAGAGCTTTGGTATTTAGAAGCAAGCTTCTCTTGGAACCAAGGAACACATTCAACCTTCAGTTCAACGGAAGCCTAATCAGGAGGTGACTTGTGAGAACAGCAATGCTGAATATGTGTGCTATCTCTGTGAGCTTGGGGCGCTGTCCTTCACTCTGGGAGCCTCGCACAGGCCTTTTAAGGAAATGACTATGTGTTTTGAAGTATAAAGGGTCCCTACATCCTTAATTTGTTTATGGCTGGAGGACAGATAAACTTTTGTACCAGTCGTTGGGAGAATAAGAGAGTGGTTCATTTATTCTGTATTCGGAACTCTCACTGGTTTTAATCATTCTGGAGAGAAAGTCAAGTTGTTTAGCATGTCTGTAATTTAGAGGGTCCGATTCACCATTCACCCTGGAGCAAGTCTGCCATCCAGGCCAAAGTGTCGCCGTGTCAGCTGAGGCAGCATGGACGGACCACGTGTGGGAGCAGCTGCCCACAGGGTCCAGGTTAAACAGAGAGCCCAGGGACCTGAGAGTTCTGTGTTCTGAGGAGAGCAGCTGCTGGTTAAGGGCACAAGGTGAAGGCTGTTCCCCGCTGCATGTTGCAGTCTGCCTCTGCCTGATTATTTCCCTGGAGAAAAGGCGCTGTGTGTTCCAACAGGGTGAACGGTTAATGAAACGCTTGTGAACTTTCTCAGATTGATGAGACCTAGAGGAATCCCAGCGCTCCCTGGTACTCTCCTACCGTGATCAAGTCCCTAAGCCTTCAAGTTTCTGTTTCTTTATCTAGAAAATAAAGACGTGAGACCTTTCTCACCTCGTCATGCTTTTCAAGATCCAGTGGTTAAATCAGTTTACGTTGAAGGGGCTTTAGACACTATACACGTTCAAATGTCATTACCTTCATGTGGCAAATATTTGTTTTAGCAACTGGCGTAATGGTGGTTAGCTGTGCAGTAGGTCTGCACTTGGACTGCTAGGGGACAACGAAGCACAGATTTGTTCCTTAGTGACTTTGCTGTACTTTTGTTTTTTTATTGTGGAGAAATATATATAATATAAAATTTACCATTTTAACCATTAGAATTTTTTTTAGTGTTTATTTTTGAGAGAGGGAGACAGAGAGAGCACACACGGGGGAGGAGCAGAGAGAGAGAGAGATAGAGAGAGAGAGACAGAATCCAAAGCAGGCTCCAGGCTCTGAGCTGTCAGCACAGAGCCTGACATGGGGCTCGAACTCACGAACCATGAGGTCACGACCTGAGCTAAAGTTGGTCACTTAACTGACTAAGCGACTCAGGCGCCCCTTAACCATTTTTAGGGGTACGATTCAGTGACATTAATACATTCACATGGCCATGCAGCCATCATCCCCATCCATCTGAACTTTTCCATCATCCCAAACTGAAACTCTGTGCCCACTAAACACTAACTTCCCATCATCCCCCTCCCCTGATATACATTTTTTTTTAAGTTTATTCGTTTATTTTGAGAGAGAATGAGGGTGTAAGGGAGGGGCAAAGAGAGAGGGAGACAAAGAATCTGAAGCAGGCTCCAGGCTCTGAGCTGTCAGCACAGAGGCTGACTCGGGGCTCGAAATCACAGACCACGAGATCATGACCTGAGCCAAAGTCAGACGCTTAACCAACTGAGCCACCCAGGCGCCCCTTGGTGTACTTTTAAAGAGTGGATTTACACACTTGAACACTTAGAAAATAAGACGTTGTTTAACATTAAGTGCCAGCGCTCGTTGTGAAAAGAACAAAAATTACGGGAGGTCAAATCAGGAAAGTCATCGTGGGTGAGAATAATGAGGAACTAGCTTTAGAAAGGAGTAGGACTTGGGCCAGGCCATAATTTAAGTAGGAACTAAATATCAGCTGAGTGGCCAGTCACCCTTTTGTGCTATGAAAGCACCCTCACCCTTTTATTTCCTGGACGCCCCTCACCACCCTCTGACAAAGGGCTAAGGGAACAAGCTTAGAGAGTGAGAGCCTGAAAGGAGAAAGTGGCCAATGTGGCCAGCCTAGGACACCCAGCTCCATATTCTTGGATGTGTCTGCTGCTTCTGATGTGCTTGAGGGAGCAGGAAGAGACAGGCTTAGCTAAAGCTCAGGATGCAGGTTGAACTTCAGAGAGAAGAGAGAGAGGGCCAGCTTACAGCGGACCCAGGCTGCAGGTGATGGAGCTCCAAGGGGCCGTGCTTGAAGAAGCCGACTGTTTGCGGAATGAATCGGATGCAGGAGGACCTGAGGCCAGGAGACCCAGGCAGAAGCCTGAGATGGGACCCGCAGGGTAGAGTGGCCAGGTTTAGATCTAGGGGCTGGTAGGAGAAATGGTGAGGAAGGCATCAATTTGAGAGTGGTCAGGAGGGATTATAGAAGTATTAAATGGCCCTGTGCTGTTCCACGGGAGGCTGCTGTATAAATCCAGTTAAGCACACATGATCCCGCCGTCAGAGCTCCTGGACTGGAAAGTCAAGACCATGGTATTGACAAGGAACAAGCAAACTGATGAGGAGAATCGGTTTACCTGCCAGGAGATAGAAAGTGGCATATTTACAGGACATGTCATCCAGGGCAGGGGTGTGAGCTCCAGGGCTGTGGGGCAAGTCATGTGTTCCCGAGGCCATCCATCACTTGAAGGGAGGGCTGGAGTTCTAAGGGGCCTCTGATGTCCAGAGAAGGATGCCGATGGGTAGGCGTGGAAAGGCAGAATCTAGTATGAGCACCAAGACACCTCTGACCCCGGAGGGACGGTTGTTCTAAATACACACTTGGTTCGAGTGGTAAGGCAGAAAAGTCACTTTTTGTCTTCAGACCCTCCCCGAGACGCTGGGGCCCCACGCCTTCAGCCAAGTTCACCAGGGAAGAAACTTGAACTCAAAAGAAGATTCTACAAGGGTGTGGGAGGACGGATATAATTCTTAGCTGGGAAACTTAATGAACGTGGCTTCAGAAAGCTGTCAGAAAGCTGCAGTCAGTGGCTGCAGCTGGGAGACACCTACAGAAAAGGCACAGTCCCCGAGTGGGCGGGGGAGCCACCATGATGAGCAGAGGAGTCGGTACGGAATACGTTGGAGGACAGTCAGAATTGTACCGCTGTTTCCCTGGGAACGGTACTAATTCTTCCAGAAAGAACAGAGAGCAAAGATTAGGGGGAGCGTTTGCTAACTGCTGTGCTAGACAAATTCCAAAGGAAGGAAAATCTTGAGCGCAAGGGATTGGTCTTTCCAAAGAAGTCTGGGGGAACATTTTCTACACAAACGCACATCTGGGGGCACGCACCTGTCCCCCTCCCTGCGGTTTTCCAGATCGGAAATGTTCTTTGCTTTTTTTTTTTTTTTTTTTTTTTTACCTGCAGCCCTACTGAAGAGCAAAATCTAAACGGACCACAGGCACGGTCATTCTTTCTTTCATTCGTTGGACGTTTTTCGTGTCCAGGGATAGAGAATTGAGTTGACACCACCTTAGGCCTTAAGGAACTTACAGCCCAGTTCAAGAGACAGAAAGGTCAGTGCGAAGTGCACAGGAAGGACACCCCATTCCACTAGGCTGGTGAAAGAAAGGAGAGAATATTCCCGAATGTCCCACCTGGGCGGTTTCCTGTCATGGTGAACGGAAACATCTTCCTCCGTGTCACCCAGGCGGGATCCTAGGAGTTATCCTTGGTGCCTCCCTCCCTGTCAACTCTGGTGGAGCCCATCTGCTGAAGTCCTCTGGACCCTGCCCCTTCCTCCTGTTATATACGTTAAGGTCTTCAGAGCTTCTGTGTTTCCTGCCTCGATTAGGGTGGTGGCCTCCTGTGCTGTCACCCTCCCATAGCTCATGCTTCTCTGCAGGCTTTTCTCCATGATCCTGGCAGGAATGATCTTTATAGAACACAAGCCTGGTCATGGTATTTCCTGCTTAAAGTTCCTCTGTGTTTTTTTTTAATTGCCATCAGGAGAGAATTTGGACCCTATGCAGTGGTTTGTGAGGCCAGGTCTCACCTAGCCTCTACTATTCCATTTCTCCCCCACAGGTTCAAGGTCCAACCCCACAGAGAGGTATTCACCCCTTTGCCTTATGCCCAGCCCCTACGTCCTCTGCTCATTCTGGAGTTCCTCCTCCATCAGGCCCCTCCTCCAGGAGGCTAGCCTTCTAGAACATGGGTCACCTGGTAGTGTTTTTGTCTCCCTCTGAGGGCTGTGGGCAGACACTCTCTGGTTCCCGGAGCCCTGCACTGAGCCTGCTCAGACTCGGAACTCATTTGCAGAATGAAAAAAGTTATGAATTCTATTTCCAGAAGGCATTTAGTACAATTAAAATTTTTAAATGTAATAATTAACAACCTAGTTTTGCAGTCTTTATAACTCCTTGAGCTATATATGTATTAACTCCAAATCATGCTTACTGTCTAGTGCTTTTAAAAAATATTTTCTTGGGGCGCCTGGGTGACTTAGTCAGTTAAGCATCTGACTTCGGCTCAGGTCATGATCTCACAGTTCATGAGTTCAAGCCCTGCATGGGGCTCTATGCTGACCGCTCAGAGCCTGGAGCCTGCTTCAGATTCTGTGTCTCCCTCTCTCCTGCCCCTCCCCCGTTTGTGCTCTGTCTCTCAAAAATAAATGTTAAAAAAAATATTTTCTTAAAGTGTTTTTCTCAAGTCCTCAACATGATGGAATTGTCTGACTTAATCCTTAGTCTAAGATTGAGCCTTCAAAGACAAGCTGCTTAATTTAAAAATAATTGGAATTTAGAGATTTTTGGAATTAAACTTTCATACATGCAGATTTATTTAAATTATAATGTGTCACCATCTTAATTAACAAAGTTTCTGGTAACCTAAATTTGATTTGAAATGACCAGTTTTATTTTCCAGATTGAAAATCTTTACCCACTTAATAAAGAAAATTACAAATTCACTTATGATTCAGATAAGTATAATTTAAATGTGTGTTTTTGTGGTAAAACCAATTTTTTTGGAAAATGTGCTGTACTTCCCAGTAGAACTGGATAAGAGAGAATAGACGTGGGTGATTCTGAAGAATATATGTGTCCTGGAAAGGACAGGCCAAGTTCAAGACTAAGACGTTAGCATGACTTTGGGTCGTCTTGCTTTGTTTGTTTCTTTTTGCTAGCAGGTAAATTTGTTAGTTATAATCCCCAGGAATCGTTATACATTATAAATAGATTCTTAATAGTATCTGTGACAACCTTTTCATTAAAAGGCATGCTGTCTTGGAAAAATCTCCTTTTTTAGTGATCGTGAGGACCAAATGGACAAAGAGTGAATATACACTTATTTGGGGCAAATGAGACCTATATTGAATATGAACCTGTGATTGAGTCTTATATAGACAATTATAATTGAGACTGGCCAACCAAGAAATCCTACCTTTTACAGTCATAAGGAATCTTTAAGTTATTTCATGATAGTCAAATAAGATGTGAAAGTAATATTTATTTATTAAAGTTTATTTATTTATTTTGAGATCATGAGAGAGAGAATCCCAAGCAGACTCCAGGCTGTCAGCACAGAGCTTGACACGGGGCTCAATCTCTCATGAACCATGAGATCATGACCTGAGCCAAGAGTTGGACGTTTAACCTACTGAGCCACTGCTCCATGAAAATAATTATTTAGAAGTTACATAATGTCATTGCTCTTTATTAGAATTTTGAGGCATTTTACACGTATTAGGATGAACGTATGAAATTCTCAACATTGACCACTTCGACTTCCAAAAATTGCAATTTCTTCTGTTCAACCTAGTAAAACTATGTTACCACTATGTCCCGTTGTATTTGAGATCCTTGACCAATACCATGCAATAGCCAAACCATAAAACTGAATTCTAATCATTTCTAGCCTTATCTCTAATGCCTTTGGTGTTCATTTAGGGAAGTAAAGGGATCGTTGGGTTTCATAGAAGGTAAAAATGGGAGGTTTGGATCAAGAGCTTGATATTCAATGGAAATATCAAAGAGAAAGGTCAAGCCTGGAGGATTAGGTGTAGCAGTTATCTGCTGATAGGCAATGGTTGAGACTATGAGGAGGGGAACATTGGAGAAATCCAGAGAAGACAAGAGGACTCTAGATGGGGGGTACCTGGGTGGCTCAATCGGTTAAGCATCCGACTTTAGCTCAGGTCACGATCTCATGGTTTGTGGGTTTGAGCCCCGCGTTGGGCTCTGCTGATAGCTCAGAGTCTGGAGCCTGCTTTTGATTCTGTGTCTCCCTCTCTCTCTGCCCCTCCCCGACTCACACTCTGTCTTTCTCTCTCTCAAAAAATAAATAAACAAAAAAAAAAAAAAAAAGAGGGCTCTAGAGGAAGCAGTGTCATTGCCTGCACCTGGGAGCATTGCTCTTCTGCATGAAGATGGGGACACATCAGAGGACTTGGAACAACTCGAACTGTCACAACGTCTTTGATTTTCTTCCTGGAGAAATCTCACCTTGGTATTCCAATGGAGCTTCGCCAGTCTGAATGTGGCATTTGAATTGATTTAGTTGCTGGAAGAGAAACGCAGGGATTTGGCACCGTGGGATGGGATATCTTTTAGCCGATGAGCTGAGTTATGCTTTCAAAGGAGGTGAAAAGCTGTAAGAAATTATTTATGGTGATGTGCTCAGGTCTGTGGCATGAAATGCTTACTGCGGTTGAAATGGCCAGTGGTAGGCTTTCCTGAGGAAGACTATACTAAAATGTCATGAGGATTGCTGAAGACAGTAGAATTTGTTTCACCTTCTACTAAATGTAGAATTTAACCCCCAGATAGGTTTCCTTTTTTTCTGTGTTATCATTTATATAATTAAGGGAGTGGAATGAATTGTTGCCCTCATTTAGATATTTGGTCTTAAGGATTTTAGAAAATATTATTAGTATTTGGGGTTGGGAGAGTATTGGTCAAGAAAATGATGACGGATGTATTCAGAATTGTAATCAGTTTAGAGGTCACCCACAGAGGATAATATTTTTCTATTTTGAAACAAACACATTTTTGAGAGGAGGCAGGGGGGAGAGGGTGAGCGTCAGATTGGTCTGGGATGTGGGGAGAGATTTGTTGGAAAAAGGCAAGGCATGCTTTTTACATTTTGCAAACTGTGTAATTTCTATCCTATTATTGGAAATTTATGAAATAGGAAGTGGCTGATTATTTTATCGCATACTTCGATCTATTCTGTTAAATTTTGAAACAGAAGAATATTTACAAAAAAAAAATTTGTTTTCAGTATAACACCAAAACAAAAAGAATTCCAAGACAGTAAAAGTGATACTTTAGTATGTGAAAGATTAAGAAAAAGAGTGGGGAAGGGATTTGGTCTGTTATCCTTAGTATCCCAAACTATTCACTGTGCAGGGCAGAGCAGTTATTTATTGAGAATTACTAGGCACTGTTTTAACCATAGATATTATTTTATTAAATCTTCACAACAACCTTGAGAACGGAGTATTATTATTCCCCTTTTTTTTCAGCCAGGGAGGTTAAATGACTTGTCCAAGGGTTGTTGAGGGTGGGGAAGTGTAGCCAGAAAACACACACACAGAATTCTAGATTACAAAGATACAGTCCTGCCTCACAATGAGAGCTTTGTCAAATGCAGAGATGCTGATATTTTATGGCGTATTCTGGTCCACCAGGGACGGAGCTGAGTTTTAGAGCCATGCTGCTTAACTCTGAAGGCTGTGCTTTGAACTACTAATCGTTTTCTGGGGTTTTTCAGTTGCTTTGTACTCAGACTTATCGCCTACAACTCTGAGTAGAATCCTGGGATTCTGTATTCCTAATGTCTCACTTGCCAATAACCTGTTGCCTTTGTGGAAGGCCGTGTGTGCCTGTGAATTTTTCGTTCCGCAATGTGTACAACTGGGAGCGTCTGATGAAATGAGAGAACTGAGTTTTAGGGCATGGTAAATACTGTCATTCAAGGGTTTTTCTCCAGGTCAGGCTGTGTAGCAATTGCTTCGTCCAACAGAGGTACCTACAGGAGGAGAAAAGGCACCACAGGGAAAGCTAACAAAACCCTCTCAGATGGAGTTTAGTAGGACACGCCATTAAGGGCATCCCTTTGGAGTTAACTGCTGGTCTGACTCAGTTCCAAAAGAAGCCAGAGCTCATGATGCCTAAGAACTCGAGTCAGCTCTCTTTTGGAACCAGCCAACGAGACTCCAGGAGGCAAGAGCACAGATCAGTTCTCCCTGTGCAGGCGTGCTGTCTTAGTGCAGGAACGCTCTCTAAGATTTGGGTCCCACCAAGATTCAGCACAAACACTGTGACGTTGCAGTGCCAAGGACTCTCTTTATATTAAAAAAAAATTGCTGGGGCTCCTGGGTGGCTCAGTTGGTTAAGCATCTGACTCTTGGTTTAGGCTCAGGTCATTATCTCAGTTTGAGTTTGAGCCCTGTATTGGGCTCTATGCTGACAGTGGGGAGCCTGCTTGGGATTCTCTCCTCTCTTTGCCCCTTCCTGGCTTGTTCTCTCTCTCTCAAAAAAAAAAAAAAAAAAAAAAAAAGATTAATTTAAAAAAAATTAAAAGAATTCTGCTTTTCTTTAGCTTCACATTATGGAAAGTTTCAAACATACACAAAAGCAGGGAGAATGCAGAATATAGTGAATCCTTCTGAACCCAACTGGCCAAGGAAAACCTGTTTCGTGGATAGGGGATGTCTGATTCTTTTTCCCCCCAGCTTTATGGAGGTGTAATTGATTGACAGATAAAAATTAAAGATATTTAAAGTGTACAGGATGTTTTGATATATGCATACATTGTGAAATGGTTACCAGGGATGTCCACCTCTAAAAGGGAAACAGTTTTTATGTTCAACAAGTGTTTTATTCCGTAAAAAATTTTTGAAAGATTCAGCACAAAGCAGAACTTTGAAGGAGGCCATTTGTCACCTGCCCCCTTTAATCTTTTTTTTTTTTTAGGTTTATTTACTTATTTTGAGGGACAGAGAGAGTGAGGGGGAGCGGGGCAGAGAGAGAGGAAGACAGAGAATCCCAAGCAGGCTTTGCACTTTTCAGCATGGAGACTGATGTGGGGTTTGAACCCATGAACCGTGAGATCATGGCCTGAGCCGAAACCAAGTTGGACACTTAACCGACTATGCCACCCAGGCGCCCCTCACCTTCTTCCTTTAAACGAAAGATTCCCAAGACCTGCCTTTCCAGACATCACCCGCATTTTAAAGGTAACCTTTCTAGGATGACAATCCCGTTGTCTAATTCCAGGAAGAACCCTCAGCATAGATTTCAGGCTGACAAGAGAAGAGGCTGGCATGGTGTGAGGCGTTTTGGGCAGAGGCAAAGCCTCTTAGCATCCTGTAAATGTGAATGGTTCACTGCTACGAGTTTGTGCCCGTGTGTCTGTACTGATAGGGTGTGTGCTGTGTGTAAGGAGTCTCTCTCACCTCCTGCTGCAAACTGATCTGATAAAGTGACCCTATAACCTCTTTCAGGGTTATTGGTCTAGTTCCCTCTTAGTTCGTATGACCTCTGCTTTCACCGGGTTGGACGGTGAGCTTGGATCAGAGACAGGAGGTGGGGAAGATGTCTGAGGATGCTGAATTTGATACATCTGTGTCTTTATTTCCTCCACCACCCCCAGAGTACAGCCGGAGGAAGGAGAGAAGAGACATTTAAAGGGTTCTTGGGGAAAGGTTATTTTTAGGGGCAGTCTTGCCAAGACTGCTTCCGGGGATTTTATTTAGACCTAGATCAGGCCCTTGCCTGCTTACATGTGTGCATATCTAGGGGAGTCCTGGAAGTGATGGGGGGGGGGGGTGGCTGCATGCATGCCAAGTCCCAGGCTACCTCACTCTGTGCAAAAACTCACTTTTATTTATTTTATATCCCTGCCCCCCGCCAGCTTTACTGAGATATAATTAACATAACATGGGAATGCAAGCTGGTGCAGCCACTCTGGAAAACAGTATGGAGGTTCCTCAAAAAAATAAAAATAGAACTACCCTATGACCCAACAATCGCACTACTAGGTATTTATCCAAGGGATACAGGTGTGCTGTTTCGAAGGCACACATGCACCCCCATGTTTATAGCAGCACTATCAGCAATAGCCAAAGTATGGAAACAGCCCAAATGTCCATCGATGGATGAATGGATAAAGAAGATGTGGTGTATATATATATATACAATGGAGTATTACTCGGCAATCAAAAAGAATGAAATCTTGCCATTTGCAACTACGTGGATAGAACTGGAGGGTATTATGCTAAGTGAAATTAGTCAGTCAGAGAAAGACAAAAATCATATGACTTCACTCATATGAGGACTTTAAGAGGAAACAGATGAACATAAGGGAAGGGAGGCAAAAATAATATAAAAACAGGCAGGGGGACAAAACAGAAGAGACTCCTATAAATATGGAGAACAAACTGAGGGTTACTGGAGGGGGATGGGCTAAATGGGTAAGGGGCACTAAGGAATCCACTCCTGAAATTGTTGCACTGTATGCTAGCTAATTTGGATGTAAATTTTAAAAAATAAAAAATAAAATTAAAATAAATACAGTACAACTTTAAAAAACATAACAACATTGTATAAATTGAAGGTGTATGACGTGGTGTTCATTTCTCAGGGCCTCTGTTCTTCATGAAGGGATATGACGAAAAGGTGGAGGAAGAAGCAGGAAGCCCACATCCAAGTTTGCCCAGAAAGGTCCCACTGGGGGCTGTGGCAATAACCACGTTTCCTCGGACTCTCAGAAGTGGTCCAGGCTAGATGCAAACTCTGGGGTCCCTGTGTTCCGAGGACATACACGTGGCAACCTCAGAACGTTAAAATAACGTTGAGACCCAAGCAATGTATATATAGGATAGCAATGCCTTTTCTCGAAATACGGGCCTATTTCTGAACTTTAAAAAAATGCAGATATTGGCGAAGTGAGATTTCTTACGTTTTGAACAGATTTAAATACCAGAGTCTAGTAATTTCCAAATCTTTTAATTCATGTATCTTTTAGAAGGCCAAGCCTTGCAGAGAGCCATGGGGGTGGAGCCCTGTGTGTGGAGGGACACGGGGCCACCGACCCGCCACGGTGGGTCAGGCTCCCCTCTGAAATGCATGCCACCGTGTGCTTTTGGTATTTGATATGTTATCTTTATGGTTTCATCAATACTGTGTAGATTCACACTTCAGACAGTTTGATATTAATATGTGCTGTGCTTTAAGAATGCTTATTTTGCGAGTCTGAAAAACGAAGGGTCACACGTTATTTAAATAGGTAACGCGGTCACCAAAGTCAAATTCTATGTAGCTTTGTTCTTCAGACAATTTAAGTTTTATATATTTATATTTATATTTGAAAACATATATATATATGTATATATATATATACATATATATATATGTAAACTCTGGGAGTGCAGTGATGATAATAAGTACATTTACTGTGTGATAAAATCATGCTTCCTGTAAAAATTCCCCGTGTTTCTATAATCAGACACAGGTGGGGCTGTCACTGGCGGAGTCCTTTAAGGACTTGGTAAGGAGGCCGGAAAAATCCTGTCAGAAATACCTGGTGTGTGACAGTGGGTTGTATTGCTGTGACTGGCATCTGGGTAACTGGATATTATGGACTCCAAAGGATTTCTGTTCTGCGATCCTAGAACTTGGACAGCGCGTACCTTCTCCATTAGGGTTTTGAAATGTGATGTCGAAATAGGGATTTTAATGTGAAACTTAAAAAAAAAAAAAGTCCTGGAGGAGCCCTCCGTTGGTTAACTTCAGAAATCTGGGGTTGCTTAATTATATCCAATTTAGGCAGTTTTTCTTTTTCAGGGAGAAATCTGGAGGATTAATGAAGTAAAGCTAGCTTAACGTAATTACAGATAACCAGGATGAAGACCAAAGAATCTAGGCTAACACGTTGTATATACTTCCCCGAGTTACTTTTTTAAGATACATTTCTGCATAAGTCATACCCGTTCCCTACAGAAAATATGGATAAGAAATTTTTAAAAGTCACAATCTAGAGAAAACTGGTGTTAACATTTTGCCATATCGTCTACTAGAACACTTTATGCTATAGTATGGAAGCATATGTTTATGAATTTTGTATCATAGTATGTAATTGTCTGAAATGGCTCACGATATGGAGGCTTCATCGTATATTTTTGTGAACACTGTCCACTCAGCATGAGCCCTAGGCAAGAACTTTTTGAAGGAGGAAATCGGAGCCTGGTTCCCTGAGGACGGAGTGAGCAGGAACTTTGGAAATGGCCGGCTCCCCTGTTTTTACCCCTTCTGCTAACCAGAGGTTTCCCCGTGTGGAGAGGAATCCTGTAGACGTACCTGATGGGGACTGTTTCTGGTTTAGGATTGCGCTCTGGCCCAAAACACCAATGCAGAGCATGTGTTGTCTTACGGAGAGCTGTTTCGTTCTAAATGAGCGCTTTATTCCCTTATGAGGCAGCCATTTATTTGGGTCCCTGAAAGTAGTAACATTAGGATGAACTGCTTCTTCAGTTCCCTAGACGGGCTGAGGAGGGAAACATCAGTTTGCTTTTCTAAAGAAAAACCTTGCATTCATCCTCAGGAACAGAATAATAAAAGTATAATAAATGTTGCTGTTGCCTAAAACCAAGCAACAGTTGGGTTTGCCCTGTCACTGAGCCACATCTTGCACATAATTACCCAGGCTGCAAGGGAACAAGTTATTTTGGGAAGCATAGCTCAGGATCAATCATATGTAAGGCTGTTTGTTGGGAGCTGTAGATGCTTGCTTACCAGAAAGTCCTCAAAGGAATTCTCCACATAGCTCATGCCAGCTTGGGGGAGGCAGGTGTGACCCCAGAGAACTCCCAGCCAGTGGCTAAGTCAGGCTCCTGGCCCGGGAATTGCTGTGTCTTGGCTGACCAGGCACCTGAGAGCTTTCATGTGGTTCTTTGAGCTTACCCCCGCCTCCTTTATTTAAAAAAAAAAAAAAAAAAAAGACACAAAAAAAACAAAAAACAAAAAACCTTTTAGAGCAAGAATGACTGAGACTCTGATATTGAAGATACTTGATCTGATTAGTTTAACACATGCTTCCAGCCCTAGAATAGTTTGGGTAGAATCTGAGTATTTCTAACCTCTGCCTTTTTCCATTCAACAGTTAAAACGGGGGAGTTTCACCAAGATCATTTACTAACGGTCCTTTAGAAGAGCTAGGACTTTTTTTAAATAAAAGGTTTTAAAAATAAGTTTTAGGGGCGCCTGGGTGGCGCAGTCGGTTGGGCGTCCGACTTCAGCCAGGTCACGATCTCGCGGTCCATGAGTTCGAGCCCCGCATCGGGCTCTGGGCTGAAGGCTCAGAGCCTGGAGCCTGTTTCCGATTCTGTGTCTCCCTCTCTCTCTGCCCCTCCCCCGTTCATGCTCTGTCTCTCTCTGTCCCAAAAATAAATAAACGTTGAAAAAAAAATAAAAATAAAAATAAGTTTTATAAATTTTTATATAAAAATTTTGTTGCCAAAAAAATTCAAAACAATTTTTTTTTTGTTTCAAAACACGGAGAATCGGTGGAGCAGAGACATGTCTGATGTTCTTGCTTGTTACTTTACGTACTTTGCCGATAATAGGAATGTAGAGATGAGTAACTGTAGCTGAGAAATGAAAATCAAGAGCATGAGTAATAAAGACTCCTGTAAGTGGTGATAAAATGTTTGTGGGAAATTTTCTTGAGCAGGGAGGAAATTAACAGATGGAAATACTTTAGCTTCTAGATAAATGTAAGATCTTTATGAAACAGGGAAACGTGCTAAATAATTCAACCCAAATTTAGTATTATTTATGGTGATTCGTATGAGAGGGAACATGGGGACACGTATTAGACTTTAAATGGAGGCTTTGACATGGAAAAGGAATCCAGTAAGCTGAGACTTAGGACAGTTGTCATTTTCACAGGACAAGGGAAGCATACCGTCACTTAAGATCAGCAAATGATAGATTTCGGTTCCGCAGATCATTCTTGTCTTCACTGAAATCAATAACATTTTGATCGGAATAACGAATATTTTAGCGTGTTTGAGGGTTGACCTGTCTTTAGAAAATGGACCCTAAAGCCTGAAGTATGAAAAGACAATTCTTAAATAAAGGTAAAAAGCGTGACTCTCACACAAACATAGAAGTGAATGCATGTTAAAGATGTTATTTAACTCATTAAAGAAAAATGAAGAGGAGTTAACGAGCAGTTCAAGAGAAAATCCAAAGAAGAGGCACATTTATAGGTTAGGAATAGCGAGATGAACGTCCACAGGGTAGGAGACGTTTTTCTATGGGAGGAAGGAGGATGGTCCCTGTACAGAACAGAATGCCTTTCTTGTCTATAGGCAAGAATGATTTGATTGCTCTCCTTTATCTATGATTTAGGAGTTGGACAATAGCATAGGAGGGGTGCTGTAGACAAGGCACAGGTTTCCTATTGAAGCCTAGACTTTTCCCGATACAAAGTAGCCTTATTAGTTGTCCTTACCCCTTTCCAAATTAGTAACTTTAATCTGTCCCGTCCTTTTCTGGAAGTTGTGGAGGAGAGTCCACATACTGGAGAGGCCATTCCTCAAGCCGGAATCAGTCTGGGGTAGATTTGGCTTTGTGAAAAAACCTAAAAACCATTTTTTTTTTTTTTCCCTGTTAGCAGCCTTAGGGCTTTACAGAACCTTTCTTTCTGTATTCTGAACAGCCCAGGACCTAAATGGAAGTCAGTCTTAGGAGCCTGGTGACTGAAGCCCAAAATTCACGGTTCAGATTTTCTGATGAAAACCAGACATGGGTGGAACTATCTTTCCAAGTGCTGGGAGAGCCATCTTTAACCCACCCACTTAAAGGATCATCCATTAGCCTGATTCTATTTTCGGATACCCTCAGCCATGAGGTTGTCTTTTATTTTTTACAAGGGCTTTTTTTTTTTTTTTCCTTCTTTTTTTGGCAAGGTTACAGAGTCTCTTTTAACATTTAAGGATTCCGTAATGAAGTTTGACACGATAATTTTTTAAAAACCTGGAACTTGAACAGATAACAGATTTTAACCTCCTCAGTCTTTTTTATTTTTTCAGTAAAAAAAAAAAAAAAAAAAAAAAAAAAATCTGACTGCTTTCGTCTTTACTAACTGTCCCAGAAAGTCTGGCAAATGAGATCCTATTGAGCAAATACTGAGTGCTAGTATGTTCCAGCCACCTGTCAGGAGCACAGAGCAAAGACCCCCGCTTAGAAGTGTATCGCTTACACCAGCATTTTATTTTATTTTAAATTTTTTAATATAACTTATTGTCCAGTTGGCTAACATACAGTGTATACAGTTGCCCTTGGTTTTGGGGGTAGATTCCCTTGATTCATCACTTACATACGACACCCAGTGCTCCTCCCAACAAGTGCCCTCCTCATTGCCCATCCCCCATTTTCCCCTCTCCCCCGACCCCCCATCAACCCTCAGTCTGATCTCTGTATTTAAAGAGTCTCTTACGGTTTGCCTCCCTCCCTCTCTGTTTGTAACTATTTTTTTTACGTGGTGTCCCACGTCAGGTATTTCTGACAGTATTTTTTCTGCTTTCCCACCAGGTCCTTAAAGGACTCTGATAGTGACAGCCCCCCTTGAGTTGTTCATAGGCTACCCTACCCCCCAATTTGAGATTGCCAGACATCCTAACTTTGGGTAGAAGAGACCCCTGAACGCTGCTTGCTGACAGAACTTGGGGGGGTGGGCAGTGAATCATCAGTGGAAAAAGACTTCTTCTTTTTTCCCCACTTACTTTGTCTTTGAGTAATTAAATTTGTATTTCTGAGTATCCCTGGGATTCAAGTTAAAAACAGTACTTTGGGGGCACCTGGGTGGCTCAGTTGGTTAAGCGCCTGACTCTTGATATCAGCTCAGGTCATGATCTTCTTATGGTTGGTGAGTTCCAGCCCTGAGTCAGGCACAGAACCTTCTTGGGATTCTCTCTCCCTTTCTCTCTCTGCCCCTCCCCTGCTTGCTCTTTCCCTCTCTCAAAATAAATAAACATTAAAAAAAAAAAAAAAGCAGTGTTTGGTACTGTTGAGCTTCCAGCTTATTTATGACTGGAATTGTCACCATTTCAAGTGTTGAAAATTCAAATAAGTGCTAGTCCTCTCTGTGTGAATCCAGGTATGCCTGCTGGGTGTTGGGTTCTGTGGGTGATACAGAGGTGAGTAAGACAGGATTACTGTGGTCGTTTCGGTGTAGGCTTGCAGGCATATGAAAGTCTGAGAAATCAGTGTGTGTCTGCCATTTGCAATGGGATGAAATGGGATTTGCCTTTTTTTTTTTTTTAGAGGGAAAGTGACTCATCTTTATTTCAAGGATTTGCCTTTTTATAAGAGTTAATTTTTAAAAACTTTTTAAATGTTTATTTACTTTTGAGAGAGGAGCAGGCAGAGGCAGGGAGAGAGGGAGACACAGAATCCGAAACAGCCTCCAGGTC
Source organism: Leopardus geoffroyi (assembly GCF_018350155.1). Classification (NCBI taxonomy): domain Eukaryota; kingdom Metazoa; phylum Chordata; class Mammalia; order Carnivora; family Felidae; genus Leopardus; species Leopardus geoffroyi. The sequence goes on along the minus strand of NC_059334.1, from coordinate 12,225,010 downwards.
CGAGCTGTCAGCACAGAGCCCGACGTGGGGCTTGAACTCGTGAACAGTGAGACTGTGACCTGAGCCAAAGTCGGACGCTCCACCGACTGAGCCACCCAGGTGCCCCTTACAAGACTTAAATTTTAAGGCTCATTACACTTAGTGTATTTGGAACCAAGTCCTGATGCAAATGTAGCCCTTTATATTAATTGTCTCTTGGGAATACATTAAAAAAAAATTACACAGGCATAATATTTTTTCCTGCTGTCAGCCAGAATTAATGTTCTGAACACCTTGTGCCTTGAGGAAGTGAAGAGATGCTAGCGATATTCTTTGTTCTGTGACCAGTGGTGTGAGTACTTGTGGAAAATCCGGAAAAGATGAAGACCTGGCATCTTTCCGGCTTCTTGGATCCCAGACCTTCTCGCCTCCCTTTTCCGTCTGTATTACTGCAACAGTTTATGAACTGTGCTAAGCAACAGCTTGTTTATGCTTAGTTATTGGAGGTGGAATATCTCTTATGCTCAAGTAGACTGAGATCGTGACTGTAGGCTGTCTGTTTTTCTATGCAATGGTTTAATTCCCTTTTAAATTAAACCCCAAAGCACCTCAGCTCTCTCTGAATTATTGCCATCACCGAGTGCTGTTCTTTTGTGTTTCTACATTTGTGACATATTTTGCGTTCTCTTTAATTCATCACGCATCACAGTCAACTCGTTGAATTAGGTCAACGGTGCATTCCTTAGGGGAAGAAACAAGCCCCAGGAGAGAGGAGCCGACTTGCCCACACCAGATGCTGAGCCGGTCACAGAGCTAGGCTTCAGATTTTAGGGCTGCTGTTCTTCAGCGACTGCTGACCTGAGCTGTTGCACGCTGTGTTATCTAGCAGGATCTTGGAGCTCTAAGCGGAGGACTGCCCACTGTGTGCTTAGGTCCCTGGTTAACATTAGGGCTCCGTCTTGCAATTGGTTGTAGCACAGGCAGGATCCTTACCAGTAACCCTTTAATGCTTACATACTTCTTTCTCTGGTTACATTTCTTTTGTAATGTTGTGTGAGTATGATGTTGTGTGGCAACCTTGAAGGTTTGGGATTTTTTTCAAGATCAGTTGATTATGCTGACCAGTCAATATTGTGAGTGACTTCTGGGTCCACAGCACTTCCTTCAGTGTTTTCCAAGATGGTTATGTGTCTGAATGTTTAAATGTAAGGCTATGTTGCTGATTTCTGATGTGATTCTGGAGTGGCCCATCGTATGGACCGCCAAGTGCATGTCCTCACGTGGTGTGTGGACTGGAATCTCTCTCTCGGCTGAGGGGACGGTGAAGCTTTGTGGTGAACCAGAACGTTCTGTCTCTGCAAGCCACAAGGGGCAGGAATTTCTGCCCTCTCTGTCAGTGGGCTCCCTGCTCTTTGTGAGGGTACTGTCTCCTTTTTATTTTTTTTAATTTTTTTTTTTTTTCAACGTTTATTTATTTTTGGGACAGAGAGAGACAGAGTATGAACGGGGGAGGGGCAGAGAGAGAGGGAGACACAGAATCGGAAACAGGCTCCAGGCTCTGAGCCATCAGCCCAGAGCCCGACGCGGGGCTCGAACTCCCGGACCGTGAGATCGTGACCTGGCTGAAGTCGGACGCTTAACCGACTGCGCCACCCAGGCGCCCCAATCCTTTTTAAACACTAAAGCTGAAATCACGTTTACTCCAGAGGAACAGCTCTGACCTCCTCTCCTGCATTAACCAGAGATTTTATAAATCTGTGCAGCTTTCTAGATGCTCCCCACCCCTTACTTTTCAAATATTAAAACACACACACACACACACGAAAGTGATTAGAAGAAATCTTGGCAAATTGGGAGTCTGTGGAGTGGAAAAGAACACACCATTAAAGTGATTATTGTAAATAGAAAAATAAATGGAGCATTTTTAGAAAAATCAACTTAAACCACAGAGTGGTTTCCGGTAGGCGTGCGTACATGAGAGTGTGTTCAGAACCAGTGCAGTAGGTAACACTGGCTGACGGGCTTTCACAGTTCTCCTCCTCCTGATAACTTTTTAAAAAATTTCGTAGAGTTGATCGTGACAATTATCCCCTGTTTTTGTAGCTGGGAAAGTGTCGGGGCATGAAGGACAAACAGTTACATGGAGTCAGAGTCAGAAATAGAATCTGAGTTCTGAGCCATGACTGCAGGCTGGGCCGGGCTTGACCTCCGCCTCTCCTGAGGCCCACTGTCCCCGCTTACCTGGGGCCAATTCGTCCCACCCCACAGGATGCGGGCCAGGACGGACACGGCGAGCCTCCCGGTGTCTCCACTCGCTGGGGAAAGCAAGCTATCGGCAATCTCAAAGTCACAGAGCGCTTTGACAATGCCCCAGACTGATTTGGATCGGACAACAGTACTGTTTCATAATTGGCGGTCTTGAAAGCTAAGACCTTTCTACCCCCTGAGCCTCATGCAGTGGGTCTCTGCCCAAATGTCCCAGCCCTCAGCGGGCCCTGTTCTGTTTCATTCAGAAAAATCCCGTAAGCTTTTCTGAGTGCCCGTTTCAGGAAATGTGATCTGAAATGAGTATTTTATGGCATTATCATCAGTTAAAGCTAGTTTAACAAGAATGAAGGAAATGTATAGGTGTTGTCTTGCCATGTTTTTGTTTAGTAAATTGAACAGTTAGTCTTACAGGAGGCAGGCCACACCTAGAACCAAATCGCTGAAAGAATTAATAATTAACTGATAGCATGAAATAGACTGCTATGCAGACAACCGTGTCAGACTCAAGGTGGATTTTTTTTTTTTTTTTGGTCCTTATCTGGGTAATAATCTCTTCCAGGTAGAGATACGAACTTGTGTTATGTCAATAACTGTAGTTATTACGCATCTTGATTAAAAGACCTTCCCTTTTTCTCTGTGGAAAAGTCTACAATATAGGTGTTTATGTCTATAGGCTTAATTCGTTGAAAAAGAAACCAAATGCAAATGTATAGCCTTCAGTAACACAGGCTTATCTCAGCATTTCATGTAGTACTTTTTTTGTCATTTAGCACAATGTGCTGATTGGCATAGAGTTCATCTTTGAGAAAGACAGTGGTCAGTCTTATAGTTCTTGTGGACTAACTAGGGGCTTTGCCGGTACATTCTTCATGAAGAAGGAGTGGCCTCGCCCACCGCTGAATGGGACCGACAGTTCTTGGTAACAGCTACTCCTGGGAAACTCCTGCAACAGATATTGTTCTCAGCCACCATGTTTCAGGGGTTAAAGAACATTTTCTGCGCCTCTTGATTACGTTTAGGAGTATAACAGAGGAGGGACGGCTGATAGTTTGAATATCCTTCAGGCTTTCTGTGTGAAAACCTCCTCCTACAAGCCATGGGAACACAGCCTTTACCTCTGGGCCCTTCTCCTTTGCACCCTGTTTCTGAAGAGTTTTTATGCCATGGCCGGGGCAGGCCTGTATTCAGGAAGATCAGTCTGCGCCCCCAGGACTGCCCATCCTGGCCGGTGCCTCACAGGTGGTGATTCCTTCTCTTTTGGGAAGAGAGGCTGATATTTGCTCCTGTTGTCTCAGGAACATACATGTCGAGACAGTGCTTTCCACTGCCTTCTCGCCTTTTCCTTTTGTTTTCATGTGAGCTTCTTTGGAAGGTGGTAAGGACTTCAAATACTATCAGCCTTTCCTTTCTGGAGATACAGATCTTCCTTGACTTCTGATGGGGTTACATTTGGATAAACCCATTGTAAGTTGAAAATACCGTAAGTCAAAAATGCATTCTCTACAGCTAACTTCCTGAACATCGTAGCTCAGCCCAGCTGACTTTCAGCGTGCTCAGAACACTTCTGTTAGCCTGCGGTTGAGGAAGAGGTTCTCACACCACGCCTGTTTTATAACAGAGTGTTGACTGTCATGTAGTTGAATACCGTACCAAAAGTGAGCGACAGAAGGGCCAAGTATATGGGTGCAGAATGTTGGTAAGTGTATCAGTTGTTTACCCTCGTGGTCCTGTGGCTGTCAAGGAGCTGCTGTCCCTGACCAGCATCACAAGAGAGGACCCTACCACATAGCACAAGCCTGGGAAAAGCTACAGATCCAAAATTCCAAGTATGGTTTCTACTGAATGCGAATGGCTTTTATGCCGATAGGAAGTCAAAAATTAGAAGTCGGACCATCGTAAGTCAGGAACATCTGTAGATGGTTCTGTGGTTTCCTGTCTGGTTATCTTTGGATGGCCCTGAAAGTTTTTTTTTCACATGCCTGTCTTTGAGCTGCAGAAAGCATTGGTACTTATCGCTAGGTGTAGAGGCGTGGGAAAGGAGCTGTTCTCCAGGAGGGAGGTAGAGGAAGCAGGAGAGGAGGTTGGAGAACCTCACCTGTGACTGAGCAGTTTCTGGGTTGAGCTGTGACCTGTGGAGACTGTGGCCTGTTTCCTTGTTGGACTCTGTCTAGTTCATAGAGCATCGTTTTTCCTAAGAAAGGACATCTGACTTGGTAGTCTGGTTTGACCCAAGGAGCCTGCCTCAAAAACCATGTGGACCTACCCTCATTCCACGCTAGTCCTCCAAGATTTAGTTCCCACAGACTTTAAAGATGTGCGTTGCTATCAGCCAGCAAGACAAGCCACAAAGAAGCCTTCGGGTAAAATGTATGGGGTTTGCTCTGGCTGTTGTTGCTCTGTCTCCTCCATAATTAGCAGGCTTTTCTGAGAAACCGAGGACGATTGGAAATGCATTAAGAACAGTCTCTATAGACGGTGGTAATTAAAAGTGTAAATAGAATGAAAATTAAATGTTCTAACAAAGCTTAAAATTCCTTTTCAGAGTGCACTGGCCTCTTTGCAAGCTATTATCTCAGAGCTGTTGGGGTCCTTTCTTCACATTCCAATTGGTTAGTTACCACCTTTATTGGCTCCTTGGAATGCTCATTAAAGATAGAGACCCTTCATTAGACTTAACTAAATAAATTGACCTTTTCGATTAGATTCATTCTCTGGATTTGCACAAAGGAATAATTACCTCTGGGAAATTACCTTCCCTGTTATGTATACCTATAAAAAGGTAGGATCAAACAGACCTCCACAGTGTTGCATAGCGGGGTCAGGAAGCTTGCACGGATTTCATGAGCAGCTTTGGAGTTCTATCCGGGAGTGTTTCTGATACTTTTATTATGAAAGGACTTAAATCATGTGGTAACAGGATAAGGTAATTTTCACCAGCAGTAGTTGCTCATTTTAAGTTGAATCTGAACAAAAAGAACTCTATAAATATTTTAGGTCATGATATTTTTTGCCTGTCAATTCAATTTTTAAAAATCATGACCTACAACAGACACATGAAAAGATGCTCAATGTCACTCCTCATCAGGGAAATACAAATCAAAGCCACACTGAGATACCACCTCACATTGGTCAGAGTGGCTAAAATGAACAAATCAGGAGACTGTAGATGCTGGCAAGGATGTGGAGAAACGGGAACCCTCTTGTACTCTTGGTGGGAATGCAAACTGGTGCAGCCGCTGTGGAAAACAGTGTGGAGGTTCCTCAAAAAATTAAGAACAGATCTACCCTATGACCCAGCAATAGCACTACTAGGAATTTATCCAAAGGATAGAGGAGTGCTGATGCATAGGGGCACATGTACCCCACTGTTTACAGCAGCACTTTCAACAATAGCCAAATCATGGAAAGAGCCCAAATGTCCATCGATGGATGAATGGATAAAGAAGATGTGGTTTATATATACAATGGACTACTATTTGGCAATGAGAAAGAATGAAATCCTGCCATTTGCAACAACATAGATATGGAACTGGAGGGTATTATGATAAGTGAAGTAAGTCAGTCAGAGAAAGACAGATGTCATATGTTTTCACTCATATGTGGAATTTGAGAAACTTAACTGAAGACCATAGGAGAAGGAAAGGGGAAAAATAGTGTCAAACAGAGAGGGAGGCAAACCATAAGAGACTTTTAAATACAGAGATCAGACTGAGGGTTGATGGGGGTGTGGGGAAAGGGGAAAATGGGTGATGGGGATTGAGGAGGGCACTTGCTGGGAGGAGCGCTAGGTGTTGTATTAAGCAATGAATCACGGGAATCTACCCCCAAAACCAAGAGCACACTGTATACACTGTATGTTAGCCAATTTGACAAAATATTATATTAAAAAAAATCATGGCCTGTTTTCTTGTGCCTGTCCCAACAGGTTAGATATATGATTAATCTCATTATTGTGAGTTAAAAAAAAAAAAAAAAAAAAAAAAAAAAAAACCCAAACCATGTTTAAAGTAGTTTTTCTTGCTGAAAATGGGGCCTGGGATGTGTTTTACTGAAGGATAACTGTCTGGAAACAGCTTAACTGTCCATCCACAGGGAGCTAGTTACATAAAGTATGGTATATGCACTACAGGGAAATACTATGCAACCATGAAAAGGAATGATCTGTACTGATGCAGAATGACCCCTAGGTTATATTTTTTAAGTGGGTAAAAAAAAAAAAAAATCCTGGGTGGCGCAGTCAGTTAAGCGTCCGACTTCGGCCAGGTCACGATCTCGCGGTCCGTGAGTTCGAGCCCTGCGTCGGGCTCTGGGCTGATGGCTCAGAGCCTGGAGCCTGTTTCCGATTCTGTGTCTCCCTCTCTGTCTGCCCCTCCCCCGTTCATGCTCTGTCTCTCTCTGTCCCAAAAATAAATAAACGTTGAAAAAAAAAAATTAAAAAAAAAAAAAAATCCAGGTAGGGAACAATGCGTATACTCTGATTTGTATTAAAGGAACAAAAAACGATGTGTGTATCTGTCTCTATATCTGTCGAAGATCATTGAGGAGATACACAAACGAATGTGTGTGTTCCCTCTGGGGAAGAAAGCTGGGTGGTTGGGAGTAGAAAGAAAGGGATGCTTTTCACTTCATACCCTTTTGTACCACTTGAGTTTTTTTTAAGTTTTTGTATTTATTTTGAAAGAGAGAGAGTGAGTGCACACGTGCAAGTGAGGGAAGGGCAGAGAAGGAGAGGGAGAGGGAAAATCCCAAGCAGGCTCTGCACAGACAGCACAGAGCCCGATGCGGGGCTTGAACCCACGAACCGTGAGATCATGACCTGAGCCAAAGTTGGATGCTTGACTGACTGAGCCACCCAGGTGCCCCTACGTGAAGTTTGAACCAAGGAAATTCATTACCTCTTCAAAAAGTAAATAGATGGGGGTGCCAGGGTGGCTCAGTTGGTTAAGGGTCCGACTTGGGCTCAAGTCATGATCTCATGGTTTGTGAGTTTGCGTCCTGCATCAGGCTCTGAGCCTGCTTCGGATTCTGTCTCCCTCTCTCTCTGCCCCTCCCCCAACTCATGCTCTGTATCTCTCTCTCTCTCTCTCTCTCAAAAATAAATAAACTTAAAAAATAAATGGCTTCTCGGCCTTTTGGCTAAGATCAAGTGTAAAAAAAAAAAGTAAATAGATAAACTAATATTGAAATAAATAAATGATGGACTCTTTGTAACAATCTTAGTTTCAAACACCAAAGTTGGGTTATCTAGAGTAACTCTGTCCCATAGAGCTTTCCATGATGCTGGAAATGTTCCGTATGGGCACCATCCAGCTCAATAGCCACCAGCCACATGTGGCTTTTGAGCACTTGAAAAGTGGCTGTGCCCAGCAAGAAGTTGCTGTGGCTGAGGTCAGAGAGATTGTTGCCTGTTTTCCCCTCTAGGGTTTTGATGGATTCCTGTCTCACATTTAGGTCTTTCATCCATCTTGGGTTTATTTTTGTTTGTGATGTAAGAAAGCGGTCTAGTTTCATTCTTCTGCCTGTTGCTGTCCAGTTCTCCCAGCACCGTTTGCTAAAGAGATGGTCTTTTTTCTGTTGGATACTCTTTCCTGCTTTGTCAAAGATTAGTAACCAAGAGCACACTGTATACACTGTATGTTAGCTAACTTGACAATAAATTCTGTTTTAAAAAATAAGGAAAAGAGAAGTGGCTTGTGCAACTGAGGAACTAAAAATTTAATTTCCTTTAATTTTTATTAATTTACACTTAAATAGCTACATGTGGCTAGTGGCTGCCGCATCGACTGGGGATAGATCTAGAGTATATGGTTTAAGTTGTTCTTCTGTTTAAAGCTGACTAAAGTTTAGATGTGTTTTGGGAGACCTAATTATTACTGTAGGCTCTCCGAGTAAAATGAATTCTTCTAAGTCCAAGAAAACGCCTACATTTTTGCCCTTGAACTTAATCCCATCACATATTTGTTGAAAAAAGTGACAATCAGATTTTTAAATCTTCTTTATTACTCAGGAAAATCATTTTTATGGAAACTATGTCTTTTTGTGGCGTTGCATGAAAGCTGTTTATTTTTTAGGTATTCATTTTGTCATCTAGAACACAGACCCTATCTGCGTGTCTCCCCACAGAGTAACGTGCCGGGCATTTTGTTCTTGAGCCCCACAGCTGTTGTGAGACAAGGGGACAGTTTGCATTCTTAGCCAGCAGCTGCCAGAAGCACTTCTAAAATGGTTTTGGCAGGAAATCGTGCACAAGTGGAAGCCAAGTTAAATGCGGCTTGAAAAATAAACAGAATGACTTTGGATGTCACTTCATATATAGTCCATCTTTCCTCTGAAGATTGTCTTTGTAATTTGTTAACCTGACTAGGCTGTATCTAATGGTCTTTGAAATGCGGGGTCTAGCTCAGGGCCTGAAATATGCCAGCCAGTAGGAAGTTATTGTTACTATTACTGTTATCATTATTTTTAATGACTGACTCTACTGCAAATCTGTTTAATTAATTTAGTTACTGGCTTAACATTGTTGTGCATTCAGGATAAACTAGATGTAGGTAATTAGTGGTTATGGGTCCCCTCCTCTCTTCTCCTTTCTGCGACACAATACCGCCCACCCTCTGCTCTAAAGTAAGACATTATGAACATTCCTGAAACATTATTTATTCATCCGCTCTGCAAGCAAGCTTATTTTTGTTGTATGCAGGGAATAAGCACACTCTACTGTAGTCTGTATTTCCTACAAAGTAAGAGGTTTTCGGAAGGCATAGGTGTGAACATGGTACCTTTTTTTAAAGTCCATTTATTTTGAGAGAAAGAGCACAAGTGGGAGAGGGGCAGAGAGGGAGAGAGAAAATCCCAGGCAGGTTCCATGCTGTCAGTGTAGAGCCAGACACAGGGTTCGATCCCATAAAATGTGAGATCATGATCTGAGCTGAGATTAAGAGTCGGATGCTCATCCTCCTGAGCCACCCCAATGCCCCTGAACATGGTACCTGTTTGTTTGTTTGTTTTAATGTTTATTTTTGAGAAAGAGACAGAGTGAGCAGGGAAGAGGCAGAGGGAGAGAGAGAGAGGGAGACACAGAATCTGAAGCAGGCTCCAGGCTCCGAGCTGTCAGCACAGAGCCCGACACAGGGCTCGAACTGACCAACCGTGAGATCATGACCTGAGCTGAAGTCGGATGCTTAACCAGCTGAGCCACCCTGGCAGCCCTGAACGTGGTACCGTTTTAAACAGAAGGCACAAATTCCTCAGGCTGGCATATCAAATAAATGATTTTCTTTTGTCCCTAAAGGGGAAACTAACAAAATCTTACTTTAGTCTTTCAAGTCGTTCTTTCCACCAAATTCTCCCCAGAGGAGTTCCAGCCTCTTAGACTCCCCAGGGTGCATACAATGTCAAGTGTTGTCTGCATGGAGGGGGGCTGACCGCTGATGGGTCTGTGCCCAGCAGTGTCTGGTTCTCGTTGCAGACCTTCACGGCCTGGTGTAATTCCCACCTAAGGAAAGCTGGCACCCAGATTGAGAACATCGAGGAGGACTTCAGGAATGGCCTTAAACTCATGCTGCTTTTGGAAGTCATCTCAGGTTGGTCCTGGATATTGCATAGCCGTCCTACCCGAATCCCGTGCATCCGCGTGTGAGCACTAGATATGCGTCTAGTTAGAGATGACTGTATCAGAAATTCCCTTTGAACCTGGCTGGGCAAGAACATGGTATTATTAGCAAAGAAAACCTTTCCAAAGAGCAGTCTGCCTGGACTTCTTTTTCTGCCCTGAAAAAGGAGTAAATTCTGCTTAAAACTGACTAATTAAAATCATGTTTGTACCACCCACCTCGAAACAAAATAAAAGAAAAAAAGTGACGTTTATGTGACTACCCACCAAGCTGCCCTCTCTACTCTTAGCCCAGCTAGCGCATCTCCCAAATGTTGTCGTTCATGCAGCCAGCCGGTGTACGTGTTGGCGTAACTCGGAAAACATGAGCTCAAATCCCAGAGGGGTTGTGTTTTGCCCTGAATTTCAGTTGGCTGGATTAGAGTTTGGATGAGAGGAGGGATCACCCTTGAAGAAGTGTGACTGGGAGGGCGATGGCAAGTCTGCCCCGATCCATATATCTTCATAATCAGGTGTCTCAGCCCTGGCAGCCACCGCGGTGATTTGGACGAGGCTCTCCTGACTTCCTCTAATAGCTAGTCGGCTGCTCCAGACGCTCCCAGGATACCAACCAGCTTTTCTCCGTTCTCCTTTGTAAGTTGGCTCGTATGTGGACCAAACTGGAGTCTCCCGGCAGATCTGAAAAGCATATGGCTCCACATCAGTCCATTGGTCTTGAAAGTTTTTTTGGTCCATGTTCCTCTACACTGTGATTTACAGAAGCCAGCGACCCATCAGAAATAGTCAGATACCGTGCTTTCCATTTAAGGAAGCACCGACTCTGAATGTTGGCATCTTGGTTCCACGTCAAGGAATTAGTTTCTCTGTGCCTACGCTCTTCTTTTTTCATCTGACAGGGGAAAGGCTGCCGAAACCTGACCGAGGAAAAATGCGATTCCACAAAATTGCTAATGTCAACAAAGCCTTGGATTACATAGCCAGCAAAGGCGTGAAACTGGTGTCCATCGGGGCTGAAGGTAAATGAGGTGTGAGAAGAATAACCTTGGCTGCCACACTGATCTCACAGTGGGGGGCAGGTGTGCCTGCTGCCAGATGAATTCTTCCCTCCCTCCCTTCTGTTGCTTGTGTCTGCTTCACGTCAGGCTCTCTGGTAGGCTCTGGTGTCTAGAGATGAGAATAAAAGGTAGCATGAATGGGAGACCAGGCTCCGAGGTTATCCGTAAAGACGAGAGTCAAATAGAGTGCTGTCTTCTTCAAACCGATTATCGGCCTGAGAAAGACCTCAACCTTCCCAGTCACTCTTAAAAAAGAACTAATTAATAGGAGGAAAGTGACCTCTTCATTCTCTGGGACATTGGGAACCCTGGAGAGTTTGGTAGGAGCTGAGACTCCCCTGCTTCTTAGTTTACACAACTGAATCCTGTGAACCTGCCACCTGGGGACCACTGGAAGGATCGGGATCTAAAGAACAGCCTGTGTTCTGTGTATCTGATGACTTAGAACCCTAGCCCATCTAGTCTTTACACTCTGGAAACTCTTGGGTTGTTTTTGGTGATTATGCATTCGCAAGATTTGTGCTTATGATTAACTCAGAATTCATTTAATCTAGAGACACTTGGTTATGAATACTGTATTTATAACTAGACACGCTGCCGCACTTACAAAAACATCAACTGGTCTTTCTGCGTATGGATGTAGTTTCCGATAGCTCGGAAGTCAAAGCTTAGGGGAAACGTACAAGTTATAGGAGAAGTTTATGCACCGGTTATGTTATCACGACACTAATTTGTTGTTGTGTTTTCTCACCTAAAGAAATTGTGGATGGCAACGTGAAAATGACGCTGGGTATGATCTGGACCATCATCCTTCGCTTTGCTATTCAGGATATTTCAGTTGAAGGTAAGAGACATGATTGAAGATCTGATGGTAATAAGATACTTGGAGTGGTTGTGTAAATTGAGTTCATAAAGTCAAATTTGAATAGGGCTTTTAAGCTGGAAGTGCCACTTACATGATTTAAGGAAAGATATGGGAGTTGGGTTTTCACAGGTTTTATATTTGTATGGGAAGAGACCCCAGCAATACTGTTTCATTCATGGGGGTGGAGTCATTTGGGGAAAAGATGAGCACGTGTTCAGAACAGAAGTCGTTCTTTAAAATGAGCATTTTTTTGAGCTTCTAATTGCTTATTATACTAGTAGGTTCACAACTAGAGCAGTGCTGTTAAGACTTAAAGCTGAAACGCTTTTTTTCAGGTGCAAAAAAACAGTTGAAATCGGAGTTCATTCATTCACCCTCCCTCCTTCCCTCCCTTCCTCCTTTCACTGTCTGTTTCTGTCTTTCTGTCCCCCTTTCTGTCTTTCTGTTAACAAAATCTCTATTGTTATTGTATCTTTCGGCCCAACAACTGTTGTCACTATAATAGAATTGTAATCCTTGGCGTTCCACCGAAGATGAAACTCTTTAGTCTTTTACGCCCACTGTACTCCTAAATATTTTGATGAATTCAGCACTGTTGAAAAGTGTCAGATTGACATTCTCAAAATTAGAACTTGGCCTGTTTAGGCTTCACATCACAAGATGTATAGCCGCAGAACATATTTAAATAAGGCGGTGTGAATTGTCCAGCCAGTCAGCATCCTGTCATTTGTCACCTGACAGGTAACCAGGTACCTGCATGGTGAGGGGGGCGTTGTTTATAATTCTGCCCAGGATGGAGTCCCCGTTGACGCTGGTTTTTCAGATGTCGTCAGTTGCTAATCAACCAACAAACACTAAAAAACCACTAATTTATCTACTGCTGGACCAGATGCCCTGAAGCCTATGGTGTTTACCCTTAAGGAGTTTCTTACCCACTTAGATTATTCCCGTCTGGCACTGAAGCCCCACTTGTGTCATCTACAAATCCAAGTAAGATATGATGTATTAAAATCTCAATAATTCAGGCTCAGAAATGACAGCCAGCTTGAATTAATAAACAGCTGAATTTGAAAACTTCCATAAATGTACTTTTATTCAAGCACATTTCTTTCATTCCAGCGAAAATAAAATGCTTCTTAAAAGTTCTCACTGTATTAAGAGGCGGTAACTCGTAATAACTTTACCAATTTTATGTACTTCCAGATATAAATATTTAAACAGTTAAACCCACCTGAAAGAACAAATATGAATTTTTTGGTTTTACTATTTTAAAAATGTTTACTTATTTTGAGAGAGAAAGAGAGAGTGTGAGCAGGGGAAGAATAGAGAGAGAGAGAGAGAGAGAGTGAGAGAGAGAGAGAGAGAGAGAGAGAGAGAGTCCCAAGCAGGCTCCATGCTCAGTGCAGAGCCCAGTGTGGGACTTCATCTAACTAGGAGATTATGACCTGAGCTGAAATCAAGAGTCAGACACTTAACTGACTGAGCCACCCAGGTGCCCCTATTTTTATTTATTTTTATTTTCTTTTACTTTTTTAATGTTTGTTTTTAAGAGAGAGACGGCACATGAGCAGGGGAGGGGCAACGAGAGAGACGGAGACACAGAATCCAAAGCAGGCTCCAGTCTCTGAGCTGTGAGATCATGACCTGAGCTGAAGTCGGATACTTAACCGACTGAGCCACCCAGGTGCCCCAGTGACTGGCAAATTTAAATTTCCATAGCAGTCGTGAGGTTTTATTCATCTACTTTACCTCTGTTTGCCTTGCTAGCCTGTTTCACTTAAACTTTGTAATGTACAGTACATTATTTCCTCCTGGCGTACTTTTTCTTATTAGTTCTATTGGCCAGGACCACTAGATAGGGAGTTTCATCCTTCAGCATCTGTACCAATTAATATTTGAATGAGGTCTTAGAACTTTCAGTTGCTTTTCCAAACAATTTTCTAGAGAAGAGATGTGAACAGGAATCATTCAAGTTATTCCATAGCACATGAAATTTTGGGAGCGTGTTTATTTAAACTGGGTTATAGGTCAAAAGGAAGTCAGAACTAGAATGGATAATTTAAATAAATAATTACGGGATACTTATTTTGATATTAAAAAAAATAAACTTCAAGCTCTAACTGAAATGGGAGGCCAAGTTCCAGTGTTAGTCAAGAGTCCATGTGTTTACAGGGGTTTTCTAAACTGTGAACACTTAAATACAGACAGAATCCTAGATTTTAGAAGTGGGTTTGAGGAACTGTTTGGATATATGTAACCTTTGGGTTCTCCAAGAACCAAGTGCCAGGTGGGTATTAGATGCTGTCTTAGTCTGCCCAAAAACACCATAGACTGAATGGCTTGAACAGCAGAAATTTATTTTCTCATGGTTGTGGAGGCTAGAAGTCCAAGATCAGGGTGCCACTGTGGTCAGTTTTTGATAAGGACCTTCATTTTGGCTTGTAGATGACCACCATCTTGCTATGTCCTGTATCTCTTCTTATAAGGGTGCTAATCCCATCATGGGAGCCCCACCCTCATGACCTTATCCAACCCTAATTGTCTCCCAAAGTCTCCCTATCTAAATAAGGTCAGGGCTTTAACATCAGAATTTTAGGGGGATAGAAACATTCAGTCCAGAACAGACATGCAGGAGATTTGGGGGGGGGGGGGGGTAGAGGGGAATGCCTGTGAAGAACAGGAAATGGCCAGTGCGCTTGGCCAACACCCATGCTGGAGAAGGGAAGGGAAGGCTTGGGGGAGAAGAGTCTTACCTGCAATGTGGTCCTTAGGTCTGTTCACAGGCTGGCAGGGAGCCCTTATGCCTCAGTTGCTCTTAGAGGAGCCCCACATGCACAGGATGGCCCAGTTCTAGGGCCCCTCCCTCGCTCAGTCTTTGGCTGGAGCAGCTGAGGAAGTATGGCCTCTGGGGAGTGAGGGGTGGATTCAGAGTGCCACCTGGGACCTCTGTGAGCTGCCCTGTGCTCCCAGCAGCAGGACATCGGAGCCGCACAACTTCATGGCTACCACAGGGGGGTGTTGTTGTTTCCACTTGGTCAGAACTCAGGTGGCCAAACCTGAAATGCACTAATGAAAGCCTTTCAGTATTATAACAATCACTGGGTAAGGGAGTAAATCTGAGACACTGTGGCCTCTAGTAAATTCCATTTACCCAGGATTCCAAATGGTAAGTGAATTGAATGACAGGTTAGTGAAGTCATAAACTACACACAGATTTTAAAGTTTCCTTTAAAAATGGTAAATTGCCCAAATCCCTGAAGTCTGGTTGTTTGATACTTATGGTATCATAACTTGCAGTTGCTCCTACATTGTCCTTTTCAGGTCTCTCTTTTTATTGTTTAAAGTTTATTGTATTTATTTTGAGAGAGGGAATGAGGGAGGGGCAGAGAGGGAGAGAGAATCCCAAGCAGGCCCCACACTGTCAGCATGGAGTCCAACGTGGGGCTCGAACTCATGAACCGTGCGATCATGACTTGAGCCAAAAATCAAGAGTCAGATGCTTGACTGACTGAGCCACCCAGGTGCCCCTCCTCTGCAAGTCTCTTAACTGTCATCACAAGGCAGTCCTTGGGCACAGGGTTCTGGCTCTTGCCCTTCTACAGAGACCACAGGAAGAGAGGATGTGTTTGATGGTTGCCCCCCCCCCCCCCCCAGGACGTCTCCTTTTAGAAAGTGACTGGGAGTTGGGTGCATTAAGTAGTGAGTATTTCCACGCGGACACTTTTTCCTGGCTGTCATTACAGAAACCTCTGCCAAAGAAGGTCTCCTGCTTTGGTGTCAAAGGAAAACCGCTCCTTATAGAAATGTGAACATTCAGAACTTCCACACCAGGTAAGCAGCCAGGGCCCTGGGTTCTTACATTCTTACTGGGATCCTTAGATGGCAGGGAGGACAGTGGTTCCTTATACTGGTGTCTTCCTGCTCCTGTCTGAGCCATGTTTTATGTGTGTAGAGGAACCGAGGCCATAGAATCTCTAATGCTTAAGATCTCTCTGGGGGTGGGTGGGGGTGTCTGATTAAGGTTTGAGGCGCTGGTAGAACAGCTTGGTATTGATAAGTGAATACCTTGCAGCACCTGAATGGGGCTTCACAGTTTGGAGGTGTAGGACTGCACCTCACCGTTGCCTTCACCTGGTGTTGGGAGGAGGTGGAAGGCGGGGCTTCTCGGTGAGAAGGCCACGGAGGCAAAATGCGTGTTCCCACAATGGATCGTCTGCACACCGATGCCTCCCTGTGTTCGACGGGGAAAGACGCTTCATCGGCCAACTTCGTATGCTGGGATTCGAGAGAAGTAGAACACTCACATTTGCAGAATGACAGGAACCTGGAGAAATGAAAGCTAAATGCCATTCGAGAGCACGGTTTTGTCACGTGCTTCAGTATTCTACCTCATGCAGGTCTTCTGTCATTGCTGTCTGTGGGTAGACGAGCTGTCTGTATTGTCGCCCCTTATACCGTGGGTTACCTATGAATATAAACGAGTCCCCAGCCACTGTGGGTAATCAGAGAAATGAAGGGTGAGGATGAGCCACAGGGGAAAATCGGGGAGGTTCTTCTGGGGAGACAAGTATCAGTAGAGTGTCTACCAAGTGTCAGGCACCGAGCCTTGAGGGGCAGAGGTGGGAAAGAGGACTTCCTGTCCCTGTAACACGCAGTCTGGAGGGCATGAGGAGCCACCAAGGGCTGAGACCTTCTGCCAGCATTAAAGTCAACCAGTTCCAGACTGGCTTCTCATTGACCTTCTCGCTTTCCTCCTTGGGCCCAAGATTGGCCCAGGCACTTCAGCTGTGTTGCCCCTGGGGCTTCCCTCCTGCCCTGCCTCCCCTTCCTTCCCCGGAGGAACAGAACTCCAGCTCCCAGCCCTCAGTGAACCTCTGGTCATCACTGGGAGGCTCACCGCCCTAGGTCGTCTGAAGAACGGTTAGCGCAGGTGTCTCTGGGGAAACAGACCGGAAGCCCAGGCCCTCCTTGCTAAGTCCCTCAGGTGCTCGCTTGTCTTTGCCTTTTTAAAAACATGTAAAGAACCTTATGGGGAAAGACATGGGAGTACCTGGGAGCTCATGGTGACTTTTCAAGTATACTAAGAATCGTGGAGAGAAGTATGTCGTGGACGTTTCGGGGTAGACGTCCTCGTGTGTGTTTATTGGGTAGACCCTGGCACTTGGATCCGCATGGGAGACTTGGAGGAGAGAGGGAGGAGGGGTTTAGGATGGAGGGCCCTGAACCAGGAGGAGAGCAAGACACCGTAGAGGGGCGTCTTCCTTCTCGTCACTGCCGGGTCTCCCAGCCCGGAACCAGAGTGGGCTGGCGGGACAGGGAAGAGTCCTGGGCCCGAAGCTGTAAATGAAGAAGAACCGAGGGCCCTAGAAACACCCCGGAAAGAAGACTGGTGTTCAAGGAAGGGACCACAGTATACTGGGTTGGGTAGGGAGGGAGGTACATGGGGCCTTTGGTGCATTAAGTCAGACAGAAGGGCGTTAGGGGCCATGCATCCCAAATTTCGGGGCTCCATCTGACCCAGGGCAGACCCTTGCTGCTGCTTTTTCTCCATTAACACGTGTTCCTGTTCTTCCTGACCATCATGCAGCTGGAAAGACGGCCTTGGACTCTGTGCGCTCATCCACAGACACCGGCCCGACCTCATTGACTACTCAAAGCTTAACAAGGTCATTCTGGGGACCTGGCATGCAGCGTCCCCCCACCCCCACCCCGCCCCTCAGCATGTTGTCCTGAAATGAGCACGTCAGCACTGAACTCACACGAACACCCAGGCTGCCACCAGCATCGTGTCCCCAGCTAGCCTTGCACGTAGTGCAAGTGGGAAGGGGAGCCAGGAAAATCCTTTTATTAGCAATTAATTAATTATTAATATTAAATAATGAAGATGGGACGAGACCCAGAGCCACATCAGCCTTTTGGCCCAAATTAAGATATGTTCGTCCATTTGGCTTGATTTACTCTGAAGGTTTTTAGAGATGTGTCTCAGAGATTTTACGCTCCCAGATTGTAAATATGAGAAGTGAAACATCTATGGTTTGGGGTAAAGAAAGGTTCAAATTCCCTAGGCCTTCCTTTCAAATTCCCTTTACCTTTCCTGCAGGGTTGAGCTGCAGACATTCTCACTCAGAATTGATTAATTTCTCACACAAGGGACACTCCATAATCATCTTGCCATTGACAGAAGGTATTAGCCGTAGCCTCGGAAAAGGGTTTCTGTCGTTCAGTTTTGCTCTCTTTAGAAACTTCAGCTGAAGAAATTTTAATTCTCTGTTTAAGCTTAAGCTTCAGTTCGCTTAAGTTTCCATTAGCGTCAGAATCCTTTCTTTAACAGTGGTTTAAAAACGTGAATCTGTAACAGAGAAAAGAATGCCAGGCCCCTTCTAAACCTGGCGGTAGGTAGTCCTGCTGCCCTAGACTTAACGACGTGTGGAGATCGAGGGCTAGAGGCGTTGCCTGCCCCGAAGATGTTCCCCCAAGCGATGGTTATGGCCCAGTTCCTTCCGGTTGCTGGTGTGCTTCGTGGCCTTCACGTTGAGTCGCGTGTTTTGCTGTGGAACTGTTCCTGCTGCATGCTGCCCTCACCTGTGTGGTGTGCACGGTCATGGGAAGAGTGTCCTGGCTTCTGCCACCTTATTACTTTTTTGCAATTATTATTTTAATGGTTGTTTTTGTTGTTGTTTTAAAAAAAATTTTTTTTTTTAACATTTATTTATTTTTGAGACACAGAGAGACAGAGCATGAACGGGGGAGGGTCAGAGAGAGGGAGACACAGATTCCGAAACAGGCTCCAGGCTCTGAGCTGTCAGCACAGAGCCCGATGCGGGGCTTGAACTCACAGACCGCGAGATCATGACCTGAGCTGGAGTCTGACACTTAGCTGACTGAGCCACTCAGGTGCCCCTGGCACCTTTTTAGCTGTCACCTGCTCACTGCCTTCCTCCCGGCCTGTCTCCGATGACAGCTACTCCTGAGAAATTTACTTGTACCGTAACGGAAGGTTGCCTGAGTGCCTCAGCTTTTCAAACACATTCTCTTATTCTGGAGTTATTTTGAAAAGTTTCAGACTTGGAGATAAGTGTATATTTTTTTCAGTGAATCTCTATCTTGTTTGCAAAATGAAGAGATTGTTCTAGATCGAACGAGTTTCATTAGCAGTTTACGGTGGTCGATTTTTATTACCAATGGTCCACAGACCTGTGGTAATTTGCCATGTCTGATGAGTGAAAAATGATAGCAATTAACAGTAGCAGTTCATAGTTACACAGCTCTAGATTAGAGTCGGTTATAAATAAATACGTATATTTATTATACACATACGTATGTATTAATATGTAGGTTGCACATGCACAGATATCACACATACATATATTCATACATGTACTAATTTGTATATTGTGTATATGTATTATTTTGTGTATGTTACATATACATGCATAGTCATTCAGTACAATGCACAGTAAAATATAATGCACTGATGAAGTAGGTACTATTATTATCCCAGTTTTATAGATGAAGGAAGTAATGGAATTCAGAAATCTGCCCAAGGTCACATGGCCAGTAGCTGAGCCAAGAAAATACTTAACTGCCACATTTTCTCTCTCTCAATCACCGTATAAATGAGGTAGTTTTCACAGAGTCGCAGAATCATTGTGATTTTTTTGAGAGCGAAAGAGAGAGAGTGTGCCAGTGAGTGAGGGGCAGAGAGAGAAATGGGGCTTACACGATGTATGACTTGAACTCACGAACTGTGAGATCAGGACCTGAGCTGATGTCAGGTGGTTAATGGCTGAGCCACCAAGGCGCCCCATTATTCTATTTTTAATACTGAAATTTTTCTTACGTGTTTAAAACAAAAAGAAAGATACTTTTACTCAGCGATTTGGCTTTATAAATAGATGCATAAAATACACAGGTAAGACTCACTTGGTGATAAGGCTGCTTTTAATGAAATGATGATATGCTTTGTTAAAACATTTACTGGAAAAAATGTTTTGCCTGAAATGTAGACTCTGTGAGGCCAGGAAGCTTACTTGGGTTTCTTTGCTGAGCCTCGTGAATGTGTTTTTGAAGGCTGCCCTTCTAAAACCGCTTCAGCGTATGAAACTCATTCTACTCCTGTAAACCATTGCAGTTTCTAAAATGTTTAAATGGCTTTGATGTTAAAATTCATTCAAGCGATCCCAGGACTAACACTACTTTTCAGTTTGATTTTCTATCTTACCTACCCCCATCCCATTTAAGGTTCCTAATAATCTCTTAAGTGGATCAAAACAAGAAGTGTTAAATAAGTCTTTAAATTTTTCTGTTTTGGATATACACCTCTGGTTGAAATTATTTTGTTATGTTATAAATTAACACACACACACACACACACACATATAATTTAACCAATCTTACTGTGAAGGTAAATGTAATCTTAAGAACAAAAATGTCTTCACAATTTTCATAATTTTAGTCTTTAGCTTCCCAGAAGCATACTTTTTTTTTTCAAATTTTTTAATGTTTATTTATTTTGATTATTTATTTTGAGACACAGAGACAGAGCATGAGTGGGGGAGGGGCAGAGAGAGAGGGAGACAAAGAATCCGAAGCAGGCTCCAGGCTCTGAGCTGTCAGCACAGAGCCCAACATGGAGCTCCAACCCACGGACCATGAGATCATGACCTGAGCCGAAGTAGGACACTTAAGCGACTAAGCCACCCAGGTGCCCCTAGAAGCATAATTTTTGCTCTTGGTAGCCATCTTGGTAGCCATCTTGCTCAAGGGTAGCCACCCTTGCTTCTTTAGGGATCCACATGTTTCACCGGCCACCATGTTTTCGTCCTCTTTACCCCTCAGCTTTCTTACATCTAAAACAAAGGTGTTAGACATTCTCCATGATGCCCTTCCAGACCTGGAAAATGTACGTTTCATGATTTCTTCTGGAGTCATTTAAATGTTGTTATCAGTAGAGTTGAAAATAAGCTTGGAGGTCTTCAGGGTTCTTTCTGGTCCATGAGAGAATATCTGTCAACTTTTCTGTCGACAAAGCAGTTGGCCTCTTCATTTGGCTCACATCTTATGATTTGCAGTGTGCATGGCTCCTGTGGCTTTCACATCATTTTTGGTTTTTCTCTAAATGTGTGGAGGGATTGGGAAAAGATAAGAAGGAATATTACTTACACTCTCATGGTTATATGGTGGGCATGAGAAAGTCTCCTCTGAAAAGTAAGGTATGTAAAAAACATTACTCGTAACCCCTGTCCAAAAGATACTTTCAAAAACTGGCTATGCTGTGTTTCACACAGGATGACCCAATAGGAAATATTAACCTGGCCATGGAAATTGCAGAGAAACACCTGGATATTCCCAAAATGCTGGATGCTGAAGGTAAGAGGAAAATTGTGTTTACCGACTCAAATAAAATCCGTGGACTGTGCATGCTATGGCCACGTGTGGGGGTTTGTAAAACTTTATAGCCAAGTTACATCTGGAGTACTTAAGAATCCGAGGAAGTTTCTGTCCTTGGCCACAGGAGGGTTAAGGGAATTTTCCTTGTACCTGGCTCTTGAATTCTTTTTAAAAATCTTGCTCAAAACCACGTAGCAAAACTATAGTGAAAATAATTTGATAAAAGTTTCAGCTTTGGCAAAGAAAAGGCAGAATGCTTTGCTTTGTGCTTTGCTTTGTGATTTTTATTTTTGTAACAACACATCGTTATTTCTCTTAACAATGGAGACAAGTTTAGCAAAGAAATCTTGTGAAGTGTCAGGACTTCACAAGGGAAAAAAAAATCCTTCCAGCCAGAAGAAGTTACAGAATCGAAATACACAATACTGAACATTCAGCCATCAGTGTGCCTCTCAAGCTTCCACGTTTCATTTTGGGTCTAAATTACATTCAGTTAGATCTGAAAGAAGCTAACTTTCTCAGCAGTTTTCAGCTGAGCACCTTTCATGCTGGGGACTGGTTTCCAGTAACTTCTGTGCTCTCTGCATGTGATGAATTTGTGTGTGTTGTACCTACGGCACACCATTGAAAGGACAGATATGTGGAGACCATCCATTCAATTCACTTGTTTGCGATTCTCTTCTCACTCAACAGACGTGTATCGAGCACCCACTGTGTGTCCTGCAGGAGTTCACGAGGTGTGGAAGGCAGAGTCCTACCCTCAAGGAACTTCTATTACTATGTTTGTTGTTGATACTATTCTTCCCTGATGGTCCATTTCTTCCCCTCATTGACATGGTTGGGGGAAAGCACAGAACTTGATTAGAGGCAATTGTCAATCTTCTGATCCTCCTTATTTTTGGTGATTGCATTTTGAATTATAAACTAGGTGGCTTGAAACAACACAAATGTATTCTTTCATGGTTCTGTGGGCTATGAGTCTGGAATCGAGCTGTTGGCAGCCTCATGCTTCTTGCAAAATCTGGAGAAGAGGTTTCTTCCTTCCTCTTCCAGCTTCAAGAAGCCCCAGGCATTCCTTGGCTTATGGTATCATCCATCACTCCAACCTCTGACTTTGTCCTTACATGACCACCTTCTGTCCATGTCTGTCTCTCTATCTCTTTCCCTCTTCTTATAAGGACACCAGTCATATTGGGTTAAGGATCTTCCCTACCCCAGCATGACCTCATCTTAACTTGAGTATATTAGCAAAGGCCTACTTACAAACAAGGTCACATTCTCAGGTGCTGGGGGCGGGAGTTAGGACTTCAGCATATCTTTTTGAGGGATACAGTGCAACTCACAACAGTGATCTTTGAAGTAGGGTTTTAATTTTACCCACTTATTTGAGCATTTAAAGAAATGTTTATTCATTTAGAGAGAAAGAGTGTGTATGTACGTGAATGGGAAGGGGAGAGAGAGAGAGAGAGAGAGAGAGAGGGAGAGAGAGAGAGAATCTCAAGTAGGTTCCATGCTCAGCGCAGAGCCTGACACAGGGCTCAATCTCATGAACCTTAAGATCATGACCTGAGCCAAAATCAAGAGTCAGATGCTCAGCCGACTGAGCTACCCAGGCGCCCTTTAATTTAATCATTTTATCAAACACCCACATTATTGGGTGTTAACACTTGAATATACTCCTCCGAATCTGTGTACGGTTTTCAAAAGCTCTTTAGAGAGAGTAAGTAATAAAATAATGAAGTAGCAATGGAGAACAGTTGCTTTTCCTTTTTGTCTGTCTGTCCTCTCTAAGCCAAGTTTACATTTGTGCGATATCTCCTTGGACCTTTCCATAGAGTAAATAACTACCCAGAGTTTACCCACTTGGGTTAATAGCTAGAATACTAAAGGGAGGAAAAAACAGGAGACATTTAGCTAATTAATGCCTCCTTAATACACTGCAGTTGAGGGTGAGTTCAGGGTCACCATCATTATTCCTCTGGCATGCTGACATGCTTCTTAGTCGGTAGATTTTCCCCCTTAGTTTCTGAGTCCTGGTCTGGGCGTGTATCCCTCCTATGTATCCTTCCAGGCCAGTAAGATGTCCTGGTACGCCTTCATTTCCTCTTCCCTTGTGACACATCTTAGTCTATTCCTTTTCTTTTCCTTTCCTTTCAAATGGTTCAGAAAAAGGCTTACATACTATATTATTTTCTTTGTAATTTCTCACAGGAATCTTCTGGCAGCGTCATGAACTTGACTGCCTTGAGTGTGGGGCATGTTGTGACATGACTGCCCAACAGGTCCCGGGCTATGTGACCGACCCTTTGTCCTTGCTACCTGCACTCAGACTTCTCATCACCACAGCACTGTATTAGCATATCCCTGTTTTGGCCACAGCACGTGCTGGCCACCTCCTCTCAGAATGCCCACCCGTCTGGTGAAGGCTTGCCTTCCTGCCTGCTGCTGCTGACCTCACTTCCTGTCATTTGTGTTGGTCTCCGGACCCTATGTGGGGATTTTCCAGTGGCTACTTGGGTCTCTGTCCCATGAACAGGTTACCTGTAACAAACACTGGGGAAACTTTTCTAATCTTACCCATCTTCCCTGCTTTTACAACATTCTGGAAGTTGTTTCCCTATTTTCCTCACAAAGCTTTCCTTAAGGTGAGCACCAGGCTTCGATTCGTGGGTGCGTACGTTCTGTGTGGATCTTGGTTGACCATGGGGCCCTCCTTGCGTACCGCGGTAGAGAGTCTCTGGGAATGTGCTGTTGTGTGCATTCTGTGGAATCCTGGAGTTCTGATTCTGGCTGTGGACGTGACTTCCTTGCCAGTCTAGGGGTCTTCTGCACTAGCCGTGTTCTTCTCTATGGCAATTCTCAGAAGTATACAGAGAGTAACGACTTCTTTGATTAGAGCCAAAGTTTCGACAACATAAGTGTGTGGGGGTGAGGGGGGAAGATTCATTGCTTTGGCTTCTCTGAGGCCGCACTTGGCAAAGCCTGTGGGTACTAGAACATCCGAGTAGTTAACCTTCTTTTCTCCACACAGATTTAGTATACACTGCCAGACCCGATGAGAGAGCCATAATGACTTATGTTTCCTGTTACTATCATGCTTTTGCTGGTGCACAGAAGGTGAGGATGTAAAACATGAGTCACCACTCACCCTTCACCTTCTGTGTCTTAATTTTCTTTTTTCCCAATCATTTTTCTCTTTCCCCCTCTCCTCTGAGTAAGGAGACCTGTCTGGTTCTGAGAAGGCAGTCATTTGTCTTTTTTAGTCTAGTTTTCTTTGAAACTTCCTTTCTGTCCATGCAGTAGTATGCTGTTCGTGTTTGTTTTCCAGAAGATTCCATACTGTTACACAACCCCCGCATCCTTTCTATTAATACCCTCTGAAAACCCAATGGCTAGGTTTTCACCCTTAGGGAATTACAAGGTATCTTTTTTTTTTTTTTTTTTTTCTTCAACTTCGTTTTGTCCAGTGACGGAACGGAGTTTACAGGTTAAAAGCAATTCAGAAAAAAAAAAAAAAAAAAATGGTGTTGCCAAGGTGAAGGAAGAAAGGATGTGTGTTCACACGGTTCTGTTTTCTCTCTTCCTGTTGGTTATTTCGGCAGCTAATGCAAACGGTAGCAAGAGTCACAATAAGTACAAGCCGTGTATATCCTTCTCTTTAGATGTTTTGTTACCCATGGTGATTTCTGTAAATGGCAAGGTAAGTACGCGCAGAAGGCATTAAAAGCCGTGCCCTCTCCGGTGAACATCCTCCTTACAGGATCCAGAAAGCCAGCAGTTACAAAGGTGGGGTGGGAAGGTGGCAGGAGAGATGGGGCCTCGGAGCACTGCCCGGATTCACAGCATCTTGCGAGGTCACATGCGTCGCTCAGAACGAAAAGCGGCAGATGACCCGATGTGGTCAAAAGATGAGCGGACGTGGGCCTCACACGTCATTAGGAAGTGATAGCAAGCCCTGAGGTGCAGCACCCAGTCCCCCCCAGTTAATGCCTCAGCTGTACTTTTACAAGCTCATCACGGGGCAGGGGAGGAGGAAAGGCCCTCCGTTGGATTGTTTTAAAGCCATGCCGGTCCAAGTCGTCCTGTTCACAAACCACGTCAGGGCTGGAGAGCCTTCCTGAGCGCCGGCACTGTGGGCCCGAGAAACACACAGAAAATGGATCAGTGTAAACCAATTTGTTCTTCCCTTTGTTCACCCTGGTTTCTACTCTTCATCTGTGTGTGTGTTTGTTCTCTGTGTTATTTTTTCCCTCCCTTCAGACATTGTGAACACTCCCAAGCCCGATGAAAGAGCTATCATGACATACGTTTCCTGCTTCTACCATGCGTTTGCGGGCGCGGAGCAGGTATTCAACACGTGTCGATCTGGGCTGCTGTTCTGCATCGGTTTTAGTTGTGTGTGTGTGTGCGCGCGTGTGTGTGTATGCGCGTGCGCCTACCTGGGCGTGCATTTGTACGCTTCACATCTTACCCTGGAATCCTTCTAAGTGTTTTGTAATGACCTAATATGGCGAGTTCCAAACTGGGAATTGTTTTTGGTAATAGCTTTAACTTTAGACAGTTCCTGAAGGTTTTTTTAAATTTTTTTTTTTATCTTTTCTCCTTTTTTTTAAAAATTTTTCTTTTTATCGTTTATTCAATTTTGAGAGACAGAGACAGAGTGCAAGCTGGGGGAGGGGCAGAGAGAGAGGGAGACACAGAATCTGAAGCAGGCTCCAGGCTCCCAGCTGTCAGCACAGAGCCTGATGCACGGCTCGAACCCACGGACCGTGAGATCACAACCTGAGCCGAAGTCAGACGCTTAACCGACTGACCTACCCAGGCGCTCCTATCTTTCCTTCCTTCTAAGCTCCTGCTTTTATTTCATTAGTAAATTGTGGGAAACATTTGTGCTTTAGGAAAAAACAGGTGCCTTGAAAATGACGCCACGTTCATTGAACAGCGAAGGGGACATTTGTTGAGGACAGACGAGCACCTTGCTGGTGTCCCTTATTCTCCTCTGCCTAGAGACTGCCTTCACTGCTCAGTGATTGGTTCTGACATCCTTCAAGACTAATCTTAATTGAAATAGCAAAAGGATAGTAAGGTTAAAACCTCAGAAAAATCCACATTTCTTAAGACACACATTGTGGGTGATGGTCCCTCAGCTACCTCCATATGCACCTGTCTCTTGCCCCTTCCCCTGTCTCTGCTTGGAGAAAACCGATGGATTGGGGTGACAACATAGTATTGTTTTCTGTGATTTCTTCATGACTGTCACCAGCACATGATGCTAACTGCAGATGGGCCCTATGGCGGGCTTTAGAGGCAAGGCTTTGGGACAGGTTGGGGGGCCGGGGGGGCAACTTGGCTCTTCTTGGTTCATCACATGGTCGTGGTTCGGGGCACTTTGCCACTCCTGGCCCAAGTGCCCCTCCGCAAAGTGATGGCCGAGAATTACGTACACCTCAACCACTTCTCATGTACGTTAAACAAATCTCGCTCTGTGGAAGGATCCCACCTAGCAAGATCCACATATTTATTTTAGGACAAGAGGTCTTCTGTTAATTCGGTGCAATGCCAATATATATTCAGGAGCCAATTATTTTTTGCTTTGATTTCCAAAGGCTGATGGTATTTAGAGAGTTCTCACCCCACTGTCAGGAGGTCAGTAGAGTACTCGGGTGGACATTCAGGGACGGGAGAATTTGGCTTCCTTGACCCATTTATTTCTGTCACTAACTTGCTTGCTGTTTTACGAAGCTTCTGTTTTAGACTAATGGTATCTCCCCGTTACTCCCCACAGTACATTCAGCCTGCCGTGTAAGTCTGTGTAACAAAAGGTGTGAAACGATCCATAGTGTTAAACGAGCCATACCCTCAGCCTTACTCCACCCTAACTTTGAATCTGCACTGTTTACAGCACGCCATCACCTCATCCCCTCTCCTGCCCTCTCACGCTCCGTTCTGTGCATGCGCCTCCCTGTCACAGAGCTGTCCTGTTTACCTATTGTGTTTTACAGGCCGAGACAGCAGCTAACAGGATATGTAAGGTTCTTGCTGTGAATCAAGAGAATGAGAGGCTGATGGAAGAATATGAGAGGCTAGCAAGTGAGGTAAAGGAAGCGGGTGACCGGCAGTCCTGTCCATTCCCACCCAGAGGGTGAGGCACGGAGGGTGAACCCCGACTGTCAGTGTTGCCTTTCTTTGCATTTTTCATCTCAGATGGAATCAAAAGTAGGGAGCTACACTCGATCTCAGAGGTGGTTCGTCTCGTAACAACTTACTTACTGGCCCCAAAGCAATCCTGATGGGCTTCCCAGCCACCCCGAGGCATAGCGGTCGTTTGTGTGTTTTAAGAAGGGGGGGTGTGTGATGCCATTCTCAGCTCTGCACCCCCAGGGTCGGACGCCCCCAGACGACTCACTTGCCTTACTTGTTTTTTTTCTCCCTGCTTCGTTGGTTACTGACCTCACATAGGGTGCCCTGTGTTATTCAGAAGCCCTGCTGTACCCAGTGACCGAGCATCATAGGAACTGTTGTGAGACGAGGCTCAGCCTTGTGTTGTCTATGAAAACCTAGAGGGAAACGTGGGGGAGACAGGGCCCTCCATCCAACGTGCTTGCACGTGAGTTTCCATGATGCCTCCTGCAGCTCTTCAGCCAGATTCTCGGTTACAAAAGCACTTTCCACGTTGTTCTTCTTTCTGTTCTGATTTTGGCCGAAGTAGCAACTTGCACAGCCTCGTCCTGCCGCGCCGTGGCTTCTCCCATACAAGGGATGGGCTGAGTGCCGTGCACGGCCACATACCCCTCTGGCTTGATCTCCGTGACAGTGACGCATTATCACAGACCAAATAATTTTCGCTCTGACTGAATTTAGCTGATACGTGGTCCGTCCTGGCAAAAGTGTCGGGATCCTGGGAAGCAGTCTTCCAAAGGAGTGTTCATGGTAATCCCGCCGGATGGTGCCGAGTTTCTATTTTCCTCCTGCTGCGATGGGAAAATTCAGTTTGTCAGCAGTGTTTAACCCCAGCAGCCCACTTCAGGCACCACCAGGATCAAAGGACAGATACTCCTCAGCAATTACATCCTTCCTTTTCTCCCCTGGTCCTTTGTTGATCCTCCTCAGACCCTTAGACTGCCGGTGTATCACCGTTTTAACTAGCTTTCATTCTCACCTGCTGTCATTTTCCGAGTGATCATAAATGCAAATTATTAGTGGCCTTTCAGCTTGTCAGTAATTTAAGAGAAGGGGGTATATCACTTCATCCTTAGAAATTCACTACCATTTTCACTTCGACCATGTGGATTTCCTTGAAAGCTAGATAACAAATCAAAATATACATTGGTGGGGAGTCGGTCCCAGATTGACAGTACATTTCTCTGGTGAATAGCTTCATTAGATTTGAGCTTATTCAAAAGAGAGTTACATTTTTAAGCCAAACTCAAGTCTTTGCTGATTTTCCATTTCACCCTGTCAGGTTTTTGTTTTTCATTTGAAAGCTCCATCCAGCATTTGTCTGCTAATGTCCGGTCCCCGAATTTCCTGTTAATGTCCCATTTTTTGTGAAAACATGACTCGTGCTGATTCTAAGTTTCCGACCTGTGTGTGGCATCCTTGGGGTGATCGCCAGTGGCCATGGTGGGAGGGACATCGAAGTTTTCATTCATGCCGCTGTGCATTGGGGTGCCGTTTTATTTTCTCCTCTCGGTCGGGAGTTACTGTACTCGTACTCTGTAATTTTAGGAACGTTAGGTGAATCCATGCCAATTGTTAGGTGCTTCTGTTTTTTTGTTTTTGTTTTTGTTTTTGTTTTTTAACGGGGGGCAGTTTGCTGGTGTTTTCAGCAGCGTTTCTGTGTTTTGGGAGCAGCTGTTGGAATGGATCCGTCGCACGATCCCCTGGCTGGAGAACCGGACCCCTGAGAAGGCCATGCACGCCATGCAGCAGAAGCTGGAGGACTTCCGGGACTATCGGCGCAAGCACAAGCCGCCCAAGGTGCAGGAGAAGTGCCAGCTGGAGATCAACTTCAACACGCTGCAGACCAAGCTTCGGATCAGCAACCGGCCCGCCTTCATGCCCTCCGAGGGCAAGATGGTGTCGGTGAGTGCCGGGCCGGGTACCCCCTTTTGTTCAGGGAGCCTGTTCTCTGATGGGCCGCCCGCAAGGCCGCCTTGACTTCTCCAGTCCTCGCAGCTACCAGATACAACTTTGGCCCTGTAACCCCTTCCTTCCAGATGTCTCCTCCCCACCAGCATGCAGGTCTGTACCCCTCACTGCTCCAGGTGCGGGGCCTTGCCAAGAGCAGCCTCTACCGCCCTCCTCCCCTCCCTGCCCTCCTGTGACCTGGCCTCGTCTTCCCAGGCTTCCTAGCATCTACATCTCGTTCCCTCTCTTCCCTGTTCTTACGACCCGGGCACCTTCCCGGGGCTGGTGCTACATGCGTATCCCTCCCTGCACCTTGGCTTCCCGGCTCCGCTGAGTCACTCACACCAGCACACGGGGGACTGGAAAATCCCAGATGCCACCGCCTTCGCTGCCTCCCTGTAGCCCAGGCCTGCCCTCGGCTCCCCTCGCAGCAGGCAATCCAGAGGGAGCTGTCAGTGGCAGCCCTTCTCACCTCCTCGCTGCTACTCTACTCCTTCTGCCCTTCACCACGCTGCCACCTGGCGTGTCCCCTCCTGAGACCGTTCCTGTGCAGCTCAGCGGTGTCCGTGGTGACATTCTGGTTGTCACTTTTATTTTCATACTCTCTGCTGCTTTGACCCCATTAACCACACCTCCTCCTTGACACTCTTTCCGCCCTGTTTCCTTCCTACTCCATCCAGGGCTCGGCTCAGAGCTTGGCTGCCTCCTGCCCCCTGCCCCGGAGTCCATGGGAGGACGTCTCTCGGGGGTGGGGCTGACCCTCTTCTCCACCTCCGTACTCCCACGCGATCTCCCCCTCAGCACCTGAACGCCGTTGCCTCCCAAGCTGTCCATCTCGAGCTTTGATTCCTCCCCGACATCCAGGTTCACGTACCCACGTGGACGTCTCAGAACATTTTCAAAGCTGACCTGTCCCCGAGCCCCTCTGTGGCGTGCTGTCTTAGCAGATGGCATCACGACCCCCTGAGTTACTGATGCCCCAAACCCAGGCCTCATCCTGGACTCTTCCTGTCTGTCACCTTCTCGCAGGCAGTTGTTCAGGCTCTGCGTCCCACCGGCTCTGCGTCCAGGTTCCAGATTGTCTCTTGTGCGTGCCCTGGCCTGCACCTGCACAGCCATGCTGTCTGCTAAGCCACCTCTCTCTCTTCTAGGGCCCCCCCGTGGTCCTCCTCTCCCTGGCCCCTAACATTCACTTTTGGCACAGCAGCTGCTGGGCTCTTTTCAGAATGTAAACCAGAATGTGTCTCTACTTAAAACCCTCCAGTGACTTCCTAGAATATTTCAACTAAGGTCCAGATTATGTTATATATATTATTATCTGGACTAAGGTCCAGATTATATTATATATAATATATAAGCCTATATTATAAGACCCCATGTGATCTGACTCTCTTCCCACCCAGCTGATCCCCACTCCATGTTGTGTCACGTGCCCTTGGTGCTGTTCCCTGCACACAGGGCCATCCCCGCTTCAGGCATCAGTGCAGACTCCCACCTCTTCACGTGACTGGCTTTTTCTGTTATTGAGGTCTTGGCTAAAATGCCACCTCCTTGGATGTGTCTTCTCCAAGTGACCTACCTGAAGGAACACCGCCCCCCCCCCGACTAGTCTCTCAGCATCACTCGACCCCATTTTGTTTTTTACCTCACAGCCGATCACTTGTTTAATTATAGTTGTCCCTTGAACAACACAAGTTTGAACCAAACAGATCACATGGATTTTTTTTCCAGTAAATACAGGACAGTACTGTAAATGTAGTTTCTTTTTGATTTTTTTTTTAATGTTTATTTTTGAGAGAGAGAGAGAAAGAGAGCACACACAAGTGGGGGAGGGAAGAGAGAGCAGGAGACACAAAATCTGAAGGAGGTTCCAAGTTCTGAGCTGTCGACACTGAGCCCTACATGGGGCTTGAACTCACGAACCGCGAGATCTTTACCTGAGCCAAAAGTCGGAAACCTAACCGACTGAGCCACCCAGGTGTCCCTCCTTTTGATTTTCTTATAACATTTTCTTTAGTGTGCTCTATGGTAAGAATATAGTATATAACCCATATGACATACAAAATATGTGTTAATCAGCTGTTGATGTTACCAATAGGCCTTTGGTCAACAGCAGGCTATTGATGGTTAAGTTTTGGGGAAGTCGAAGTTTATACGTTGGTTTTCACCTGTGCAGGAGGTTGGTGCTCCTGTGTTGTTGTTCAAGGGTTAACTGCACTCACTTATTCTTTCCTTCCTGACAATCATGAAAGCTACTTGGGGCAGGGAACTTCACAGGTGTCACTTACTCTTGTACAAAAGTTTCTCCCTAGTGCCTGGCACGTGGATGTTGTCCAGGAAATGATTGTTGGTGGCTGGCTGGCTGATTGAGCACAGTCACTGAGTAGTAGTCAATTTGAATTGAGTCACCCTGCGGCTTCATGTTTTTCTAGCCAGAAAATTCAAGCCCTGTAAGCCTCTGTCCACATCTGGACGAGTGTCGGGCATTTACTGGCTGATACGAACAACCATATGGGTTGTAAAAGGCCCTGGTGGGAACGAAGACGTTTAAAAGCCAAAGCAGTTGAACAGTTCGTTATTTGGGGATAGGGAGGGCGGGTGGCAAGGAGAAGAAAACGCTGTCAGACTCGTAGCAGAGGGGATTTTATAGAGGAGCTCAGAACGTACCCTGCGTTTTCATCCTCGAATGCCCCCAGGATATCGCCGGCGCCTGGCAGAGGCTGGAGCAGGCGGAGAAGGGCTACGAGGAATGGCTACTCAACGAGATTCGGAGGCTGGAACGGGTGGAGCACCTGGCCGAGAAGTTCAAGCAGAAGGCTTCGACGCACGAAACGTGGGCTTATGGCAAGTACACTCGCCTGGGGTTGGGTTTGTCAGCACCGGACAGGGCCACACTGTGCAGTCTGTGCTAACCCTGTCCCTAATGCCAGTGACCCTGTGGGCAGGTGTCCTCACCTCGCCCCACCCTGCTGTCCCAGTACTAAATTTCTTCGGGAGGTGGGCGTGGAGGCGTATTTTCTAGTTGAGCAGATAATGTACTTTTTCACAAAATGGCACTCAAAAATGCATTCTTCCCACGCTTCCTTATGTAAGTCCTGGCCTCCTTCTGTCTTCCCCCACTTTCTTTCTGTTTGATCCATAAGTATCTGTTTATTCCCTGTCGGTCAGACAGCCCTGGCCCAGATACTGGCTCCTGCCACAAAGCAACATAATTTCCCATTTAGAAGATCTGCTTGGAAGGAGGAATGCCAGGGATCGTTTTCTATAGCCTTAGCTTCCTGATTTCACTGGATTCATCTATTTTCAGCCCTTGCAAATCTTTCCACAGCCGTGACACCATGATCATAATTTTGCTGAAGTAGAGGAACGAAACCTTCTCCCCATAATCTATTTGGAGAAAGGTCAGGGAGGTTCCCCTCACCCTTTGGTTCCTTTTGCTTTAGTGTTGTTTGATGGTTGATGTCGCACAGCCCGATGGTTGGAGGCGTGGGCCTGGAGGCAGGGAGGTGGGAGTCCCTGCTCAGACACTTCCCAGCTGTGCGCTTTGGATGAGCTCGTGACCTATCAGTGCCTCAGTGTCCTCTTCAAAGTGGAAGGGCAATGATACCTCCAACACAGGCCTTTAATGATTTAATGACAACTTAATGAGTCCACATTATAAAGTATTTAAATCGGTATCTGGCGCCTAGTAAGTGCTATGTTGTCACCGTTAAATATATGAACGTTTGCTTTCCATTTGTAGCTGTATAGAATTAAATTCGTTAGAAAGTTTTTGTCTTATTTATTTATTTTGAGAGAGAGACAGCGTGAGTGGAGAAGGGGCAGAGAGAGAGGGAGAGAGAGAATCCCAAGCAGGCTCTGTGCTGTCGGCACAGAGCCCCATGTGGGAGGCTCGAACTCATGACACTGCAAGATCATGACCTGAGCTGAAACCAAGAGTCGGGTGCTTAATTGACTGAGCCACCCAGGCGCCCCTGGAATTAAATTCTTAAAGGTCATCAACTGGGGAATAAATGTGGGTCCAGTTATAACCACAGCAGTTGCTTGACTTAAGAAATACTTGTGGGGAAATAGGTGGAGGTTCAAAGAGAAAAGCTTCTCATACTATTAGGAAGGAAACCACAGGTTATATTTAACCAGAGAAAATGAGGCTCTTAAGCATAAAGAAGTGGGGTCAAGGTTGAACCCGAGGGTGGGCCAGTAGAGTACAAGTGTGTCAAACTATCCCAGGTAACGCTTGCGCACTAATCATCGCTAACTTAACCGAGCATCACGATGCACAATCAGTTACTTGTTACTCAGGGTTATGGAGAATGTGGACCTGTTAGTGTGGACTCCACATGCTTCCCCTCTCTATGTGTAGACATGAGCTTTTAGAACACAGAGGGGCTCGGGCAGCAGCATTAGCACAGCTATAGCCTGGAAACCGATTGAAACAGCACCTCTGTGTCTTCGGTCCCGTCATTCTCGGTCCTTCTCTTGGTTCTTTGGAGTCATAAGGATCGCCGAGAACTTTGCAGGTGCAAGGAAGCCGATGCGTGACATCAGAGTAGTCATATCCCCTTATGCAACCTCTGCAGGCAAAGAGCAGATCTTGCTGCAGAAGGACTATGAGTCGGCCACGCTGACCGAGGTCCGGGCCATGCTGCGGAAACACGAGGCGTTCGAGAGCGACCTGGCGGCGCACCAGGACCGGGTGGAGCAGATAGCGGCCATCGCGCAGGAGCTCAAGTACGTGCTGTGCGTGCTGTGCGTAGGCGCGCTGCTCGCGTGCAGCGGTGCGGCTCCGCCGGCGCCGGGCCAGGGGTGCGCTGGGAGGATTCCACCAACAGCTTTCCCCGGGGGTTCCTTCCTTGTGCTCAGTTTAGGGGGAACGAAGCTGGAGGCCTCTGTGTCTTTAAACAGATAAACAGGCTTCCCCTGGGGTTCCCTGGCTGCGCCGGATCCCGCTGCCCTCCCGGCCCCTTCCGCAGGCGGCTCTGCTTCTCAGAGGAGGGAAGTGATTGGGGGGCACGGCACGTCCAGACACCGAGACAAAACAAATCCCTGCCTTACCTCGGTGGAGGAGACATGATGGCCCCGCTTTTTCTTTGTCGACACATAAGTGCTTTCTCATTTCCATGCTTTCTGTTTTATGGGAGGGACCCAGCCTGATTTAAGTCTCGAGGCCCACGTGCTCCCGGGTGCAGCGTCTGTCTGTGGCCGCCCTCTGGGGGAGACCCCTTCCTGTAGTCTTTCTAAGCCTTTTTGGTTTTTAATTTTTTTTTTTTTTTTAAGTTTATTTCCAGAGAGACAGAGAGTGTGAGTGGGTGAGGGGCAGAGAGAGGGGGAGAAAGAGAGAGAATCCCAAGCGGGCTCCCCACTGTCAGCACAGAGCCCCATATGGGGCTTGAACTCATTGACCATGAGATCATGACCTGAGCTGAAGTCAAGAGTCAGACACTTAACCGACTGAGCCACCAGGTGCCCCGAGGGGGGAGGGTCTTTAAAGAAGTCTTGGAAAGGGGCACTTCTGTGGCTCCGTGAGTTGAGCCTCCAACTCTTGATTTCGGGTCAGGTCATGATCTCGCGGTTTGTGAGTTGGCGCCCTGATTCGGCCTCTACGCTGCCAGTACAGAGCCTGCTTGGGAATCTCGCTCTGTCCTCTCTCTGCCCCTCCCCACTCACGTGTTTTCTCTCTCTCTCTCAAGAATAAACTTAAAAAAGTAAATACACTAACTCTCTTGATTAATAAAATATTTCATTCCCTACTCCCGTCCCACTGATACAGCTGAAGAAGTTTGAGTGCCTAAAATCACATAATGATAACTGTCACAAAACAATTTTTAAAAACATATAATAAACATTTACTACGTTACATTTTTATGACTTCCGTGTTCCTCACAACTCGTTAATTACCAGCTATGGCCTCTTTTAAGAGTATCCTACTGTTTTTTTAGCCTTGGTAAATAAACTCTTAATTATTTGTGATCTTCATAATCCAATTTGTACGCTGTATTTGTGGTCTTGAGGTGATCTTCTCATAGTTCTTGAAGATTGGGTGTATGGCTGCTTGTTAACAATTACAATTAAAATAAGGGATGAAAGGAACTCAAGCTATTTAATGCCCTTTAACCACTCCTGTGAGTAATTTGGAATGCTTTTAAGTGTTGCCCATAACATTTAAGTAGTAATTTTGTATCATTATTCCTGGTATCCCCAGTGACTGTTTCTTCACATGGTCAAAAGAGGCAGCTCGTATAAAATTTAAATCTGCATTCTTCTTTTTTTTTGTTAATTTTTTTAAAAGTTTACTTTTGAGAGAGAGAGAGAGAAGAGTGCAAGTGGGAAGGGGCAGAGAGAAAGGGAGACAGACTCCTTTCTCCGCACTGACATTGGAGAACCCGATGTGGGGCTTGAACTCATGAACCGTGAGATCATAACCTGAGCCCAAGTGAGACACTTAACAGACTGAACCATCCAGTGCCCTCGTGTTCATTTTAATGTATTGCTTCTTTGTCCTTTTTACCTTTCCTAAAATAATAAAGTGTTTGTGCAGCTCTCAAAGTGTGCACAGTTATGCAAACCCCTCACTCCTTGAGAGCAGGTATGTATGGAACTCTTACCAATGAATTAGGAAAAGGAGAAATGTATATACCCCTAAAGGTAATTATGGAGAAGTGAGCATTGGTGTCTCCATCATGGGATCTGTAGGATTCAATGTTTCGGTTTTTGTTCTCGAAGCCTTTATTCTCTTTAATATTTGCACTTTGAAGAGCCATAGCCTTTTCACTTTGTATTCAAGGCTGTGCAAATTGGTGGTGCATTTTGGGGTTTTTTGGGTTATAGCAAAGAACACAAGAAGTTAAGCCTGTCTCAGACTGGTGATGTGTATGTGTATGTAAAAGGCTGCTTGTAAGAGCTGGACAAACTTTACCCACTGAAAAGAACACTCAGATCACAACCACATGCATTCAGTGGCAGAGGCAATAACATTCAATAAGGACAAGTTAATATTATTTAAGAGGAAAAGAAAAGCGCAGGGTGAACAACCATTGCCTTAAGTTAAGGTCAAAGAAGAAATAAACAAGCTTAAGTCTCAGGGAAATGAATTTGGCTGGAGGGGAGGGATTTTCCTTAAAGCTGTCTTATCTTGGACTGTTCATGACAGAGGAGTCCACTAAAGGTGTCTTTAAACCTCTGTGAATCAAATTTTTATCTTAACTGAAAGGGTGATTACATTTTATACATCATTCCAACTTTTTATCCCCAGCAATACTAGGTTAACCTTCTAGTTTGAAATTTGTTTTAATGCTAAGTTCAGGGGCGCCTGGGTGGCTCAGTTGTTTAAGTGTCCAGCTTTGGCTCAGGTCATGATCTTGCGGTTCATGGGTTCAAGCCCCGTGTTGGGCTCTGTGCTGACAGCTCAGAGCCTGGAGCCTACTTCCGATTCTGTGTCTCCCTCTCTCTCTGCCCCTCTGCTCACACACTGTCTCCCCCTCCTCTGTCTCCCCCTCCTCTGCTCACACACACACTCTCTCTCTCTCTCTTTCTTTCTCTCAAAAAACCAAAAAACATTAATCCTAAGTTCAAATTACTTCACCTTACAAAGGAGAGGGGGGTGGTGAGGAAGAATAGTTATTTAGCAAGAAGTCATTTTGTTCTTACTGTCACACCGATGGCATTAGACAAGTCAGAACTTTTGTCTGGAAGAGGAAGGTCTGTGTTCTGCTAGTTTTTCAAAGTCCTTGCAATGCTAGATAAAGTCACAGCGCCCCTTCTGGACTCGGTGCTCCATCCCAGCCGCAAGGCCTGTGCCCTTTGAGGGGAGCCAAGGACACAATGGGGTGCAAGCTGATACCTCCCTCCCCCTTGACTCACTTTGGTGTTCCAGTCACCGTGGCTTCAGGCGGCCCACAGGACTGTCCTCCAGGTCAGATGGTTGGCTTCATTTACAGGTACATCGCCACTTAAAAATAATACTCTGGGGGCCTGGCCAAGAAAACCAAGGGAGAATGGAGTTAGCTTGGGGCACTGGGAAGACAGCATTTCTGTCTATTCAGAAAACTGTTTGACCAGCAAGAGTTTTACTAATTTTTCTTGTAGTCCGTCGAAGACTAATGATCCTGTTTGCAGTGGTGGCAGTTAATAAAACCCCAAAATACCCTGCCATTTTTCTATTAGATCTTTGATATTTAAAAAAAAAAAAAAAAAAAAAGGGGCGCCTGGGTGGCGCAGTCGGTTAAACGTCCGACTTCAGCCAGGTCACGATCTCGCGGTCCGTGAGTTCGAGCCCCGCGTCAGGCTCTGGGCCGATGGCTCAGAGCCTGGAGCCTGTTTCCAATTCTGTGTCTCCCTCTCTCTCTGCCCCTCCCCCGTTCATGCTCTGTCTCTCTCTGTCCCAAAAATAAATAAACGTTGAAAAAAAAAAATTAAAAAAAAAAAAAAAATCTGTTTATTTTGAGCCCATGTCCATTTTCCTCACAGCATCAGGGAAAGTTAATCTTTGTTTTCACTTCTAACAGCGAACTGGACTACCATGATGCTGTGAATGTCAATGATCGGTGCCAGAAAATCTGTGACCAGTGGGACAGATTGGGAACGCTTACTCAGAAGAGGAGAGAAGCCTTGGAGGTGAAGCCTGTTGACAGGAAATCTTTTCTTAGAAGCTCTTAAGTTCCTGTTTTTGTTTTTCCGTGGCGTGATGTGTGTAAAACACAACAGGTTGTCTCATGAAAGGAGCCACCACAGAGAATATGAAAAATAGGAGAAAGTGGGAAATGTATACTTGGTGACTTTGTACTGTATTTATCCGTATAGCAGTGAAGCGTGCTTTTTTTTTCCCCCCGGGGAGGCATACTTTCTATTTCCAGTGAAGCATTGGTTGTTTTTTTTTGTTTTTTTTTTTTTCAGTGAAGCATACTTTTGAAATAAAAAGAAAAATCCAGGGCTAATAAGATTATGGTATAAACCCATTTTGTATCAGGTAGTGATTGTAGTGAATTTCCAAAGGGCCTTCTCTAAAGAGTAAATTGAGCTGTGATGGAGTCAGGGAATCAGGAAGAACTTCACTTACAGGTGGGCAAAGGGAAAATGGCAACAAATGTTGGAGGATAAAGGGAAATGAAACAGATGCAGGATGAACTTGGCCTTATTCAAGTAGAAGCATTGGATAAGCAACAGGAAGTGGCTGGTAGGTGGCTGTGCCCCGTTGTCTCTCCCCACGGAAGACGCACACGTACGCTGCAAAGGAAGGAAGCAGTGACCAGTTTTCTGAGTCTGATGAAACTTTTATTTTATTATTATTATTTTTTAACATTTTTTAATGTTTATTTTTGACCGACAGAGCATGAGTGAGGGAGGGGCAGAGAGAGAGAGGGACACAGAATCGGAAGCAGGCTCCAGGCTCCGAGCCATCAGCATAGAGCCCGATGCGGGGCTTGAACTCACGGACCGTGAGATCATGACCTGAGCCAAAGTCAGACGCTCAACCGACTGAGCCACCCAGGCGCCCCTGATGAAAATTTTATAATATGTGGTATCAAGCTTCCTGGATGCCAAATGGCTGTTAGCATATCCACCTAGAGAGGAAGGTTGAGGGAAGAAGCACCAGGCAAACAGAGACCCCTCCAAGATTTTAGGGCAGGAGGAAAAAATGAATAACTATGGGACATCTCTAGATAGGGCATGCTTGTTTTCCCTGTCTGCCCCCATCATCTCTGTCACATGGAACAGTTACAGTGTTCTCTGTGGCTCGAAGCCAGGTGCTTCCCCCATGCCCAGAAGGGCAAAGAAGATCTCTGTATTAAAT
The DNA here is from genome assembly GCF_018350155.1 of Leopardus geoffroyi. Taxonomy (NCBI): domain Eukaryota; kingdom Metazoa; phylum Chordata; class Mammalia; order Carnivora; family Felidae; genus Leopardus; species Leopardus geoffroyi. The sequence goes on along the minus strand of NC_059334.1, from coordinate 12,185,924 downwards.
CCCAAATGAAGATTTGAGGACATTAAATTGTAGTTCTTCTGTCGTCCTCACTTAGGCAGGTGACTTCTGGGAAAGGCGTGCATCTTCTCTGCACATCGTTGTGTATCAAATGAGGAAGATGCCCTGAATGTTCTGGTTAACATCGTTAGGGAACCAGATCTAACCTTAAAGGTACTGCTGTAGCTGAAAGCAAGTTACTATATCCCCCATACGGATTCTCAGCTTTCAAAAAAAGTAGCACTTAGCAGAGCATTCTTTCAAAACAAGGCTGCGCTGGCTGTTATTCAATCCTTTTTTGATTCGGAAGGCACTTCAGAGACCTGCAGGGCTCCGTCTTCTCCTTGGACGTTGGCTAATCTTTGGGACGCTCGAGCTAGTGGTGAGAGCGTGTTGCGATGAACACGATGTCAGAGGAGAGTTTATTGTCCTGGAATGCATGTTTGTGTCTTCGGAGAGCAGTTTTTTATCAATCTACGATAACACCCCTATTTCACTGATCTCCAGAGAACTGAGAAATTGCTAGAAACCATCGATCAGCTTCACCTGGAGTTTGCCAAGAGAGCCGCCCCTTTCAACAATTGGATGGAAGGAGCTATGGAGGACCTGCAGGACATGTTTATTGTGCACAGCATCGAGGAGATCCAGGTAGCCGAACCCCCTCTCCCCCGAGCCCCCGGACTCCTGCTGTACTAGAAATGAACTGCGATGTTAAAAACTTAGAATTCTTTGTTTCATTTCTTCTTCTTTCTTCTTTCGTTTTTGTTTTTTGTTGTTTGTTTGTTTTTTTCCCCTGAGGAAAATGTAACTAGGAAGCCAAAATTACCCCTTGATCTTTAGCTTAAAAATGGGTATACCGCTATAGGCTGTAGCTAAATTCATATCAATCAGACAATGGTGAATACATCTAAAAGGGCCCGTTTTTAAAACATACTGTGGAATCATCGAGCAAAATAGACCTATACGCTCTTGGGAGGTATCCATGGAAAGTTGTGAGTTTATTGGCTGCTGCGTTAAGTACTTTCTTAATTTTTTTTTAACATTTATGTATTTTTGAGAGAGAGAGAGAGAGAGAGAGAAAGAGTGTGAGCCGGAGAGGGGCAGAGAGAGAGGGAGACACAGAATCCGAAGCAGGCTCCAGGCTCTGAGCTGTCAGCACAGAGCCCGACGTGGGGCTCGAACTCACAGACTGCGAGATCATGACCTGAGCTGAAGTCAGATGCTTAACCGATTGAGCCACCCAGTCGCCCCAAGTACTTTGCAAATATATCCACGCGACTGTTTATTAAGATCTGTATACTTTCGCTGGGTCATAAAGCAAAAGAAACCATGAAGCAGCACCTCCTGTCTCCCACAGACCAAAATGTTCTGCTTCTGATTTCTTCTGGAACTTCAAAGTTTGTAAATAAGACTTTTCAGGAGTCACGTGAGGGAGGAGAGTTACTCTCAAGGACCCAGTCTATTGAGAGACCAGTGTACCATGAACTTGATGTACAATGGAATAGAAAGGGAAATGCTTCCAAATTCTTCTTTCTGTAAAATAGTCATCAAAAAGAATCCAAATATAAAGAATGCTAAAGGTTGGGATTTGGACCCACCTCTCCCCGCTCAGGAGCGTTCTAGAGTGTTCTATTTGCACCTGGGTGGAGGGGGAAAGAAATTACTTTGTTGAACACTGTGTTTTTTGCATGAGCTCTGAAGCAGAGGTTAGCAGCCTGAAATCCTTTATTTTTGGAATAAGTGAGATTTCTAAGTGTCGTGGAAGCTCTACCTGATGCGCGAAGCAGTTTCTCTGTTTAGTGAGAGGTCACTCTACATTGCAGCGCCTGAAGCGACCATTAGCGTGGCAGATGGTGGTTTCCATGGCACCTACAGACACCAGAACCAAGGGGCTGAGGTCTTACACCTTAGGGCCAGAGGAGAGGCTTTTTTTTTTTTTTTTCTTTATTTTGAAAGAGAGACAATGTGAGTGGGGGAGGGGCAGAGAGAGAGAGAGAGAGAGAGAGAGAGAGAGAGAGAGAGAATCCCGAGCAGGCTCCACACTGTCAGCGCAGAGCCTGATGCGGGGCTCGAATGCATGAAACCGAGAGATTGTGACCTGAGCGGAAACCAAGAGCTGGGTGCTCAACCGGCTGAGCCACCCAGGCATCCCCATGGAGGTTTTTAAAGACGTAGAGGAACAAATTGGTTTTTGCCGCCTTTTCTTTTTGAGAGATTATTTCCTGGTGGTCTTTTTTTTTATTTTTTTTTTTTAATGTTTATTTATTTTTGAGACAGAGACAGAGCATGAACGGGGGAGGGGCAGAGAGAGAGGGAGACACAGAATCAGAAGCAGGCTCCAGGCTCTGAGCCATCAGCCCAGAGCCCGACGCGGGGCTCGAACTCACAGACTGCGAGATCATGACCTGAGCTGAAGTCGGATGCTTAACCGACTGAACCACCCAGGCGCCCCTCCTGGTGGTCTTTAAATAGAAAGACAGCAAATGTTATGTTCTCTTGTTGGACTGCAGAGGTTAGGAAGGGCAGCTAAGTTCTGTTTGTCAGTGGAGGGTAAGACCTAAATAGTAGCTGGGGAAGCGGAAGTGATGGCTCAGCTGGTTAAGCATCCCACTTCAGCTCAGGTCATGATCTCGTGGTTTGTGAGTTCGAGCCCCACTTTGGGCTCTGTGCTGACGGCTCAGAGCCTGGAGCCTGCTTCAGGTTCTGTATCTCCCTTTCTCTCTGCCCCTTTCCCACTCATATTCTGTCTGTCTCTCTCTCAAAAATAAATAGACATTCAATAAAATAAAAAATTGTGAACGCAAACATGATTTTTGTTTAAAAAGAAAATGATGGGTTTTTTTTTTTTTTTTTTTTTGAAGACTTTGGATTATTAGCCATCACTTCAACATCCTGGTGTCTTTTTTCCATTTCTGAGGAACTACTGTGCACAAAGTAGCATCTTTAAAACATCCAGAATTTGTTTCCCCGCAGAGATTCCTGCAATTAAAAAAGGCATTTGCACGTGTGCAGAAGGGAACGTCACAGCCTGTAACATTCACGCTGTAATAACGTTTTCCCCACTTGTGTCTCCGGGTTAGAGTCTGATCACTGCCCATGAGCAGTTCAAGGCCACGCTGCCCGAGGCGGATGGTGAGCGGCAGTCCATCATGGCCATCCAGAACGAGGTGGAGAAGGTGATCCAGAGCTACAGCATCAGAATCAGTTCCAGCAATCCCTACAGCACTGTGACCGTGGATGAGCTCCGGGCCAAGTGGGACAAGGTAGGTGACTGAGGACCGGCTGTGGGGCAGGGTGGGCACTCCTGAAGCCGAGGCTGAGGGAAGAGGTAAAAACTTGGGGGAACCAGAGTGACTGATTTGCATCACGATTGGGGTTTTCCTTTGCCCCAAATGTCACAGATGTGTTTGAAGGTAAACTGAGGCATAGTAAAAATTTAAGAGTTTATTTGAGCCAAAATCGATTCAAATCCTGCAAACATCCCATCCGGCAGCTACAAAGGAGCTCTGGGGAGCTGTATGAAGTGAAAGACTTTTGTGGGCAGAGGGGAGCGGGAACAAGGAAATTATACTAGGCGAAAAAAGCTGGTTGGTTATTGCAAGGTTACTTTCCTTCAGGGGATGGTGGGGGTCTCTGTCTGCCAGCCGATGACCTCACTAGTGCGGATCAGGTGATTGACCAGTTTAAGATTCCATTCCTGGGCAACCTGAAACTGTAATTGAGTTCTCCAGTTGGTGACATGGGGCTTAGCCTAAGTAACTCCATTTTGGGCTAGTTGTCTTGTTTCTAGCAGATAAATAAGTTAAACTCTTAAATGCCACTCGGCAGTCTTGGGTTTGTAAGGAAAGAAAGCAGAAATGTTTTTCTTTAAGGAAAATCTTACAAAATGTTGGCAAAATCAGTATAGGCCAGGATGCTAATACCATAAGGGAAACCATTTTTAAAACCCCAGCTGGAAATTGGGTGCACTCGAGCTTGCCTACCGTAAGAGAACTTCATTAAAGAATTTTTAGAATGTGGGGTAGACATTTCCCAAATGTGTGTGAAATTTTAAATGCAGAAAAATTGCTCAGAAAACTAGGGAGGGAAAGTATTCCTGCTAACTTGCAGCCCTTTAGATTTTGGGAAACTGTCCACAGATTTAATTATAGTCCAAATGGGATCATTTGAGCCTTTTTGTCTTACTCTTAAGAAAGATTTATTTTCACGGTTTAAACGATAGCCCAGCTATCTGTGTGTGCCACTACGTGGCCTCTAAGGAATAACTCCACCAAGTGGATCTGAGGTGGCTTTGTATAAAAGCATGCATACGACAATGGTATAATTATCAACAGTGCAAAAGAGGAGAAAAACAGGTATGGAAAGGAGAGCGTTTATCTGGGAGACAGGGACTGACTTCAAATTTAGCTGCAGCCTTCTGACAGCCGACATGGAAAGGGAAACATGTTGAGCTAAGTAGTTCCCCTGAAGAGAAGGGAAATCTGTCATTTCTTCAAGTGGGGCAAACATTTCTCCTAGCGCGAAGTTAAAAAGCAAATTGGACACGTGGATTTTTGTGAAAGGGACATTATGAATGGTAACGTCTGTGGGAGCAGTTTTGCAGAAGACCCAAAAAAGACTTCTGAGGTAGCTCCTTTGTGGATTCACAGAGAACTCATGTTATATGAGAATGTCTGTGATTTCTACTGTGATCAAGTCACAGTACTGCTAAATAATACTGTGGATTTGCTGCCCACATTCGTAATCGAAGGAAACACTAACTTTCAATTAGAGATAGTGAAAATAAAGATGTCCGCTCTCCCTCAGTCAAGTTCACAAATCCTCTGCAGGGAGCCCCTGGCTGGAGGAATGTCCGTGTCCCAGGTTTTCAGCAGGCACTGGGGGGGCCATCAGGACTAGACTGAGCTCTCCCTTTGGTTCCTGTAGTGGGGGCCCCCACTCCCTCCTGCCCTCTCTGTTTCCACCCCTCCGCTCTGGACTATCAGCACATATCTCCGTCACTCCTGTTGGAAGAAAGCTGGTGTCTTATCCCTGTTGCCCTTGGTCCCTGACAGGTGAAGCAGCTTGTGCCCATCCGGGATCAGTCCCTGCAGGAGGAGCTGGCCCGTCAGCATGCCAATGAGCGTCTGCGTCGCCAGTTTGCTGCACAGGCCAATGCCATTGGGCCGTGGATCCAGAACAAGATGGAGGTAGTGTGGCGCCCTTCACAGAGAGCTTTTCCCCAGCCTCAAAATTAGTCCCTGAGTTGACCCAACGATGACACCTCTTCTGCTCCCGGTTGCTCCCCTCAGGGCTGTGAGGGCCCTTCCTGTCATGCTGGGCTTTGCTCTTTTGGGCCCCTGAGCTTTTGTGGCCTGTGGACACTGGTGCAGTGTGGGGGGGCACACTAACGGGGACCAGGCTGTTCTTGCTGCCATCCGCTCATTGTGTCATTAAAAAGGGTGATGGGGCTCTTTGTCAGTGTTTAGCTTCTACGGGACCTAGATTTTAAACCATCCATCCCTAAGGAGGACATGTGAAGAGTCACAAAGATTGCATTGTCAAGGGCACCTGGGTGGCTCAGTTGGTTAAGTGTCCAACTCTTGGTTCGGACAGATCACGATCACACGGTTTCATGAGTTCGAGTCCTGCTTTAGGAGCCTGCTTGGGATTCTCTCTCACTCCCTCTCTACCTGCCCCTTCCGGATTCATGCTACCTCTGTCTCTCTCAAAATAAATAAACTTAAATTTTTTTTTTTTTAAATAAAGCAGATATTTTGCATTTTCAGAACATTTAAGGAAAAGCGATCTTTGAATGACACTGATTTCTGGGTTCATTTTATCCCTGAGAACAGCCAAGAGACATATATTGCCCTTCTTGTGTTTCTCCCAACCTCCCTATGGTGGTAAATAGTTACCTTCTTTCTTAAAGGGAGAACATATAAAACTGTAAGAAATTCTTTTGACTCTCCAGTGGTCTTACATCTGTCCACAGCTCGTTTCATGAGGAACATCACACCACCGCCTCCAGAACGGGGCAGCGCTGACCCAGGCAGGCTTCCATCTTTGGTGGAAGGAGGCTGAGATAACGCTCACCCCTCTTCCCGCTTTGCTTTTTCGGCTCTCAGTTGATTTTTCCCCACCCTGTAGATGAATCATAACCAGAGCTGCTTTCACACTGTGGTCCTGCCCCGTTTCCCACCCCACCTGAGAAAATCCCGTGACTCTGGCTGCAGCTGAATGCCAGCATGGCGTCTGCAGCAGCATCAGGAACTGGGACTCCCACACGGTCATCGTAGAGGCCCACTCACCCGTTTTTTCCCTCCGCTCGCCTCCGTCAGGAGATTGCCCGGAGCTCCATCCAGATCACAGGAGCCCTGGAAGACCAGATGAACCAGCTGAAGCAGTATGAGCACAACATCATCAACTACAAGAACAACATCGACAAGCTAGAGGGAGACCATCAGCTCATCCAGGAGGCCCTGGTCTTTGACAACAAGCACACCAATTACACCATGGAGGTACGGCGGCCACACAGGCGGGGGTCGCTGTGGCTTTTAGTTGTGACCATCTCACCTTCTCTTGGGGTGTTTCCCCCCCACCCACAGTTGTCTGTGTCTGTTCCTGTGAAGTTCTGCACGGTGGAAGTTAGGGATCTTCAAGCCTTCCCCGTCACTATATGTGAAAAAGCTTTGTGAACTAGATCAAGCACTATAAAATTGTTGGTTTCCACGATCACCACCACCATCACCATCATCATCATCATGACAGTGAATCCAGTGCACTGCTTTGAAAGCCAAAACATATGGTTAACATTGCTACCAGTTTGGCTCAATTTCCTGTCCTTGGAGCGAGCAGGTGCAATCCAGGGCCCTTCCTGCTATTTGGTAAATGGAAAGATATTTGTAATGACAAATAGACTCTGTAGTGTATGTTTTGCTTACGAAGTGCCAGTCACCACCGTTAGAACCCCCACTCTCACTTCTGAGCACTTCCTACTACAGAGTCTTAGGAAGAGTGAAAAATTAGAATGGAATAATGAAAGTTTGGTAAGCCCTACTTACCTCCCTTTGAGTCTGCTCTCCGGCTATGAAAATGAGGAGGCAAGATTGATGTGCTGATAAGACCCAGGGCTGATCATTTCCTTTTTGCTTTGGTAGCACATTCGTGTTGGGTGGGAGGTGCTGCTGACGACCATCGCCAGAACCATCAATGAAGTGGAGACCCAGATCCTGACGAGAGACGCGAAAGGCATCACCCAGGAGCAGATGAATGAGTTCAGGGCCTCCTTCAACCACTTTGACAGGGTACGTCTACCTCTCCCTGTAGTTACTCGAAAAGCAATACTGGGGACGTTAAAAAGTGCATTTGAAATAATATTCGTGCTATTAGTTTAAGTGTTAATGCCCAATAGATATTACAGGGAAACCAGATAATGAATGCCAAATGAAAACAGCCACTAAAGATGATGTGCTAGGCTCTGATGTTGTTCAAGGTGATTCGAAGTCAAGGTTCACATGTGGCTTTCTGCAGACCACCTGACGGATGCCTTTGTAGTTGATGGCAAAGCTAGATTTGTTCCAAGTAAAAGTGTATCCTTGATGAGATGTGGTTGTTGGACTTAGATCTTTTCTAAAGACTCAAAGACAACATTCTGAGATACTTTTCCTAAGTAACTACTTAGATAAAGCGCCTAATGAAAACTTAACCTGCCATTTTGACACAGAAAACTTAATTTGTTTGCTTGTTTTAATTTTTTTTAATTAATAAAACTGACTCACGACATGTTTTAAGGAAAATGCACCAACAGAATGATGATCATTTGCATGGTACAGGCATATAAAAAGTTAAGTGCTGTTTCTAAAATATTACCTGGTATTTTATTTGAATAATAGTGAGTAAAACCAATTATAATTTTTTAAGGTTTATCCATTTATTTAGAGAGAGAAAGTGTGGGTTAGGGAGGAACAGAGAGAGGGAGAAAGAGAGAGAGTGAATGCATGTGGGGACGGGACAGAGAGAGAGAGGATCCCAAGCAGGCTCTGTGCTGTCAGCATGGACATTGACCGTGGCTGGAACCCATGAACTGTGAGATCATGACTTGAGTGAAAAGTCTGACGCTTGGCTGACCGAGCCACCCAGGCGCCCCTAAAACCAAGTCTTTATAAGAAAATTCCCGGTTTGCTTATCGAAATGGCTAAAAGAGACTTCTAAGGCCACATTTCGTTTGGTAAAAATCCCGTAAAAAAGGATATCCCAGTACTCTGAACAGGACTCTGTGTATGCTTTACAGTTTTCAGTAGATGGTTCTTAAAAATGCCTCTGGGCTATGCACTTGTCAAAGAGTTCAGACCTGTGATCGGGGCCTGAGGCATAATAAAGAGTGAAATACAGAGAGGAGTACAGAAGTTAGCATGTTGTGAGCGCTGCTTTATTGCGTAGGAACATGTTCCACTGCTGACCCGATCCATACATTCAAGTCCATGTCAGGGATCGCTGTCCCCGCACAAACCCAGCCGGGCTCCTTGGAGGACCTCTCTCCCTCACTGGGGCCACCTCACAGGAAAAAGCACATTTATTTGAATCCAAGATAACGAGATTGTCTTTTGCAACAAAGTCCAAAGGAGGGCAACACAGGATGTGCCAAGTTTTTTTTTTTTTTTTTAAGGTTTATTTGTTTTTGAGAGAGAGAGAGAGAGAGAGACAGCATGAGCAGGGGAGGGGCAGAGAGAGAGAGAGAGAGGCTCCAGGCTCTGAGCTGTCAGCACACAGCCCGTCGCAGAGCTGGAACTCCCAAACGGTGAGATCGTGACCCAAGCTGAAGTCGGACACCTAACCGACTGAGCCACACAGGCGCCCCAAGACCTGCCAAGTTCAAAAGTTCGTGTAAATGTTAAGAAGTGTATGTCCTGGGGGGAACGACGTTTGCTTGAACTTAGTGGGGAGAGGTGTCAGGAATGTGGATCCACTTTGCTGCGTCCTCTCATTGAATAGTAAGGGTTAGGAATGGCAGAGGACCCAGCGGATGTGCCCTGAGGGAATTCTTGCTGGGCTTTCAGAGCACAGACGTAACCTGATCGTGGCTGTGCTTCAGAAAAACGTGCCTGGCTGCAGTGGCTACGATGGACTGGACTGGATGGTAGGGGGCAGGGAGTGGAGGCACAGACCGGAGGCTTTTGGAGAAGGGAGAGGAGAGGAACGGGAGTTCCTGGGCGGGGGCATAGCAGAGGTACAAGTGAGGACAAGAGGGCAGAGCTGAGATTCGCTGAGACAGAAATCGGGGAGAACGTAGCCACAGGATTGGGGGGCGGAGGAGAGAGAGAGATTACAAATAACATGGATATTCCAAGCCTTGAGGGCATGAGAACAGGAGTGCCGTGCAAGTGGAGTGAGCATTCTATGAAGAGGTGCCCTGGCCAGCTGGCAACCCAGTTAGGGTTCAGGGCTGAGCCCTGCAGGGGTCCCCACGTGCTGCTGTTTGTGGCAGGACAGCCTGGAGAGCAGGAAGAGGGAAGGGCCCAGACTGTGGGGAATTAACTGTGTGTGAAGGAGGCAGAGGAACCAGAGAAAGAGAACTAAGGAAAGTCAGCCTGAAATAAGTGTCAGTGGGGTAGGAAAGCATTGCACTAGCGGATGTCCCCCGGAGGGCAGGTCAGTGACTGAGCCCCAGGCACAGGCATGAGAACAGACACGTGCAGTTTCCATTCATAGGAAAACAGAACTTGCCATTCGCTTCTGGGACGGGCCATTTCATGGGCAAGTGAAAATGTCAAAAAATAACCTTAAAGGTGTTTTCTTATTTTTAAGTTCATACTGATGCTGAGCCTTAGCTATCTCCTCAATACTTGCAAGAAAATCTTCAGCACGGCACACACTTCCTATCACACCCAGGGCTTTGTGGGGGACACCTGGGTATCTGTAGAGTTGAGGGCACTGTTTGTCCTGACCCGGCCTTTCCTCGGCTGTGACAGCCGTCGTCCCCTTGGGCCTTCTTGCACGCGGCTCTGGGCAGACGCCCACTGCATTTCCGAGCATGGCTGTCTGATGCGTGGGAGGGCCGCTCCACCCTGGCCCACGAGCCGGAGAGTGGTTTGGGGGTCGCTGTGCCACTGTGGGAGTCCCAGGAATGCTGGTGTCTTCCGGGAGCTTCACAAAGAGGACCGCCTGGGGCCATGAGAGCTTGATAGTTTCTCTGGACCATTAGTGATCTGTCATCAGTAGGTGGCAGTAGTTAGTTCCTGACCGGGCCATTCCCTTGGCACTAGGTGGTTTTTTTCCTGCTGCTTTCTTGCATGTGTAATCTCCTTTAATTTTTGTCTGGTGGTTATCCCCCTTTCCTCTTTTTTCCTTTTTTTTTTTTTTTAAGTTTATTTTGAGACAGAGAGAATGAGTGGGGGGGGGGGCGGGGGGGGGGACAGAGAGAGAGAGGGACAGAGGATCCGAAGCGGGCTGACCAGAGAGAGCCCGACACGGGGCTCGAACTCCCCGAACCGTGAGATCATGACCTGGGCCGAAGTCGAACACTCAGCCAACTGAGCCACCCAGGCATCGCCCTCCTTTTTCCTTTTTAAGAAACTATTTTGTAACATTCCCGTGTTAGCCCCATCCCCTGATAAATAGAGTGACCTTTACAGTCTCTTCGGCAGGGCTCAACATGGCCCTTCTCTTACTGGATTCTTATTTGATTTGTCCCTAATGTTCAGCTTCTCTGTTCGTTTTCTTTGTTGGCAGAGGAAGAATGGCCTGATGGATCATGAAGATTTCCGAGCCTGCTTGATTTCCATGGGTTATGATTTGGTAAGACAGAAGTGAAAATTTTACTAAGATTTGATATTTTATTGACTTTGGACTTCTAGGAGGTGACTCACTTAACTTATGATGGCACACTTGGGATCAGTGCACTTTCATCATATAGGATATTTTTGAAGGCTTGCCTGCTGCTATATAGAAAGAATTTCACAGAGCCAGAATATGTGTGTTTATTCAGGAATTCGTCAGATTTTTATTTTCTAATAAAAGAAGAGAACATGAAGTTTTCTGATGATTTTTTTTTTATTCTTTAAAGTTTTTTTGTTTTTTTTTTTTTAAGTTTATTTATTTGAGGTGGGGGGGAGGAGTTGAAGGAGAGCATGAGTAGGGGAGGGGCAGAGAGAGAGGGAGATAGGGAATCCCAAGCAGGCTCCACACTGTCAACACAGAGCCCAGCATGGGGCTGGATCTCATGAACCGTTAGAAGGAGGTGAGATGGAGACCTGAGCTGAAATCAAGTCGGATGCTTAACCGACTGAGCCACCCAGGCACCCCTTCTGATGATTTGTTAACAGCCACGTTGAGATGTAATTCATATACTGTACAGTTTATCCTTTATAAAGTGTATACACTTGAATGGTATTTAGTAGCCTGATGATTTTCAAAGTGCTTTTCCCACTAATATCTTAGAAGGTAAAAACTTTTTTAGTAATAACTCAGCTAAGAAAAATCTTACATTTACAGTGTACCCCGGCTTCTCTATTACCCATCAATGTGGATTTTGAACATGAGCTACTTTGGTTCTTCTCAGACCCTTACAATAAAAATCATGCGAGCCATGTTCTGAACTGCCTTCCATTTAGCAATGTTACTCTTGTTGATTGATTGGAGTCCGAGAAAAGACCCATCTCTCTTTCTCTCTGAATTCCTCTTCTGGAAATATGTTAAGGCCTGAAGGGTACATGGGTCAGAGGGAGGAAGGAATTCTGACCTTCAGCAGCTTCTGGCTTGATGCTACAGCAACTTGTAACATCATTTCATGGCAATAAACTTAAGTCGCTATTTAAATTTTCAGACGCTAAGGAATTTGCATGTCGGGAGGTAAAAAGGCCTCATTGAGGGTTGTGTCCCGTTGAATTACATGTTTCTTTGCAACCTTGCCTCAGGGCGAAGCTGAATTTGCCCGCATCATGACCCTGGTGGATCCCAATGGACAGGGCACTGTCACCTTCCAGTCCTTCATCGACTTCATGACTAGAGAGACGGCGGACACGGACACGGCCGAGCAGGTCATTGCCTCCTTCCGGATCCTGGCTTCTGATAAGGTCTGCAGTGACAGATTTCCTTCTGCTTTTGTGGTAGTCCGTGCATTGATCTGGTAAAACAAGAAACAGCGTTGCCAAGTAAAAACCATTTTGATATTTTGTACCACATCAGCATTGAAATCAAAAAGCAGCAAGTAAACCTAACGATGGCAAACACAGAACAGAGAAAACACAGACATTCTGTTCCTGGCACTTTGTGTGGGCCTCACAGTGAATTTGACAGAAGGAACCAAGTGCATATTTTGTAGAGTTTTTTTCTGTGCTTCACTGGTTAAATGCCATTTTACATTCTGGGTCAGTAGATGCCACACAAATCAGATACCGTGGAACCAGGAACCTTTTCTTAAGGATCAGTGACCTCAACTTTGTGCCCAACCACGGGAGCAAAGTTAAATATAGCCATTCGGTCATTTAAAATATTGGCAGGCTTTTCGTTACGTGTGGGCTAGAAATGAAGTAGGAGTTTAATTGCATGTTCAAGATTTTTGAATCTCATTCCCCAAACAATAACATCTCAGTATGTATAAATTCAATGTGGGACATGATTCTTTTACTCTGTGTTCTGGCTGAGAGGGAAGAGGAATTTAGGGTGTTAAAACATCAGCATGGCCATGCTTATTACCTTAAAACATCAGATAAGTTAAACTATCCTAAAAACAATAATGCTTATTTTAAAATTCATCCTGTTCTCATGAGCGTGGGGGTAGAGGGAGAGGAGGTAATAAAGCAAAGCTCATCTAATGCACCCACCCCATAAGAAACCTACCATAAGTTATAGTGTATTTGCTATTTATTTTTTTGACTCTCACCAACCAGTCTGGTTTTTAAAATTTTTTTTTTAATGTTTATTTATTTTTGAAAGAGAGAGAGAGTGTGAGCAGGGGAGGGGCAGAGAGAGAGGGACACACAGAATCCGAAGCAGGCTCTAGGCTCCAAGCTGTCAGCATAGAACCCGATGCGGGGCTTGAACTCACGAACTGTGAGCTCACAACCTGAGCTGAAGTCAGCCACTTAACCAATTGAGCCACCCAGCTGTTGCCAGCCACTCTGTTTTACTAGAATTATGCTGTTTCCTGTTGGACATTTGACATTTACTAAAAAAAAAAAAAAAAAAAAAAAAAAAAAGAAAAGAAAAAAAAATCCATTGCTAATGTTAATTTTATTTTGCTTTAGAAAGAGGTTTTCTCCAGTGGCAAAGTTAGCTTTTTAATAAACTGAGTAGCAAAATGACTCCATTTCCTAAAAACACAATCACATACGTTAAAAAAAAGAAAACGTTGATCACGTTAAGTAACCATCCCTATATTCTCATCAGTGTATGATATAAACCAACTGTCCCTTTATCTTTCCAGTGTGAGTCTTAGGCTGTAGTATTTTCCCCTTGCATTATGGCTCATTTTGAGAAATACTGGTGATAGTCCTCCCTCTGCCTTTATGAAGCGTAGTACGATTTCCTGCTGGCCACAAGACAAATCACCTTGCACATACGCTCTCAGGAGTGAAACGCAGCCTTCCGTCCATTGTCTGCTACTGCCCCTGTTAGACCCCCCGGCTTCGATCCTTTGTTTAAATCCAACAGATGCAGGCGATGTGTAAGTATCAACGTCGCTGACATTCCTGTGTTTTCTGCCACTGATCTTAACCGACACTTGCGTGGTTTTTTTCCAGCCGTACATCCTGGCAGAAGAGCTCCGTCGAGAGCTGCCACCAGATCAGGCCCAGTACTGCATCAAGAGGATGCCCGCCTACTCCGGGCCGGGCAGCGTGCCCGGCGCCCTGGATTACACCGCGTTCTCCTCCGCCCTGTATGGGGAGAGTGATCTGTGATGCTGGGGCCCTGTAACCACTGATCCCATCAGAACGCAATAAAAGCTGAAGTCACAGTTGGTTTCTTGGAACCTTTGACAAGCTTTATTAAGTTAGGAGAGAGAGAAAGAAACACTTTGCAGCTCAGTGATTGGCAGCAGTGTAACTTGGCTGAAATTAAGTTTCTACAGTGTATGAGGTAGCGTGCTTTGTAAGTAGGTTTCTTTATTTCTGGATTTTTAGGTAAATACAAGGAGATAGCAGGTTTTTCTTGTTTTCTTTGATAAAACAAAGCAAATTACTTGTGTAGTATGAAATTAGGAGGCCCCCGGGACAGAAGAAAAGTAAAAAACGGGAAATTACAAAATAACCCAGGATTCGAGATCGGGGTGGGGGGGGGGGAACAAAATCACCAATTAGGTAAACGTTTGATACTTTCAAAAGTATTCTTCATATTTAATGTGTTTACGTGATTATCCCTAGGGGAATATATTTGGGCTATTAGCGTTTTACTTTACTGCTCATCCAAAGATTAGGTATATTTGAATTTAATACTGTCCAGGGAACAAAAACAAACTACCCGAAAGATCTCTAGTACTGAAAACTTTTTAAGTAGAGATTATAGTCAGTTCTTCATTATTTAGGATTATGTAGTCAATTAGTGGGTCTCAATGCCTTACAATCGTCCAAACTAGGGACCTCCTCAGGAAATACGAGAGTCCGTTTAATTGCCAGAGAGGAAGAAAAAAAAGCACTAGACAAAATGAGTTTTTAAGGATTATTTATTGAGTCCAGGTTGCTGTGCTTTTTCTAGAGCTTGTGAGTACAGGTCCTCCATCCGTAAGTGCTCAGTTTTTAAACAAGTGTCTGTGGTAGCAGTTCATAACCGGGGACAGGTCAGAGACTGGAACCCTTCCAGCTCTCCAGGCCGAACTGCCTTATGCCTCTGGTTTTACGACCTGGGAAGAAGGAGTTCTTAGGAAAAAGTAGGAAAGGCCTAACTCTCAACAGGGGCAGAGGTAAGTTCTTGCATTGCAGAAGCTTTACATATCTTCGGGTAAATGCATTCTGTGCAGCAGGAATGACTAGGTGTTTCCCAGAGCCCGTGGTGTGCATCCACCGCCGGGATTAGATGTTACATCCTAACGGGTTGGGAGTCTGGCACTGTCTGCATCTGAAGCCTCCTCACAGAGGACACCCGTGTGTGCCCAGCACCACCTTGGTTTTGTCAATGTTCATCCATTTTTCTGCTTGCGCTGCGGTATGCTGTCACTCCCCCTCTGCTCCTTCCATCTTGTTGATAGCTTCTAGAGAATAAAGCAGGAATTCTTTTTGTATCTCGGTCCTCAACGATCAGGAAATGAATTATAAACAAGCAACAACAGTTGCAAACAGCAGTTAAAGTGTTACTAGAAAAGCAGTAATGTGCTCATTACCTACAGTCTGTTTCCTCAGATTTTTATAGACTTCCATCAACAGAAACATGGTATTTTCCATTCATAACTGTCTGGTAACTTAACACTTTTACTACATTGGCCCATTTAGAACCTTCAGCCTTTATAAATTTAATTGGATGGGCTTCGTTTTCGTAGGTAGCTGGTAGTTTGCAAATTCCTGAAATATCTGAGTCCATGAGTTTAATGCCAGACACCTTTGGGGTCGTGTTTAGGTGAACTCTGAGTCCCTATTTTATTTCAACCAGGTGCTATATTCCAGCCATAAACATTACGGAAAAACTGGGGAGGCGTTTTGCCTTCGAGGCTACTAGGGGATTTGTGGTGTTTGAGGATGGGAGTAGGTAGCTCATCTACCTAAAATTTTAATTTCTTTATAACATTCAGGCAAGAGAATGGATCAGCACTGTATGCAAAGTAAGAAAGAAAAGAAATAAACTCTGAAAAACACTCACTAAACATATTTATACTCTTCATTTCAGAAGTTATTTTTATTCCTGAAGCTGAATTATCAATTAAACTTCATTTGGAAAAGGAAAAGAAAAGAATTCCTGTTTTTTATCACTCCAAACAATAACCGGTTTCTTTGGTTGACCACACACTTCATCACTTAAAATCTCCATCATATTTTAAAACTCTTGTTTGAGTTCGTATTTGTCTGCCTTGAAGAGTCAGAGACGGGCTCTTTGGGTAGAGGGTGAATTTGAGATGAGGAATTTAAGGTTGACCCGGTTAGAGATGAGTGGACCAGGAAACTAAATGGATTAGGAAGGAGTTTTTACCTAGGAGCTCACTTTCAGAAAGCTAATAGGTATTTTTAAAATGTGTGCATACCCAGCTTTCACCCCAGAGTTTCAAGAAGGTCCGGGTTAAGACCTGGACATCCTTATGTTTTTAAAAGCTCCTTGGAGGATTCTCGTAACGCTTAATTGAAAACCACTGGATTAGGGGTAAAGGAAAGGATTGTTAGAATTAAAAAGTCTAAAAAATTAAAGAAGCTCTTAGTGGAAAGGTAAACAGTAGGACAAATATAAATGGCCAAACTCCGGCACGGTCTGGTTGCTGACCTAGAAATGCCTGGCAATGACTTCGTCTTAGATGGATACATTTGGCTTGGGATTCTCTCCTGCTGTGTACCTGACCCATGTAGGTTCATGAAAAACGCTGGAGATGACCTCCCTACAGCCCTTAAGTGAAAGGACACGAATCTAAATGATACAAAGTTAGAGACTTGAACTTTAAGGCGAAGTTGCCAGTTGTCAACAAGCTGACAAAAGTTCACCCATAGTTTCCCTGGATTATTTGACGGGAAGACACTGTGTCCTTGAGCTTTCTTTAATACCCAGGGGCCTGTGCAGTGATGATACTGTCCTGTCTGGGGCATTTTCATGTTCTATACAGAACCAGCATCGAAGGAGACAGGTTTTATTTCCCTTTTACATTTATTAACAACTCAATACTTAAGAAACTGACAGACCATCCTTCATTTCAAACCGGGAGCTGGCGGTGGTTGTGATTTGTCAGTGGGGATCTCTGGCCAAGGATTCCCCAGGGCCTTAAAGACTTTCTGAAGTTATCCCCACAGCAGTGCAGACATCCCCACTGATAAACATACGAGGAGAAGAAATGCCTGGGGGTCCACCAAGGTACACGTTGCAAATCCTTTTTCATGGCCAGGAAACCACAGTGGCAAACACACCGATAAAAAGTCACGGTGCGTCCTTACATGACGAGCTACCAGAGATGGAGAAGGATTTGCTATAGAAACAGTAGTTGTTAAGAGAAAGAGACTTTTTGAATACTTGGTATGAACAATGAAATGGGATTATGGTCAGCATTTAAGTGTATAATTTCAAAATCACCTGGGTGCCCAGTGGCCAAAACCAAGCATGCCAGCCCTCATCAAAATTACCTCCCTGCTCAGGGGCGTACCGTCTGCTCCAGGCCCTTTCCTGGTGCTCAGAGCCCTTGCGCTGCCTTAAAATTCAAAGGTCCTGTCCATGCAGCATTGCTGGGGACATTTCCTTCCCCTGACCTGTTTTTTCCTCAACATGTCCCACTCCTGTGTCTCCGCTCCAGATGTATGTGAGGTTCACCAAGGATGCTTTTTTAAAATAACTGATGCCGGGGGGCACCTGGGTGGCTCAGTCGGTTAAGCGTCCGACTTCAGCTCAGGTCACGATCTCACGGTTCGTGAGTTCGAGCCCCGCGTCGGGCTCTGGGCTGACGGCTCAGAGCCTGGAGCCTGCTTCCGATTCTGTGTCTCCGTCTCTCTCTGCCCCTCCCCCATTCATGCTCTGTCTCTCTCTGTCTCAAAAATAAATAAACTTAAAAAAAATTTAAAAAAATAAACATTTAAAAATAACTGATGCCAGATCCCACCCTGGGCCGCCCAGATCAGAGTTCTGATAGCGGTGGAGGTGGGAGAATCCAGACCTCTGTACCAGTTTCCCCTCGATCCATCTAATGTATGTATGCTTGAGGCTGAGAACCACTGGTTTCTCTGTGCCTCAGGACTCTGTGCTCTGCTCGGGTGATTGTCGCCAATGGGATAGGCAAACAAATACAGGGAAATCAATGCGTTAATGTCCGTGAGTGCCCGTAGGGAACCAGCCTTTCCTCTGGCCACTGTTCCCACAGGCACCTCATACCCACCCATCCCTGAGCAGTGTTATTTCCAAAACCTCAACGATTCTAACAATTGGGTCGAGTGTCTCAGAGGTTGGGGAGGGTCTTTGCTCTTCTCCAGGTGGGGCAAATCCAATCATCCTTCCGGGTCTCTCTCCTCCTTTGTGAGGTGTTCCCTAGGCTAGCCCAGTCTTCACAGCCTTAATCTCTACATCCGGAGCTTATTCCTGCTCTGGCTTTGAGTCTGTCACATAGTGCCCTGGGGTAGTGCTGTGCTGAGGTCACCGAAGGGCAGGGACTTGTCTTCCCCGTGCAACCTTTAGCATAGGACCCGGCACAGGGCAGGTAGTAAGCACTGAATGAACAGTTTTGCATGGTTTTGTGAGTTTCCGTGTTGTGGAATAGCATGCACAGGAACGAGAAAAGGTGGAACTAATCAGGCCGATGGCTGGCCGGAGAGGGGCAGGAAAGAACTCAAACTGATCAGTGACTTCAAGTAGCAGCCTTCCAGCACAAGTCCCTGTGCGTGCGAAGATGTCCAAGTACTTCGTGGGCATGGGCGCCTTTAATGCATTTCTGGATCTTCAGCTTCCCACATGTCCTCTTTCCTGATATCACAGGGTCTCCTTTGTCACTTTTGCTCGTAGAACTCTCCTTCTCCCACTTCTCGAAAGGAAAGCACACCCCTCACCTGTTCGAAATCTAAGGTGCACCGACCTAAGGTGTAAAAATCTCCAGGGCTCCAAACAACGGGATCATTTGAACCATTATTTGGGTGTGCTTAGTCAAGTTGCCATACTCCCGGCTGTAAAACTTTTTACCTTTTCTTGTCTTAGTCATTGCTCTGCTGAAGGTGCACTGGGGCTTCAGGCATAGAACACGCTGGCCCTTGTGGGGACTTTCTGAAATCAGATACGTGTGTCATAAAGTATGGGCAGTACCAGTAACGCCGATTTTCACTTACTGACCTCCCTTTTCCACTCCTCAGTTATTGCCAAAAGAATGAATTACTCATGAGGGAGACTGGAGATGGAAAATCAGAGCATCAGTAAGAAAGATTAACCGTCTAAATGGCACTTTTGGGGGTCCTGTATTTAAAACATAAGCAACTCTTTTCAGCTACTCTCTAGACCAATCCTTAGAATGAGCTCGCTGGTTTAGAAAAACACCACCCAACAACCAAAGCAGCACAGGTCAGTACAGGAGAGCTTTCTGACTTTTCATATTTCACCAGACAAAATCTGTGGTAAATTTTTACGTGACTTCTTTGAGATTTGGTATGCGTGACACAAGAAGCTATTTAAGACCTATTTATCCAGGCATCTAAAATATTCCAGTTGCAGTCCTGAACTTAATTCATCTTATGAAATATTTAATATATACTATTTCATGTTAGAGAAAAAATCCAATTTATACTAGATATGAGACCAATTGACTTTTACCAGTCTATATTTACTCTCATTAATCACTTTGAAAAAGTTTGATCAGTGTGTCTAACAAAATTAATGGAATTACTTAATTTTATACATGATTTGTGTTTATTTCCAAACACCAGAGTTCGGTATACATATGCGCACACGTGTGCCAAAGGAGTAACATTCCTTTTAGCATCCCCTCTGCTTTATGAATAACTTAAGATTGTAGCTGCATATTATATTGCATAAGTAAATGAGAAAAATTTACAGAATGAAAATGTTCTACTACACTGCTGTTCTACAACAGCATTTTAATCTTGACTTAACTGCTTTTACAAGATTTGTTGCATCATTTATCTCTCGGTAGTTTTTATTCTATTCCTCAAAGTATGTTAACAGTTGATTTGACTTGAAAAATAAAGTCACATTTTTTTTTTAATGACAGAAAGGAAGACTCACTGAGTTAACTGTTTAGCGTGATTTTGGTAATTAGGTTGCATGGGAGACATTTTCCATTTTTTTAATTATCTAAATCTGCAGCTCCAGTGTTTTGATGAAAATATAATTAAAGCACGTAGTAATAGAAATGCATTTTTTACAAAAGATTATTGGCAAAGGTGTGTTAAGATAAACGAGTTCCCCCAACACTTCCTGAGTGTAATGGACTGAACAAGGAGTCCTGAGGAAAGAGACAGCAGGCATTACCAACAGTCAGTTGTTAAGTCCGAGGGGTGGAACAGCCACAGCTTAGAAGACATCTGGGTCCTTGTTTGACAGATCTGTGCCTGTGACGTGGGCTCCTCACCTCAAGACTGCCATGGAAGGAGACACTTGGATAGTTGACCCTTGAACATACGGGTTTGAACTGCATGGATCCATTTACATGCAGGGTGTATATATATATATATATATATATATATATATATGAGCAGAACTGAGCAGAACTAGAAATATATTTTCCTTATGATTTTCTTAATAACACCTTATTTTCTCTGACTTACTTTATTGTAAGAATACAGTATATAATGCATATAACATACAGATACGTGTTAATAGACAGTTATCAGTAAAATTCCAGTCAGCAGTTAGCTACTAGTAGTTAAGTTTGCAGGGAATCAAAAAGTTATATGTGGACTCTTAGCTGCGAGGGGGGTTGGCACTCTTAATCGCCACGTTGTTCAAGGGCCAACTGTGTATGCTTTAAGCCACTATATTTAGTGTCTCTGTTTTAGCAGCCTAGCCTTACCCCAAATAATAACATTATGAACTTTAAAAAAAATATTTACTGGGGAGAGCACAAGCAGGGGAGGGGCAAAGAGAGGGGGACAGAGGATGGGAAGTGGGCTTTGGGCTGACAGGCTGACAACAGCAAGCCCAATGTGGGGCTCGAACTCACAAACCAGGAGATCATGACCTGAGCTCGAGTCACATGCTCAACTGACTGAGCCACCCAGATGCCCCAATAACATTATGAACTTTGACAGCTTCCTGACCTGGTTGCACACCTGTGTTAAATATAGCTATATATATACTACAATAGTATACATACATATACTGTATTAATATACTTACTAATATCTTTCATATTATAGTATTTTAGATTGTCCTAAATGCTTCCACTTTGTTTCCTGTCAACTCATTTTTATAGACGTTTCATAATCGAAGATAGTGACATTTTGTACCAAACTCAACACATCTATTCATTCATTCAATCCATTCATTCATTCATTTGCAACCACTGCATATAATTTAATTTGAAGCACAATTTTCAGACATTCTTTGTTTTCATATGCTTTAGTCCTCTGTTTTATATACAGTTTCACCATTCAGCACCCCTCTGACTCTTTGCCATCAGAGTGGATGTCAGCAATTTTGCCGACACAGAATACTTCTATCTCTGGGGGTAAGGTTCTTTGTCTTCTTCCTGTCCCCACTCATCCATTTCTTCTCTTTAAAATAATTTCTGTCCTCTTTTGAGAACATTGTTTGATCAACAGAGACCACGTGATATGGCTCTTGAAGGAGAAGCATGTTAAATGTCTTACCCTCCACTTGGACCTTCCATTATGACATCGCTTTCTTACAAGAAGATTCACAGATGGCATCAGGGGGGAGAGGCTCCTGCTCAGCCTTGCCCCCCGCCTTGCCATTTTATGTTTCTGGTCCCTGATCACCGCAGCATTTGGGATGCTGGTTATATGGGGATGTCAAACCACGTACAACTTGGCTGGCCACTCCTGATGCCCTCTTGCTACTGCAGTGCTTCTGAGCCCAAGAAATCAACCACAGGGTGTTAAGGCCAATGCCGGTTCCCTCCTTATACCGCAGTGGGCCTCCAGGGTCTGGGGTCCACACAGCAGTACCAGACTCAGCTCTCTCCCCCTTCCAGCTGAGGGGTCTGTTCTAGGATTCCTCCAGAAGCTGAATGAATCTACATGGCCGAATCTCCCAGTGGGCAGTTCTGCGTGCACCAAGTTGTTGCTATGGAATTAAACTTGTATTGCCTCTTCTTCCTATATCCCACGGCCCCCAAATGGTTATAAAACTAGTCGTTCATCGCCTCACTTACTTTTTTTTTTTTTAATTTTTTTTTTTTTCAACGTTTATTTATTTTTGGGACAGAGAGAGACAGAGCATGAACGGGGGAGGGGCAGAGAGAGAGGGAGACACAGAATCGGAAACAGGCTCCAGGCTCTGAGCCATCAGCCCAGAGCCCGACGCGGGGCTCGAACCCACGGACCGCGAGATCGTGACCTGGCTGAAGTCGGACACTTAACCGACTGCGCCACCCAGGCGCCCCTCACCTCACTTACTTTTGACAATCACGGAAATCTGTGGGGTAGCGTCTTGAGAGGCAGCTGGGGTTTGGGAGGCCAAGCAAACCTGACTGCAGGCCGCAGGCATATCCCCTTAGCTGTGCCGGCCCTGTTGTCAACTCTAACTTGTCTGCCATAACTATTAAAATATAGGATCTCCTGGGGCGCCTGGGTGGCTCAGTTAAGTGTACAACTTCAGCTCAGGTCACGATCTCACAGTTCATGGGTTCGAGCCCCACGTTGGGCTCTGTGCTGACGGCTCAGAGCCTGGAGCCTGCTTCTGATTCTGTGTGTGTGTGTGTCTCTCTCTCTGTCCCTCCTCCACTCATGCTCTCTCTCTCTCTCTCTCTCTCAAGAATAAATGAAAATTTTTAAAAATTAAAAAGGTAAGGAATGTCCTATCACATTCCCTCCTGAGAAACATATTTTGGGAAATACCGACTTAAACATATAAACAGGATTTCAGGAAATTATGGCCCAGCGATAATCTCATCCAGATTCCTTCCTTTGATAGAAATGAGGCTCAGAGAAGAAATGTGATAGCCATGATCACAGCTCCTCATAGCATTCCCCTTGAATTCACTATGATCCTCATTCTACAGAAAACTGAGACCACCTTGGCTAAGTGCCTATGATCACCCAGCTAGCAGAGTTGGGACTTCCAGAACTGTTCTTACCTGTTACCCTAAGATGAATTTTGAAGGTAGGCAATTCTAAGTCTTATTCTAATACCACACATAGGCCACATTCCATTTCCTTCCACGGTGTAGACTGTAGGAGCCATTCTTCAATATATCAAAAAGCGACACTTTTCCCCTTAGGGGCTGGGTGTCTGAATCAACCCAATTCTGTTCTATACATGAAATGGTCCATCCCAAATGGTTCAGGAGAAAATAAGATATTAAATGGAAATATGCATAAAATTTGCAAAACCAAATGAATCCCCAGCCTGCTGGAGTATTTATTTAAGCAATAAACATATAAGAAGCAGACTATTTGTTTGCTTCAGATGTATGAAAGCCCTGAAGACTCCGGATTTAAACGTAAAACACTGAATTTACATTTAAGATTTATATTTATGTCCTAATATATGTACTCATTCAATATTATGATGAGGTTAGAAATGAAACAGGTTATTATAGTCTGCAGACAAGGGACAAACCAAATCTTTCATTAAAAGCCCAGTATCCAATGAGATCAACTGAATTAGAAATTCTTTATTCCTGGGGCACCTGGGTGGCTCTGTCGGTTAAGCGCCCGACTTGGGCTCAGGTCATGATCTCATGGTTCATGGGTTCGAGCCCCACATCAGGTTCTCTGCTGTCTGCACGGAGCCTGCTTTGGATCCTCTGTCCCCCTCTTTCTCTGCCCTTCCCTTGTTTGTGCTCTCTCTCTCTCTCAAAAATAAACATTAAAAAAAATTTTTTTTAAAGAAATTCTTTATTCCCAGCAGACTGCAAGTTCTTCAAAGACAATCATTCCAAGATCTGCTGACAGTAAAATGAGGACTATTTTGAAAAGGCTGTTAAGAGTCCAAGTGTAAGACAAGGGCCTGGCCTAAGGCAGAGGCAAAAGAACAGAGACACCTCAGCTGAGCCTTCCAATCCTAATTCGAAACCACTCAGTTTAGGGTCCCTGCCTAGTTTTATCTTTTTTTATCTAACATGACATAATGAAGCACAATGAAGGGAAAACAAAACAAAATAAAACAAAACATGATCATCTGAATTGATACAGAAAAAGAATACCATAGGGGTGGTGCCTGGATGGCTCAGTCAGTTGAGTGTCGGCTCCTGATTTCAGCTCAGGTCATGATATCATGGTTCCTGAGTTTGAGCGCCACATCAGGCTCTGTGCTGATAATGCAGAGCCTGCTTAGGATTCTCTCGCCCCTCTCTCTCTGTCCCTATTCCGCTTACATGCTCTCTCTCTCTCAAAATAGATAAACTTAAAAAAAATTAAAAGAAAAAGAAAAAATATGGTAACATTCAACACCCTTCCATGATAAAAACGCTCAATAAATAGTAGGTACTCCCTCAAGATGATACAGACCACACGAAATACAGAAATACAAAAAAAAACCCTCACAGCTAACATCACATTCAATGGTGAAAGGCTGAAAGCTTTTTCTCCAAGATCAGGAACAAGGCAAAGATGCCTGCTTTCACCACTTCTATTCAACAGAGTACTGGAAATTCTAGCCAGAGCAATTAGGCAAGAATAACAAGTAAAAGACATCTAAACTGGAAAGAAAATAAAAGGGTCTCCATTCATAGATGATACGATCTTATATATAGAAAACCCTAAAGAATTCACACAACAAAAAATTTAGATCCAATAAATGAATACAGCGAGGATTCAAATATAAAATCAACACTCCCGAATCAGTTGTATTTCTATACATTTGCGGTGAACAGTCTAACAAGGAACTAGTGAAATGATTTCATTTACGATAGCATTAAGCAGAACAAAATACTTAGGAATAGACTGAATCAAGGAGGTTAAAGACTTGCACACTGAAAACTACAAGACATTTCCGTGAGTTGAAGAAGACCTAAATAAATGGAAAGATATCCCACATCCGTGAACTGGGATATTGTTAAATGTCAATACTCCCCAAAGCAATGTACAGATTCAATGCAATCTGTATTAAAATCCCAGTGGCATTTTTACAGAAACAGAAAAACTCACCCTAAAATTCATATGAGATCTCAAGGAATCTCAAATAGCCAAACTATCTGAAGAAAAAAAGAACAAAGTTGAAAGATTCACACTTCTTCATTTCAAAACTTACTGCAAAGCTAAACAGTGTGATACTGGCATAAGGAGAGACATATAGGCCAATGGAATAAACTACAGAACCCAAGAATAAACCCTGACATGTATGGTCAATTGATTTTTTGACAAGGGTGCCAAGACCATTCAATAGGGAAAGAACAGTCTTTTCAACAAATGGTGGTGGGAAAATTTGGATTCCACATGCAAAAAATAAATTTGGACCCTTATGTTACACCAGATGCAAACATTAACTCAAAATGAATGAGAGACCTAATCTTAACTACAACTACAAAAATCTTGGAAGAAAACATAGGGAACGTAGTGGGAAATGTTTATGACATTAGATTTAGCAATGATTTAGTGGGTACGACACCAAGAGCACAGTTCACAAAATGAAAAAATAGATGAATTGGACTTCAACGAAACTAAGGGCTTTTGTGCCTCAAGGGACACCATCAAGAGAGTGAAAAGAGACCCCACAGAATGTAAGAAAATCTTCACAAATCGTGTATCTGAAAAGGGATTGATATCTAGAATACATAAATAACTCCCATAATACAACAACAAAAAATAAATGACCCAATTCAAAAATAGACAAAGGATTTAAGCAGATATTCTTCCAAATAAGATACACGATGGCCAATAAATACGGGAAAGTTGCTGGACATCACTAATCATTAGGGAAATGCAAATCGAAACTGCAAAGAGATATCATGTCATTCCTATTGAGATACCTTTTATCAGTAAAATGAAAAAGTGACAAGTGTTGGCAAAGATGCAGAGAAATTGGAACCCTTGCACGTTGCTGGTCGGAATGTAAAACACTACAGTCACTACAGAAAATAGCTGAGCAGTTCCTCAAGAAGCAATATGTAGAATTACCAAATGATCCAGCAATTCCAGGTCCTAAGTTTATACACAAAGGATTGAAAGCAGGGGCTGGAGCAAATCCTCGTATGCCAATGTTCACTGTAGCATTATTCACAACGGCTAAAAGGTGGAAACAATCCAAGGGTCCGTGAATGAAGGAATAGGTAAACAGTATGTGGTATATTCATACGATGGAATACTATTCAGCCTTAGAAAGGAATGAAGCTCTGATGTATGCTACATACGAGTGAACCATGAAAACATCATGCTGAGATAACTCATGTACAAAAGGACAAATGTTATATAATTCCAATTCTGTGAGGTACCTAAAGTAGTCAAATTCATAGAGACAGAAAGTAGATTATAGGTTACCAGGGACTGGGGCTTAATTGTTACAAAGTTGCTATTTGGGGTGGTGAAAAAGTTTTGGAAATGGACGATGGGGATGCTTGCACAGTATTGTGATTGTAATGAATGCCACTAAATTGTATACTTAAAAAAGGTTAAAATGGCAAATTTGTGTTATATATTATACCACAATTAAAAAAATTAATAATGTGGGACACCTGGGTGGCTCAGTGAGTTAAACGTTTGACTTCAGCTCAGGTCATGATCTCATGGTTCATGGGTTCGAGCCCCACGTCGGGCTCTGTGCTGACGGCTCAAAGCAGGGAGCCTGGAGCCTGCTTCGGATTCTGTGTCTCCCTCTCTCTCTGCCCCTCCCCCGCCCCATGCTCTGTCTGCCGGTCTCTCTCTCTCCCTCTTTCTCTCAAAAATAAATAAACATTAAAACATTAAAAAATTTTTAATAATGTAATACACCAAAACTCATTGAATTGTACACCTTAGATAAGTGAATTGCATGGTATGTGAATTATATCTCAGTAGAGCTGTTAGAAAGAAAGACAACACAGCAAACAATTTTGAGGGGAAAAAGCTGTGATTCCAGAATTTCACAGGCAATCAGTCAGTTGTTCAAGCATATGAGCAGTAGAAAGACAAGTTACATATGGCAGAGC
Source organism: Leopardus geoffroyi (assembly GCF_018350155.1). Classification (NCBI taxonomy): domain Eukaryota; kingdom Metazoa; phylum Chordata; class Mammalia; order Carnivora; family Felidae; genus Leopardus; species Leopardus geoffroyi. The sequence goes on along the minus strand of NC_059334.1, from coordinate 12,159,088 downwards.
TTATAACATCTATGATCTACATGTCCTTCAAACAATTACTTGCGACCAAGGAATACCCTTTCCAAAGAAGCTGTCTTGGGCCTCTTTTAGAAGAGCCCTATCCCATCCACAAAGGCTCTACTCTCATAACCTAAGCACCTTCCAAAGGCCCCACATCCCACCACCATCACATTGGGCATTAGAATTTCAACATACGAATTCGTGTGAGGTGTAGGCATGGCGTAAACATTCATTTTTTTTTTTTAATGTTTTATTTATTTTTGAGAGAGACAGAGACAGAATCCGAGTGGGTTAGGGGCAGAAAGAGAGGGAGACACAGAATTCGAAGCAGGCTCCAGGCTGTGAGCTGTTAGCACAGAGCCCAACGCGGGGCTTGAACTCATGCACCGTGAGATCATGACCTGAGCTGAAGTCGGACGCTCAACCGACTGAGCCACCCAGGTGCCCCATAAACTTTCAGCCCATAAGCACCAATTTTTTACACTGTAGTCCAAACCCATCTCCTTCCTTGAATCCTTCTCAGTTCTTTATATTTTGAATGAACTTCCTCCTTTTCTCTGGTCGGTAGCTTCTCATCTGTACTTCCCTTATTCAATTTCTGCTTTGTCTTCCTCATTTATTATCCCTCTTTGACCTTTGGGGTAGAAATCCTGTTTTGAACATCTCCGCATCCCCCCCAAAGCACCTGACACATTACTTATCTAGTTCAGGTAGTTAATTAGTACTTGTTTTATTGACTTTCTAAAGCTCTGATGTCAATATTTTTAAATTTTATTTGAGAGAGAGAAGAGAAAAAAAAACCTCAGGCAGGCTCCATACTGAGCCCCCGAGGTGGGACTCGAACCCAAGACCCTGGGATCATAATCTGAGACGAAATCAAGAGTTGGACGCTCAACCGACTGAGCCACCCAGGTACCCTTCTGATGTCAATATCAATTATACATTTTGATAATCTGAATAATGCCATGGGTTTCAATTTACTTGACATTAAATTAGTCCCTAATAAAAACATGCCACGATTTAACATACTACAGAATTAACCCTGCACTGTAAATTAATAGCGTTTGACCAATGGAATAATTAATTGGTGATTAAACATTTACTTGAAGAAAAACATACATTATGTAACTTTAATGTCTTCAGGCAATATTTCATTTTTGAGAGCTATCCAAATTAATGGCTTTAATAAGGACTTTATATCAAGGTCCTTAATACCAACCGGCCATCCAAGTATAAAAGGTATGTCAGATATTATTAGAAGTGCTTGATACTTACACACGGGTATTCTCAATGGTATACCGGTATATTTATGTCCCACTTTAAGTAGAAAGAGCTTACATGTCCCAGTATGGTTGTCTGTCCCCGGAGAAGAACTAGCTGGCCACCCAGGCAATAGCCAGATGACTCTGAAGGCTAGTGGTCTCAAGCCCTGATAGCCTGAGGCTTGGATCTCCTGTTAGTATAGAAACCCGTTACACCAGAAACGGTGAAAGATCCCATTAGCAAGTCGGACATTCCTGAGTCCCTTCTCTGTGCCTCCGTTCCTAAGCAATATTCAGCTTCACCCAGTGCCCACATTTTCTGAGGAACACAGTGCTTCTTTACCAGGATTAGTACCTTTCATTGAATTACAGTCAGCTTGATCTGGGGATTATTTTGCTTTATTTAATATTAACCTTGTGAGATTCATCTTACCATTGGAAAATGAAAGAATCGTATCTCCAATTTTAGAGAATGATTACAACTTTTAAGTATATCCTTGTAAAAACAAAACAAACTCCTCTCTCGTTTATAGTCTGCTGTGAAATTTGAGCTAGCAGTGTTTATGCGATAAGATCTGAAAAATGGTGACGGCCATATGTCTCCAGTAATTTAATCTTTTTAAAAAAGATTTTATGTTTTATCTATTTTTATTTTTAATATTTAGTTATTTCTGAGAGAGAGAGAGTGTGTGTGTGTGCACACGCGTGTGCACCAGTGGGGGAGGGGCAGAGAGAAAGGGAGACACAGAATCGGAAGCAGGTTCCAGGTTCTGGGCTGGCAGCACAGAGCCCGACATGGGGCTCAAACTCACGAACCGTGAGATCGTGACCTGAGCCGAAGTTGGACCCTTAACCGACTGACCCACCCAGATGCCCGTTAAGGTTTTATTTTTATGTAATCTCTACACCCAATGTGAGGCTCAAACCTACAACCCTGAGATCAAGAATCGCATGCTCTACCGGCTGAGCCAGCCAGGCGCTCCCCAGTAATTTCTTCTTGCAAACATTTATTCACTTGCCACTGTGTGCCAGTAATTAGACGTTGCTGTAGATGTAGTTGAGACCAAGCCAGAAAAAGTCTGTACATGAATAAGACTTTCTTAAACGGAATAAACGACTAATTAGATACGCAAGGCAAAAGGACAGGCAGAGTAGTAGGCAAGGTGCCTGACCTACCAGACCTCAGGAAGGTCTTGTACTAACACCTTGGGGAGGCCGTATGGTAAACGTCCTTTGAACATGAAATTTTGGTCTCGCCCCGAATATCTCCCATTGAAAACGTAGCATAGTAAAATTCCAGGGTTTCAGGAATATGAATGGCATTTATTTAACTACTAAGAAAGCAGCAATGTTTTGAAAACTCATGCTATATTGTAAATGAGGGCCAGGGATTCTGTGTAACAGCTGACATTACAAGCGATTTGGGATGTCCAGTTTTCTGGGGGAGAGGGCTCTTGCATGAACTGCTCAAAGGAAAGTCTTAGCTTAGTGACAAAGTGCGTGAGTGCTGAAACCAGTTTTCCAGGTTTGAGGACCAGCTGCCAAGTACTGAACATGTGACCTTGGGTTTAACTCTTCTCTCTTCTTTCTTTTCCTTTTCGTTTAGGTTAATCAGTAAAGAGTGCAGGTGCAGAAGGAACAAAGAAATCTGTAACTGGTTGTGATCAACTACGTGTAAACAGGACTGCAGTCTCATCAGCCAACTTCTCTTTCCCTTGTTTTTTTTCATCCTAAAACAAGGATAATAAGAGCACCATGGCACTAATCTTGCTTTATAATGATATAATTGATTATCATTTTTCCTACATTCTAGGCTGCAGCATCTGGGTCTGTCTCATTATTTTAGCTCCAGTGTCTGGCCAGTGTCAATAAATATTTGCTAACCAAAAGAACAAATAATAATGCCAACAATTCATAGGATTTAAACAGATTTTTAAATGCCATACACCAAGAGTTCTTTTTTTTTTTTTTAATATCTCTATTATGTCCCAAATACCATAGAAATTCTAGATTTCACCCTGATTATCTTACTCGGACCTTGCCTCCCTGCCGCCCAGGCAAAGCCAGAAAACGATGTTTTAAATCATCCCTATTTTATTTTTAATTTTTTTTTATGTTTATTTTTGAGACAGAGAGAGACAGACAGACAGAATGCAAACCAGGGAGGGGCAGAGAGAGACAGGGAGTCACAGAATCCAAAGGAGGCTCCAAGCTCTGAGCTGTCAGCACAGAGCCTGATGAAGGGCTTGAACTCATGAACCGTAAGATCATGACCTGAGCCAAAGTTGTATGCTCAACCAACTGAACCACCCAGACGCCCCCCCCCACCCCATCCCTATTTGAAAATTTGCCCATTAAAGGAAACCAAAACCAAAATAATAACTTGGCTTAGATTGCTGAAATCTAAAAAAAAATTTTTTTATGTTTATTTTTGAGGGAGAGATGGAGACAGAGTGCAAGCAGGGGAGGGGCAGAGAGGGAGGGAGACACAGAATCTGAAGCAGGCTGCAGGCTCTGAGCTGTCAGCACAGAGCCCCATGCAGGGCTCAAATCCATGAACCAGGAGATCATGACCTGAGCTGAAGTCAGATGCTCAACCGACTGAGCCACACAGGGGCCTCTAGATGGTTGAAATTTTTAAGCACTGAATCTTAACCAGCTTCCTTTTGTAGTTATGAAAAAACAATTTGTGCTGGGGTGCCTGGGTAGCTCAGACAGTTAAGCATCTGACTCTGGGTTTTGGCTCAGGTCATGATCTCACCGTTCGTGAGTTTGAGCCCGAGTCAGGCTTGTGCCGACAGCTCAGAGCCTGCTTGGAATTCTGTCTCCCTCTTGCTCTCTGCCCCTCGCCCACTCTCTATCTCTCTCAAAAATAAACAAACATCAAGTTTATTTATTTTTGAGAGAGAGAGAGAGAGAGAGCACAAGCAGGGGAAGGGCAGAGAGGGAGGGAGGCACAGAATCTGAAGCAGGCTCCAGGCTCTGAGCCATCAGCCCAGAGCCTGACGCGGGGCTCGAACTCACGGACTGCGAGATCGTGACCTGAGCTGAAGTCGGACGCTTAACCGACTGAGCCACCCAGGCATCCCTGAAGTTATTTTACTGTCACCAATAGCCCTGAGGAGGCCTTGCTTTTCTTCTGCTCTGAGGGGATTACCATCTCTCCCTAGGCCTTGACACCTGGGGAAATCAGTTGGCTCAGTCTCTGCCACCTGCTCCACTGACTGCAAAACCAGCCTGAATTATCCAAGGCAGTTCACCCTTGACCTGCCTAATTATGCCAGCACCTGTATGCAGACATCACTTAACTAAAATGCAAACCATGGGCTTGATCTAGTAACATTGGTAAGACTAGCTCTCGTGTGTTGAACTCTTCAGTTCTTATGAGCAAACTCTTGTTTTAATCTTCATGCTTATAAAATAGGATTCATACGTTTGTTCCTCTTTTAGAGAGGCAGAAATTAAGGAAAAAGGAAGTACCCAAGGGCTCACACAACTAGAGAGCGGTAGAGTGGGGCCCCCAGCAGCCCGACACCAGCATCCAACGCTGTAAGTTATGGGTTAGACAAAACTTAATTCCAAACACTGAAAATATCATCATTCAGAAGACAGAGAGGAGGGCATTTATAAATTTAATTGCAAGGATATTTAAAACTTTTTAAGAAAACCCAAAGCGTGGAGGGGGTTGCTCTAAATCTGCTTTGAGTTGGATTTTTGGTTTTGGGTTTTTTGGGAGCTGTCGGTTTGTTTTGATTTGGTTTGATTTTGCCTATGAGTACCAATATTTTTGTTTAATAAACAGGAATGTGGTATTTAATCTACTTAAGATGATGAGCTGAGAGCTAAACTTTCAGCTAACTGCTAAACTTTTACTTTTATCAATGAGATAGAAGGGAAAGTGACCTGATAAACACTTTGTAAAGTCTTATCTTTGAATTCTAGAAATTTTTTTTTTTTTAACATTTATTCATTTTTGAGAGTGAGAGAGACAGAGCATGAGGGGGTGAGGGACAGAGAGAGAGGGAGACACAGAATCCGAAGCAGGCTCCAGGCTCTGAGCTGTCAGCACAGGGCCTGACGCGGGGCCTGAACTCACGGACTGTGAGAACATGACCTGAGCTGAAGTCAGATGCTTAACCGACTGAGCCACCCAGGTGCCCCTGAATTCTAGAAATTTCTATTCTAGACATGAAGGGGAATCAGAAGTAATTTTTATTTATTTATTTATTTTTCTTATTTTTTTTTTCTTACTTTATTCACAGTTTCCAATTTACGATGAAAGAAAGAGGGAGTAGTACCTATTCTTGATCAGCTGTCCTAGCCAGTCAGAGAGAAGTGGGTGCTCTCAGAGCACGCCAGAAATAATTTTTAAACTGAAAAGTTAATTAAGAACAAATTCTTGGGGCGCCTGGGCGGCTCAGTCGGTTAAGCATCCAACTTCGGCTCAGGTCATGATCTCACAGTTTGTGAGTTTGAGCCCTGTGTCAGGCTCTGTGCTGATGCCTCGGAGCCTGGAGCCTGCTTCGGAGTCTGTGTCTCCCCCTCTCTCTGCCCCTCCCCTGCTCATGCTCTGTCTCTCTCTGTCTCTCAATAATAAATAAATGTTAAAAAAAATTAAAAAGCTTAAAAAAAAAAAACTTCAGGTTTCGTTTATATTCTTTTTTACTTCCCTGTACTTGGTGACTAGACTGTATATCATAGACTCAGTAAATGTGGCTCAATTAGTGCAATCCGTGTCAGTAATCAAAGTGCTTGTTGACCTCTGTGCCTCTGAGGATGGGTCAAAATCTTGAGATTACGAAAGGATTTCAGGGAGGGAGGACAAAGTCAGGGATCTTCTGGGGAAAGCCGATGAGCACCTTGACCACACCCCAGGGCAAGGAATACCTTGTTCCAGAACTGGCTCTTAGTTTACAGTCTCAGGACTCTCGACCGGCAGGACACCAATGCAATCTAATGGGGTTGACATACACAACCAAGCCCATAGAATAACGTATAAAGCTGGAATACAGTTTACCCCTGGTGTACGGTGAGATTTGGATATATAGCTTCACCAAGCAGAATTTCTTTCTCCGTAAGACAAACCCACTGGGAAAGAAGCCCAAAACTACCAAGGGGAAGTTTGGAGCCTTACCTCTACATAATGGGTATGATGGATGAGCTTAATGAGAGTCGGGGTGAAGATGGGGGGGGGGGCTAGCAGACTGTCATCAGAATAAGACAATAGGTTCTTTTCTATGGAGACAGAGAAATTGAGGCTTGCCTCGGTGGTCTCACCTCATCTAAAGATGTATTTGTATCAGTTTCTTAGGCTTGCTCTAACAAAGTACCACACAATGGGGGGGGGGGGGCGGTTACAACAACAAAACTGTATTGTGTGACCGTCCTGGAAACTACAAGTCTAAAACCAAGGTGTCAGCAGGCTATGCCAACCTCTGGTTTTGCTGTCACATGGCTGTTTTTTCTCTTGTGTGTTTCTCTCCTCTTCTAATAAGGACACTAGTCACATTGGGCTAAGTGTCCCTTCCACTTGGACCTCATCTTAACTTGCCATATGTGCACCAAGCCTATTTCCAAGTAAGTTCATATTCTGAAGTGTTAGCGTTTAGAGGACTTCAACATTTGTGTTGGGGGACACAGGTCAACCCCTGACGGTATCCTTGGAACTTTTCTTTACGTTGTGTGAGTTTCTGTACTAGTAATTCACTGCCCCTTTAGTCTAATTTGTTACCCCTTAAGACTAAGAGAATACTGGATCTGGTCAGTTTTAGCTGACAAAGCAAGTATCTGACGACTTGTTAAAAATACACACTTGATACAAAATTCCTGCAATTTCTGCTAAGACAGAGGATACTAAGTAACTAGGTACCTAAAAGATTATTTTTCAAGGGACTCATCAACAAACTGTGACACGGGGAATAATTTAAAACTAGCCCTTAAAATCTTAACAAGATCTTCAGCTGTTCAGGGCCATCCTATCCCGCCCACACTCTCCTTTGTTCCATTCACTCCCCACCCCCTCCGATTTTCCCATCTCCAAGTATGACCATTGTTGGTAAAGATGCTATACACATTATTATAATTTTTACATTAAAAAAATTGAGGTATAATTACACACAGTCAAATGAGAAGGGCAGGCAAATTTGTACTTAAAAAAAAAGCTTTGTGAACTTCACAATTTGGTCTCAATTTTATTTTTCTAGATTCATTTGCTTTCCTCCCATCTACCAGGCTCATCCTTACAGAGCCGTCCTTCATTTTCAAATTCTCTCAAGTGCTGTGTTCCACCCAGGGAGTTTGTCCCAACAGGAATGGCCTTACCTGGCACACACTTCTTACTCTTCAAGACTCAGTTCCTCGAAGCTTCCCCCCCAACACCTTTAGAATACTGCAGCTCTTTTGTATCCATACGTGGTTCTCTTTTTTTCCTGCTCAATTTAGTTTTAAGTAGGTTGCGAGTTCCTTCTCCATCTCTCCAAGATGGAAGCATTTCTTTGCATGCCCAATGCATGATACATAATAAGTGCTCAATAAAATTTCACTGTCAATAAGTGACAATTAACATGCCTATACGTACTTTACAGATTTCACATTGCGTTCACACTATCTCATTTTCTCCCTACTACAACCTTATAAAATAGCAAAACCTATCATTTCATGCTTAGAGAGTGTAGAGTGGTGTTGCCTCAGATTAATTATTTTGCCCAGCGCCAGTCAGTAGCAAAACGTGACTGGTACTTCGTCTTCTGACTCCACGTTCCTGTCTCTTGACACCAAAACACGTTGAAAACCATCGTCAACTTCGCACTACGACCTAAACTTGGAGAGGTCACTCTGGCCGCACTTCTGTATATGGGGCTTGGAGATGAGCAAAGCCTCCTCTGGGCTCTAACCAAACACTGACCGCCTGGGATTCTGAACTACATCTCCCAGAGAACCCTGGGGAGAACCCTCAGGTGATTGGTTCAAACAGATCAGCCAATACAGCCGTGACGTGCTCGTACAGACCAATCACAGGCTGGAAGGGGCGGGACCTCCCACGCAGAGGCTAGATTGAGCGGAGAAACTAACTGCGCTGTAATGTGTCCCAAAGCCTAAGGCGGCTGAGAGCTTCGGTCCCGCGTCTCGGACGCCACGTCGTCCTCCTCTTCGGTTTCGGTCCGCGCCTTGCCCGCGACCCGGCCTCGGGCCGCCCGTGTCTGGCCGCCAGCCCCGCGCGGAGGACAAGACGGGTGACCGCGAAGAAAGCACGTGCTCGAGCGCTGTAGCGGCCGAGGGCGCGCGTTATCATCCCAGCGCCGCGCCCAGGTCCTGCGGGGCACCTCCCGCGCGGCGTGCGGTGCGCCCAAGGCCCGGGGCGCGGCGGGCTCCAGGGCCCTTGGCGCTCCCAGCGACTCGGGCCTCAGGCAGGCTCCCGGGCGCTGGCTGGCGTCGCTCTTGGCCGTCTCCTGTGCAGAGCGCGACTTCCCGGCTTTGCCGCTGGCCTGAGGAGGAGGAGAGTCGGCGGCATGTCACCCGCGCTGCCAGAGCTGACGCCTTCCGGTAACGTTGCCACCCGGTCTCAGCGGTTCAGTTGTTTATTGACTCCTGCTATGGGCTCCTAATCCCTAGGGTGATTTTCCTCCCCAATTGGAGACGCGCGACCAAGTTTCCCCGCGGGCGGGCTGGCGGCACCTTTGAACCTGCAGAGCAGCCCTGAGGTTCCACGTTGTTCTGCTTGGTTCCTCCCGCACCTGTATCCCTCGCTTCCCAGACAGACCATCAGCAGCCGCGAAGCACCGCCCTGTCCCCGCGTCCTGTCCCTGAAACACGCTCTTAATGTCAAAGTAACGAAACTTTTGCAGCTTGGTGCACCATATTCCAGCAGGGCGCTTTGGAAGTTTTGCATGAGTTAACGTTCTTATTCAGTACTTTTTGAGCAAGTGCTCATCCAAAGGAAGTCCACGTGCTGAGACAGATAGCAAACCCAGAGAACTATTTGAAACTGCAGCGAACGTTTCTTTTCCACATCAGGGTTAGAGCAAACTCCAGTGTGCACAGAATTATCACTGTAAAAGAGCAGATAGAAGGTCGTGATGGGAAGTAGTAATCGCAGCTGATGGTGATGCTGGGGGCTCTGAGATTAACTTTGAGAAAAAAACTAGCTCAAGAACTGAAAATAATTTCAGCTTTATAATGAGCTCTGGGTCTCTAAGGTCGTCCCTGGTTAAAATTTGTGGTCAAATCTACCCATGAAAACATGTGAGCTATGAGGTAGGCAATGTAGCAAGAAGAGAACCAATGATAAGGACAGAACAGTAGCTGTCTGTGACAGAAAGAGGGTGTTCATCTTGGACAGGGGTGAATACTGAAGTCCTAACTCAGAAGGAAATTTACACAGGTGAACTAGTGAGCCTGTTGACTCTGGGGTTCTGATGTGGGTGTTGAAACCAGTGGAAATGTAACTGAGAAACATTTTGTCACTGATGCTATCAAATAAGATGGACAGAGGCCTGTGTTACAGCTCTTTAATATCTCTGCTTCATGACTTTTTTTTATTAAAATTTTTTTAACGTTTATTTATATTTGAAGGAGAGAGAGAGAGTGAGTCGGAGAAGGGCAGAGAGAGAGGAGACACAGAATCCAAAGCAGGCTCCAGGCTCTGAGCTGTCAGCACAGAGTCTGACCCCCAGGGCTCGAACTCAACACGAGAGCATAACCTGAGCCATAACCTGAGCCGAAGTTGGACGCCCAACTGACTGAACCACCCAGGCCCCCCTCTGCTTCGTGACTTCTTACTTTCCCCTTCCCATTTAATTAAAAAAGGAAATACATGATTTCCCTTTCATCTAAATGTATCAACAGCAGAAGGCCTCAGCTAAATGGGGGAAGTGCAAAAACTCGATATTTCTGTTTCCACTGTGAGAGATGTTGGGGAGAATGTGCCCTGTTAAGAACCTGACTAGTCAGGAGTAAAATGTACAGGATGTTCTGTGCGTAATGAACCGAACGCAGATAAGCACGAGTGTATTTTGGTTATTGTTGTTCTTCAGGGAAGATCTCAATGACCGATTACCCTTGCAAGGGAAAGGAGAATTCTTAAAGTGACTTTTAACTCTTACGAGAAGGTTCTGGAGGGCAAGGTGATTAGAAGCCAGTGAAAGATAATCCTCTACTGGAAAAGCATGAGGATTACAAAAGATAAGAACAGTGAACACTTAAACCCACAAATCTGGGAGGAAGACCTCTTCAGGTTCTCTCCAGAATGGCTGTCTGTGTTCCAGCAAGCATACTTGAGGGTTCAGATTTTCTTTGGCGTTATCCAGCCTTATAATTATTGCTCATCTATTGAGTATAAATAAGTATCTTTTTTTTTTTTTTTAATGTTTGTTTACTTTTGAGAGAGAGAGAAAGAGACAGAGTGTGAGCAGGAGATGGGCAGAGAGAGAGGGAGACACAGAATCCAAAGCAGGCTCCAGGCTCTGAGCTGTCAGCACAGGGCCTGATGTGGGGCTCAAACTCATGAACCAAGAGATCATGACCTGAGCCAAAGTCAGACACTTAACCAACTGAGCCACGAGGCGCCCCTCAAATTTTTTGTTAATGTTTTTTTTTTTTATTATTTATTTTTGAGACAGACAGAGACAGAGCATGAACAGGGGAGGGGCAGAGAGAGAGGGAAATGCAGAATCCGAAGCAGGCTTCAGGCTCCGAGCTGTCAGCACAGAGCTGGATGTGGGGTTCGAACCCACGAACTGTGAGATCATGACCTGAGCCAAAGTCGGACGCCCAACTGACTGAGCCACCCAGGCACCCCTAAGCTTGTTTTAATTCACATCTAATCGCTAATAAGCTTGAGCATTTCTTCAGTAGTTGTTGAGTATTATTTTATCCTTCCTTGACTTGACTATTCACATCTTTGTCAGAGTTCCTTGTATGTTATAGATGTTAGTCCCTTTCAGTTTTAGACATTGCCGAACCTTCCTCCAATCCGTAATCTGTTATTTTTGTCTATGGTGACTTTCATTTAATAAGAATCCTTAGTTTTTATGGCATCAAATTCATCATTTTTAAAAATATTATAGGTTGGGCTTTGAGCCTGAAGTCGTTCCCTATTCTAAGTAATGAAGATAGCCTATATTTTCTTTTTCCTTATGCAAATATAGTTTTATGGTAGACTCTTTAGTGGGCCAAGTAAACTCTACTTTTTCAAGGTTAATTCAGCTTTTTTTCTGGGCTTTTAGTTTTCCACATAAATTATGGAATATGTCAAGTTTCTCATAGAAAATCATGTTTTGTTTAGTTAAAAAAAAAACTTTGATCTCTTGCGTATATGAAGACTCCTTTAACAAGATCTCAGAGTTTGTATATGTGGGGGGCAAGGTTGTTTTATGGTAAATAGTAAACTGACTTAAAGACCAAGAACAGTTTGTGTATTTCTGGATTAAAAAGTGAATACAGTAGGGACCCCGTGGAAGAATGCTTAGACTTTTTATGACGATAGGAGGAGGAGTAGAGGCACACTCCGCCATCAGGTCTGCAGTGAGTGGAGAAGTGCTCCCTCCCTAGGTGGAGAGAGAAGGAAAATGGAGTGAGCCAAGCCGTAAGAGGGTTTTGAGGCAGAGACGGGTGAATTTTGGAGCTCCCAACAGAAGACTTCTTTGGGCAGGATTAGGTAGAATCCCCTACAGAGGGAAAAGGACTTGAAGCTAAAAGCAAGCAGGTTTGGGACAGCAGATACGGGACATGTTGAGGGCAGCCAGGAAAAGATGAACCAAGGAGGAGGCTCAACAGGGAATTTCCAGGGACTCCCATAAGTGTAGTTCTGTGGCTTTTCAGTAGTTCTTAGAAACTCCCCCTGTCTTTTTCCCCTTTCAGTTTTGAAAGTCAGATTTTCACTTTCTTTAAAGCAGGTGTGAAGAAAACCCTGCGGGATGAGATCGAAGCCCTTCTGCGGGAGAGGATTATGGTGCTGGATGGAGGGATGGGCACCATGATCCAGCGGCATAAGCTAAGTGAAGAAGACTTCCGAGGTCACGAATTTAAAGATCATGCCAGGCCACTGAAAGGCAACAATGACATTTTAAGTGTAACTCAACCCAATGTCATTTACCAAATCCATAAGGTCAAGTATCCCCAGGGTCTTCTGTGTTCATTTGATTATTCTGTAAGTCGTTTCGCATTCGGAGGGCAGACCACTGTCCCCAGTGTCTGGAGGGGACAGAAGAAAGAGGTGGTTTGTTCACAAAGAAGGCTTGTTGGACACCAAATAAAGGTCATGCGCTATGATGAGCATTCAGGATAAGGAGTTCAGAAAGGTAGTTTTTCTGCCTTCGAGGCATTTAAAGTCCAGTGAAACCACAAAGATCTTGGACAAATTGGGGTATTCACATATGCTATCCTACTTAAGTCACCACAACAGCCCTGGTGAAGTAAAATCAAAGGTAGTTATTCTTATTTTGTAGATTTGGAAGTTGAGCCTGACAGAGGTTAAGGAACTTATCTGACATTAGGGAGCCTCCCTGACTTGAAATCCCATCCCCTTTCATTCCATTTTTCTGTGTCCAATAAAAATGGTTAGTCAACATAAAGAGATCAGGAGGAGGTAACTGGGTACGATACATTTTTATAACATAATTAAACACAGAACGAAATTGTTTTATAGATTGTCATAGGAATTACACAGAACTGTGACTAGAAGAGGTATTAAGATGATCAAATCTGTTTGATCAAATCTGTTTTCCTGGTCTGGATTCAGTTAGAAGGACAAAGCGTATTTACCAGTTAAGCGAGAGAGTTTTATTTTCTGGAGAGGGGCATTGTTATAGGTGTTTCAAGCTCTTCTTAAAAAAAAAAAAAAAAAAATGTCTAAACAAGTGATTAAGTGTTCCAGTGAGTATGGAAGGGATCATTTTATTGTGTGGTCAAGACTTTTTTCTAGGTAAGGTGAAGGATAGCATTCATTTGAAGAAAATGCCTTTCCTTTGCTCATAATGGGAATTCTAGGTACCAGAAGATTTAGAATTGGTCCTTGAAAAGGTGTTGGTTCTGCAGGAAGAATGGTACCTAAGTTTTTCTGCTTGGCCTTGAGACTGTGTAGTTAAATCCTGTTAACTACAGGAATGCCCTCAGGGGTATGAATTGCTTGTTATGGTTACAAATACAGTTCTTATAATGCAACTGATAAGATCATATGAACTACCATGCCATGTAGCTTCGTCATATTGTTCGTGTGGATTATCATTAGATTATCAGCTTCTGGAGGACAGGAATTGATGCCTGTTTTTCACTGCCAAATCCCTACTACCTAGAGCATCTCACACGTAGTAAGTACTCAGTAAATATTTGTTAGAGAAAGAATCCTTGCCGTCTGTATTAGGTAGGCATCTAAATAGAACTACAAGGTACCCACAATAGGCACATGAAGCAAAAATGGCTGTAAATACAATAAAGTGTAGGTGGGTGTCCCATTTCTGGGGGTGCATTTTCTAGCTAGAGTTCTTCAAGTGCAGAGAACCTACCACATTCTTGGATGAAGAAAGGAAACACTGGGTTGTTTTCACACTTGGCTGTTTCTAGCGGCGTTAGTGACCACGGATCAGATCCCCTGATGGCTAATTTTAATGGAATGTCTCGGTTATGTTTGTAGTGTAGGTGCCCGACCCGGAAGCTTCTGTGATTGTAATGCAAGTGCCTGACATGAAGCTTTTGGCTGCCAAGGTACCCATTTCAAAGACATCCGTCTCATATTTAACGTACTACAGCTACCGACTAAACACTTAGATAAGAAACCAGGCTGTTCCCACCCATGAAGTTCTGCTTTTAGAGAGTCCTGGGTGACCCAGACAGCCAGCTATTTGACCCCATTTTTCCCCTTTCCACAGCCTGATTCCCACTCATGTCTTAAATTCGGCAATAAAGAGTGAAACTGCGAAACCCCAGGCACCCCATCCCTATAGCCCGGAAGAGGCAGAACCCCATGCCTGTGCTTCCCCCCGCCCCCACCCCGCCCCATGTACCCCTCACCCCTTGCAGTGTGGCCCTGGGCATGCCTGTACCCTCCAGGACTTGGGAGTAATATACCTTTTTCTCCCCAAAGTGCCCTGTGGTTGTTGCTGAGATGTGTTTTGCGGTTATAAGAACCACAATGGCTGATGTGGCCACAACTTAGGTTCTGCCCAGGGAAAGTTTGTGGGAGCTGGCCACGAGGACTACCCTGCCTTAAGTATCACTGTCACAAAACAGAATTCAACACCTCTGTTAGCCTCTACAAATGCTGTCCTTAAAGTCCTTCTTTAGTCTTGACAGCTTTCTCCAGAAGAAGAGTGAGGAGCAGGGACATTACGCAGCTTGCCCCTGATCACATGATTTCTGCCTAGGGCCCTTGAGTGGGATTTTGAGCCAGGAAAAAGGTGTAGAGAGAGGATGAAGAGCCAGAAGAAACACTTTTTACACTGTGTACAATGGACATTTTCAGATCCACACACAATTGGAGAAAGCTGCGAAGTTCCCCCTAATTGTAAAGACAGTACATGTTTATTGCTTAAAAAAAGAAGTAGCTAGAAAATAGAAAACCATAAAAGAGAAAATCAAAACCAGGACATATCAACACCGATAAATAATTGCTAGTCACATATTTTAATTTATATTTTAATCTAGTTTTTTTTATACTGGGATTTTAAATGGGATTATATTGGGATTACTTTATACTGTTTTATAATTTGGATATTTTTTATCTGTATACATGAGAATTAAATGTTCTTAAACATGGTTTAAGAACTTCATAATATATTCTGTGTATATGTTATTAATGAATTTATTTATTCCTAGGCATTAATGTTGTTTCCAATTTTTCTTGCTCTTTTTTGAAAAATTAAATATAATTTGCTCTTATAAAACAAAACCCATAGGTAAGAATAAATTTGCTTTGACCACTACTCCAACTTTCTATTTTTTCTCCTGACCTAACCACTTACATTAGTGTGTGTCTTTCCAGATCACTTTGTTATGCATTTATATGTATGTATATATGTGTGTACATACATGTATGTGTATGCATACATATCAGTAGAAAATTCATACTGCTTGTGTACGTGTATGTTTTAAACTTCATGATGTCATACTTTACACATCAGTCAATTTTGGTTTCTACTCAGCGATACTTTTTGGAGATTTTTCCATGTCGGTATATGCAGATACAATGTTTTTTAGCTGCCACAAAGCATGTTATAAAGTGGATTAATTCTAGCTTATTTAGTTTTTCCCAACTGGTGGATATTTAGGATGTTTGTAACTTATAAATAGGTAAATCTTGGTTTTCATTTCCTAGCTGTTCTGCAAACAGTGTTTATCAGTTTGGGAAAGGTTGTGTTTACTCAGTACTGGGAAGTCAGGGGAGCTGAGAGATTCTAGAGTGTTCATCAGATTGAGGTTGAGAAGGTATTGTCCAAAGAGTGAAGTGCGGAAGGTAGGTTGAGGAGAGGTTGATGCTGAGACCCTCAGGCTTCTGCAAGAGTGTAGCTCTGGCTCAGAGGGACCGGGAAACTGGGGTGGAGACAGCTCCCGGCAGAACTGGGCTCTCATAGTGTGGTTGTCAGTGGGAGCCAGCTTGTGCTCAGGCCGGAGAGTGCTGTTCGAGCCAGAACTCGATGCTTGTGTTGTCATACAGCCACTGTGGAGAGTTAGATTCTAGTACTTTCCAGCGAGGAAACCGGAGTCTAAGGAACTTGATTCAGTTCGTACAACTTAGCATGTGAACTGTCAATTCAGGGTCTGAGTTTGTTTAGAGCACATTCCTTTCTATGACATCCTTATGTCTTTTTGTACGTCTAGCCTCTGGTGTAGTGCCGGCCGCTTAGTAAGTGGTCCCGGGGTGTCTGGTGGTGGTGCCGGTGGAAAGTCCTATTTGTTGCTGGGGGACAGGGGTTCTCAAACTCACAGCATTGACATCACTGTCTCCTGTTGCAGGATTACTTGCTGGCTGGAGCAGATATCATTGAAACGAACACTTTCAGCAGCACTAATGTCGCCCAAGCTGACTATGGCCTCGAACATTTGGTAAGAGCTCCATTGTGCCTCAAGTCTGAGACATGTCTGCGCGTTTGCTGCCTTGGTGGTAGTTGCTAGTGAGAAAACCACCAGAAGCGCGGAGTCCAGCCAGTGCCTAGATGCCTACTTTTCGTGGTCAGACTTGGAAAACAGTTTGAGTCTCTTCTGCTTCTGAACATGGCAGACCGTTCATTTTGTAACTGGTTTCTTTTATGGGCACGTAATCAAATAAAAATGATACTTATAGTGGCTGCTGATAAAGGCATAATGATTGGCTGTGCGTGCAGTTTGGGGAGGCCTTTTCATGTACTGGGTGGCAGATTTGGTTTTCTTTTTTTTTCGTTGTGGGGAAACACGCGTAACCTAAAATTGACGATCTTAGCCATTTTGAGCATACACTTCGGTGACGTTAAGTACGTTCATGGTGCGCAGGCATCACACCTCCCATCTCTAGACTCTGGTCATCTTGTGGAGCTGAAACTCCGTAACCCCCGTTACCCTCAGTAACTCCCCGTTCTCCTGCCACCCCCCTACATCCCGGAAACCACCACCGTACTTTCTTTATGAGTTTGACTCCTCCAGGTGCGTGACGTGAGTAGAATCATAGTGTTTGTCCTTTTACAACTGGCTTATTTCACTCAGTATAATGTTTTCCAAGTTCACTCATGCCGTAGCCTATGTCAGAATTTCCTTCCTTTTTAAGGCCATATCGTGCTCCGTATTGTGTGTTCGTTCATTTGTTGGGGACACTTGGGTTGATCCCACCTTTCGGTTATTGTGAACAATGCTACTACTACGTACCCACGATCTCCTTGCTTCCCTGCTTTTGTTTCCTGAGATTCTGTACGCAGAAGGGGAATTGCTTGCTTCATACGGTAATTGTGTGTTTCATTTTTTGAGAAACCACCATGCTGTTTGCCACAGTGGCTGCACCGTTTTGTATTCCCACCTACAGTGCACGAGGGTTCTGAGTTTTCTACGGCTCTGTGGACACTTGTTAGCTTCTGTTTTTGGGGTTTTTGAGTTTTGTTTTATGAAAGTAGCCATCCTCATGGGTGTGGGGTGGAGATCTGGTTTCTTTTTGATCAACATGATGCCCCTTTTCCAAATTTTATAAAATGTGGATGATGGGAATACGTAGTAGATGCCTTCGTTCCCCTTTTTGCGTGGGATTTTTCCAGACACGTTCCTCTGTTTTCATGCAGGAAGTCCTGGTGCTCCAATACTGATTTTTCTCATGATGTTTTGTGAGATCTTGTGTCTTTTGGGTTATCAAGGGAAAATGATGAGTTTCGTGTGATTATTGGGCAGGAGTTGGCCAACTTTTTCTGTAAAGGGCCAGTTAAGTAGATATTTTAGGCTTCGTTGGTCATATACAGCAACTCCTCAACTCTGCCATTATAGTGCAAAGGCAGCAATAGACAACATGCAAATGAATGAGCTTGACTGTATTCTAGTAACATTTTATTTATAAAACAGGCTCAGGCTAGATTTGCCCCGGGGGCTATGGTTTGCCACCCCGTATTTTAGGATATTCTGCCTTCTTAATTACTAACTCTGCGGATACATGACACATAGGATCTTAGAAGGGATCCTGAAGACCACAAGTCTAGGGCTTTCTAACCTGTGAAGCGGTGTCTGTGAACCCCTTTGAGGAGGCCTATGAACTCCTTTCAATTGAGGTTTGTGCATACTTTTTTATTTCCCAGTGAGAGGGTTCATGGCCCTTTACGAAATTCTAAAGAGGTTAGTGATCTGTAGAAAGTTGGGAACCATTGAGTTCAGCCACCATCCAGTGAAGGAAGTCACGGCCGGAGACACTGCAAAAGGAGCGGGCCACACAGGCTCTTGGGACAATCGGTCCTCCAACCCAGGCCTCCTGTCTTTTCCCATCACCATGCTTTTCGCTGATTCGCAGAGTATGTAACTTCATCATCTTACTCTTTGACATACCACATGTCCAGACATTGCCCTTTTTATCATTTAGCTTACAGTTTAGGGGAAGAAGCTAAAACCAGGTCTCAAAGGCTCTTGTCTTTCCTGCTGTCCTCACAGCTGGGGCAGCTGATAGGTCTTCTTGGCTAAGATTTCATTCAGAGCTTCTGTTAATTCCCTCTGTACTTCCTTACTGAATAAAACTGGGTTTTTGAAGGTCAGGAGTTCTTACTCGTATGGGAGGAAAAGAAGAGCGAGCTGACGTTTGCGTTTGATCTGCTAGGCCTACCGGATGAACAAGTGTTCTGCGGCTGTGGCCAGGAAAGCGGCCGAGGAGGTGTCTCTCCAGACAGGTAAGGAACATCATCCTCCCGGGTTCACGGAGATGCTTCCTTTGAGATTCTGAGTTACAAGGTGCTGTCTTTACGGCCCTTTTCCCCCTGTGACCATCAGCCTGCTGGCCACGCCGCAGACGCTGTTTTGTACTTGTGTGCAAGTTACTCTCTGCCCTTCCCTAAGAAGCTGCTCAGTGTCTCTCTGGATTTATTCCATGCCCATGGGCTCAGGCTTGACGCTGTGTTTGCTTTACTGGGGGTTACAGCTTACCTTTGTAGCTAGGACCGTAGCTTCCTTGCGTATTTGCAGCTAAAACGAGTTTTCTCCCTTTGGAAGCATGTCATTAGGTAGTTAAGGTGACAGCTGACTGGTTATCATGGTTAACATTAAGATACCTGATCTTATCCCTTTAAAGCTACCTCATCCCCACAATTGGCTTATTTAGGTAAAGAGATACTGCCTTTTGAGCATTTTCTGCTTCATACCACTGATGTCCTTAAAGGCTTTGTGCCGCACACCCAGGAGTGTGGCATTAGATTTAGTCTTGCTGGGACTTGAAAAGTGGCTCCCTGAAATAACTAACCTTCTGGCTGGCTGCCATTCACATGACTTGGGCGCCAGCTGGTGGGGAGGCTTGGAGGGAGGGAGAGGAATAGAAGAAATATGTGGAGCCCCTAAAGATTTGGAAATGTAAGATTATTGCCAACAGGAGAAAATATAAAGCAGAATTGTTAGGAAGTTAGACACAGCATACTAATGAAGACTGAAGCAATTCACGGGAGCTCTGCTTCTGAGAGATAATGCTTAAATCCAGGGGCACGCACAGACTGTCAGCCCGACAGGGTCGCAGGTCAGAGAATGTTGAACACACTGAAGCAGGGAAAGAGAAGGACCTTTTTCTTATGTCCTCATTATTGTTCAGCTTTGGGAAAGGTGACCTGTTCAAAGATTGGGTTATCCACTAGTCAGTGGTCTTCTCCAGTTAAATGATACAGCATAACCCAGGTTACTGAGTGGTTACTGTCACCAAAGGCAAGGGGCAGTGCACCCCTTCCTCGGGCTTCTGTCATGACATGTAAATGGACATAACATTGGAGGCTCTTTTAGAAGCCCTGGACTCTAGCCTGGAGGAAAAGTTATTAAAGGATTATTAAAAGAGTGATTAAGATTTGATCTCTCATACTTTAATTTAGGCTTTATAATTGTTAATCCTGACTTAATATCCTCCCACAGTGACGGGCCTGTAGCCCAATGCTGGAGAGCATTTCAAGTTGAATGTTTCCATGAGGAGCTCTCACAGATTCTGTGTCAAGTTCAGGACCTTTGAGATTTCTTAAGAATAAGGGGAGATGATTTATCCAAACACGACTGTGGTGATAGAAGAGGGGTTACTCACTGAAACACTTTGAAGCCAGATATGCAAGGATTCAGAGTCTTTTGGGTTGGCTTGGCAACAATACGTGCACATCCCCTATGGTTCATCGTTTTCCTGGTGGGGGCCGCGATAACCAAACGCGTGTTTGCAGTAAAATCTATGAATTGTCTCACTAAGTGCGATAAAGACTATAAATAGCCTCTTGTGGTTCAGGAGATGTCACATCATGTTTTGTCGTCAAATGAATTAAGAACAAAATTTGTGCTTTTGTCTTGTAGAGCTGTAGATAAGGGGTTATAGACGTGTGTTGGAGGGAAAAATCTTAGCGCCTGTCGATTCACAACACAAAGTTCAGCCTATTTAGAGATTTTACGCTTGTTTTTCTTTTCCCAAAGGAATCAAGAGGTTTGTGGCAGGAGCCCTGGGTCCAACTAATAAGACCCTCTCTGTGTCCCCATCTGTGGAAAAACCAGATTACAGGAACATTAGTGAGTATTTCTGGTATATAATCTTTGACTTGCCGGTATGTCTGTGTTTCAGTGATCCTAAAATCTGTAAAATGGGACGAGTAACAGGATCTTCCTCAGGGTTATTGTGACTTAATTGACATAAAGGGCTTACAATGATCCCTGGAATGTAGTTAACCTCTAAGCAAAGAGCTCTTGTTTTTATTACTGTCATCATCATCATCATCATTATTGTTACTGAGTTTGTTTTCAAATGTACATGGTATTGTGTTGGTGCTTCTTTATCTGCTGAGGAAATAAAACCAATCAAAAAAAAAAAAAAAGCTTTAAACGGAACAGTTGGGTAAGTATGGACACCAGGCCTTGGTCTATTACAGAATAACTCACTGAATCTCCGTTTCATGTCAGAAAGCAGCCCAAACCATATAAACATACTAGCACAGTCGACATTATAAACTAGTGTATATAAACACTTACATTGAGATTTTATGAAAAATCTGCAGATCTAGGTCAATTTCTTAAACATCAAGACAATAAAAAAACAAAAAGAATGAAACTTAGCTGAATAATACTGATACTCTGTATGGTAAAGAATTTTGTATAGATGACAAGTTCAGGCAAGTATGGTTTATAGGTTTTTGGTTCTAGAACTTTCCATGTAGTGATACCATACTTCTTCACCAGGGATTGCTCTCTCATACTGGGCTTACGCCTGGCGATGCCCTCTTTGGTCTAACATGACAGCAAGGGGCTGAGTTCTCCTTTCTCTTGTGCTGTATACAGCAAGCATAAAGGTACTGTTGAGGTTTCTCTCTGGAATGTCCAAGCTTCTTTCTTGTTTGGTTGGGAGGTGAATGCGGAGAGGGATGACCTCTTAGACAGACATGGACAACTCAAGATGTTTCTAACAGAAATCTTACGCAGCAGTGATTGAACACTTTGGTTACAGGCTGAACTTGCCCTTCAGGCAGGTTTCCTCTCTGGCAGAGTTGGTGTCAGAGGGCAGGAGTGAAGTCCACGGGACCGTGGCCTCTCACCAAGGCAAGTGTGAGGGAACGGGACGAGACCTACGATGTTTCCACGTCAGTGTGATATGTTTCTGTAGCCGTCCCTCACACTCATCCCTTAACTGTCTGATTAAAACCACCTCTGGAATGAATGATCCACTCTAAAGATGTTGGAAGTAAGGTACGGGGCTCAAGAGACCATATGCCTGCCTATTCACTCACTCTTTCTCGGCTCATATGTGGTGTTTAGTAGGAGCAACTGTGTTCGGTTTACAGGTGTAATTTCCACCACGGCCCTATTCCTTTATTTGGTTTCTCACAAAAGGTGATGTTGTCCTTAAATTAAGCATCATAAACCAGCAATAGTTACTTGACAGTGCAGGCCTGAACACATGTCCTGGCCACCAAGAGGATTTTGATGACTGAGTCCTGGATGTGATTTATTTATTCTTTTTTGCAGCATTTGACGAGCTTGTTGAAGCATACAAAGAGCAGGCCCAGGGGCTCCTGGATGGTGGGGTTGATATCTTACTCGTTGAAACTATTTTTGACACTGCGAATGCCAAGGTGAGTTAAGGGAGATGAAAGGGATGGTGAGTGGGGTGGGGCTATGATGATCCCCCAGTGTGGCGAGAAGACCGTCACAGCCATTGTCAAAGTTAGATAAAAGTCTTCTGTTCCATTCTGTTCTTGAACATTTCTAATTGCGGCTAGTGGCATGAGAAAAATTTCAAAAGGTTATCTTTTGAAGTTTCAAAAAAAATTTTTTTT
Organism: Leopardus geoffroyi; assembly: GCF_018350155.1. Lineage (NCBI taxonomy): Eukaryota > Metazoa > Chordata > Mammalia > Carnivora > Felidae > Leopardus > Leopardus geoffroyi. The sequence goes on along the minus strand of NC_059334.1, from coordinate 12,136,908 downwards.
AATTATGAAAGTAAATATTTATAGGTACAGTTACTACGTACGTGTATGCAGATGTAGTAAGTACATACACATGGTTCTAAATGTGAATGATATGTAAAAATATGGAGTGAAAAGCAATATCCTTCCTTCTATTCCCTGGGATGCAGGTCTTTCCTGGATAGCCACTGTTAACCAGTGTGGGGCCTGGTAGAGATGCTATGCAGGTGTAGAAAGTGTGATAACATTCTTTAGATTATCGCGGGATTGGTTTCCTCCATGATGCATCTGGAATTTTTTTTTTGATAAAGTTTTTTGAGATTTATTTATTTCGTTAGGAGGGAGAGTGTGTGTGTGCATGAGCAGGGGAGGGGTAGAGAGAGAATGTGGAGCCTGATGCGGGACTTGATCTCACGACTGAGATCATGACCTAAGCTGAAATCAAGAGTCAGATGCTCAACCGAAATCAAGAGTCAGTGAGATGCTGGCTGAGTCACCCAGGCACCTCTGGAATTTATTTTGGGGTGAGGAATGTGGTAGAGATGTACCTAGTAGTCTTTTTCTCTAAGGTGTACCTAGTTTTTTCTTAACATCATCTGTTAAATAACCTATTAGTTCCCAGTGATAGGAATCATGTGGAATGTCACCCAGACCATCCTAAATTCAGAAGTGCATCTGGGTAGAATCTGTTCCAGTAATCTGTCAGATGTCACGCTCCCATCCTGCTATTTTCTGTACATTATCATTAAAATATGTCTGAGTGACTGGTAGGCTTTTATTCACCTGCTTCCCGGAACCTCTGTTTTTCCCTCAGAATTTTCCTGGCTATTCTTACCCATATATTTTCCATGAAATCTTTAGGATCAACTTGCCTAGTTCTGGAAAAAAAAAAAAAAAAAAAAAAGAAATTCTCACATTGTCGATTTAGTAACCTTTTATGCCAGAGAACCTCACCATCACAATGAAGATCTACATTGAGTACACGTTGCATTCTGATTTCCGAAAATTATGAAAATGTAAACCTCTTAGAATCAAGAGATGTAGTGATGAAAAGAAGGAGAAGATCAGTTCCCTGGAACTTAATAAAACATGGGCGTGTACACAGTAACTTGGGATTTGTACCTTTACAGCACATTCCAAGCTCACACTCTTTTGCGGTGATGCACACTGTTAGTTTCTGTACCTACTGTGGATATATGAGGGTGTGGAAGGTGGAGGCATTCTTATGTATTTAATTATGTAATTAAAAAAAATTTAATGTTTATTTTTGAGAAAGAGAAAACGAACAAGTGTGGGAGGGGCAGAGAGAGAGGGAAACACAGAATCGGAAGCAGGCTCCAGGCTCTGAGCTGTCAGCACAGAGCCCGATGCAGGGCTCGAACTCACAAACCATGAGATCATGACCTGAGCCGAAGTTGGACACTTATCCGACTGAGCCACCTGAGCACCCCCCGTTCTTCTTTATTTTTAATTTTGATTAGGAGAAGGAAGAAAGTGTAGCTCTTAAGCTCCTCTTTGGAGGGAATATCTGTTCGTAGGTAAACTTTGAGCCAGCATTTGTTTTGTTTTAATGTGTACAGTGTTATACTTGGGAAACGTGTGTCGGGATTGCACCTTGCAGGGCGGACATACTTCTTCCCCAGAGATTGCGACGTTTATCTTACCTAGCAGGGTTTTGGAAAAGGGAGACTTCTGATGAGCCAGCTAGACTGACCGGGGACACAGTCTCTCAGAATTTATATAAAGATGTTCTTCTTTTTACCCCCAACAGGCAGCCTTGTTCGCACTCCAACAACTTTTTGAAGAGGAGTATTCCCCCGACCTATCTTTGTAAGTTCTAAAATTTGCATGATGTATCGTGCCTTTTATTAATACTGTCATCCTTGATCCCATTCACAATTGCACCAAGAAGCATAAAATACCTAGGAATAAATCTAACCAAAGATGTAAAGGATCTGTATGCTGAAAACTATAGAAAGCTTATGAAGGTAATTGAAGAAGATTTAAAGAAATGGAAAGACATTCCCTGCTCATGGATTGGAAAAATAAATATTGTCAAAATGTCAATACTACCCTAAGCTATCTACACATTCAATGCAATCTCAATCAAAATTGCACCAGCATTCTTTTCGAAACTAGAACAAGCAATCCTGAAATTCATATGGAACCACAAAAGGCCCCGAATAGCCAAAGGAATTTTGAAGAAGAAGACCAAAGCAGGAGGCATCACAATCCCAGACTTTAGCCTCTACTACAAAGCTGTCATCATCAAGACAGCATGGTATTGGCACAAAAACAAACACATAGACCAATGGAATAGAATAGAAACCCCAGAACTAGACCCACAAACGTATGGCCAACTCATCTTTGACAAAACAGGAAAGAACATCCAATGGAAAAAAGACAGCCTCTTTAACAAATGGTGCTGGGAGAACTGGACAGCAACATGCAGAAGGTTGAAACTAGACCACTTTCTCACACCATTCACAAAAATAAACTCAAAATGGATAAAGGACCTGAATGTGAGACAGGAAACCATCAAAACCTTAGAGGAGAAAGCAGGAAAAGACCTCTCTGACCTCAGCCGTAGCAATCTCTTACTCGACACATCCCCAAAGGCAAGGGAATTCAAAGCAAAAGTGAATTACTGGGACCTTATGAAGATAAAAAGCTTCTGCACAGCAAAGGAAACAACCAACAAAACTAAAAGGCAACCAACGGAATGGGAAAAGATATTTGCAAATGACATATCGGACAAAGGGCTAGTATCCAAAATCTATAAAGAGCTCACCAAGCTCCACACCCGAAAAACAAATAACCCAGTGAAGAAATGGGCAGAAAACATGAATAGACACTTCTCTAAAGAAGACATCCGGATGGGGCGCCTGGGTGGCGCAGTTGGTTAAGCGTCCGACTTCAGCCAGGTCACGATCTCGCGGTCCGTGAGTTCGAGCCCCGCGTCGGGCTCTGGGCTGATGGCTCGGAGCCTGGAGCCTGTTTCCGATTCTGTGTCTCCCTCTCTCTCTGCCCCTCCCCCGTTCATGCTCTGTCTCTCTCTGTCCCAAAAATAAATAAACGTTGAAAAAAAAAAAAATTAAAAAAAAAAAATTAAAAAAAAAAAAAGAAGACATCCAGATGGCCAACAGGCATGTGAAAAGATGTTCAGCGTCGCTCCTCATCAGGGAAATACAAATCAAAACCACACTCAGGTATCACCTCACGCCAGTCAGAGTGGCCAAAATGAACAAATCAGGACACTATAGATGCTGGAGAGGATGTGGAGACACGGGAACCCTCTTGCACTGTTGGTGGGAATGCAAATTGGTGCAGCCGCTCTGGGAAGCAGTGTGGAGGTTCCTCAGAAAATTAAAAATAGACCTACCCTATGACCCAGCAATAGCACTGCTAGGAATTTACCCAAGGGATACAGGAGTACTGATGCATAGGGGCACTTGTACCCCAATGTTCATAGCAGCACTCTCAACAATAGCCAAATTATGGAAAGAGTCTAAATGTCCATCAATTGATGAATGGATAAAGAAATTGTGGTTTATATACACAATGGAATACTACGTGGCAATGAGAAAAAATGAAATATGGCCTTTTGTAGCAACGTGGATGGAACTGGAGAGTGTGATGCTAAGTGAAATAAGCCATACAGAGAAAGACAGATACCATATGGTTTCACTCTTATGTGGATCCTGAGAAACTTAACAGGAACCCATGGGGGAGGGGGAGGAAAAAAGAAAAAAAAAAAAAAGAAAAAAAAAAGGTTAGAATGGGAGAGAGCCAAAGCATAAGAGACTGTTAAAAACTGAGAACAAACTGAGGGTTGATGGGGGGTGGGAGGGAGGAGAGGTTGAGTGATGGGTATTGAGGAGGGCACCTTTTGGGATGAGCACTGGGTGTTGTATGGAAACCAATTTGACAATAAATTTCATATAAAAAAAAAAAAATACTGTCATCTTGAGGGTAGGGTTTTGCCTTTCCTTGCCCAGGACAACTATCTTTAGTGTCTTTTAGCCTCCTCTGTTCACCTTCCTCCTACCACCAGCTCTAGACCAGTAGCAGGCCAAGCTCTGGAAATGCTAAGAAAATGAACCTAGAAGTGGTTGGCAGAAGCAGACCATTCCAAGGAAGCATGGCCGAATTGGTCCCCTGGAGTCCAGGGCTTAGGGACTCCTGATAAGGGTCCCAGAGGAGTGGACTTGCATGCTGACTGACAGGGCCAGTGCTGACGACCCCAGCCTGCGAGTAGGCAGACCCATGGGAGAGGCTGAAGGCTGATGGTGGGAAAAGAATAGAATGAAATCAAGGGGTGTTGGATGAACCAGCTATGCATCAGCCAGGACAGCCAGAGGTCTCTGGGAAGGCCTTCTGCTGTGGGACCGGATGTGTGAACTCAGAAGCTTTGTTGGTCATTGGGTTTGCCTCAGTGACTTTCCCTGTTTTTTTGTTTTTATGGCTTACCAGCTCCTCCCCACAGTCACTTTACCCACGTCCTTTCTGACCACGATGGTAAGTGATTCCTTTTGTTAGAGCTCCACGGTTCCCTTCCTCGTAAAAGAACAAAGTCAGCGTGCTTATTTTATTTCACGTTTGTGACCATATTCTTAATTTGAGCCTCTGTCGTTGACGCAGTTTACTTTGTTAATTCAGATTTCAGGGACAATTATCGATAAAAGTGGGCGAACTCTTTCTGGACAGACGGGAGAGGCATTTGTCATCAGTGTGTCTCATGCAGACCCACTCTGGTAAGTGCTCATTCTTTCCTTGACCCCATTCCTTTTAGGGGTTTCTTTTTGGATGGCTACAAAATGGGGCCTGGGAGGGGACTGGTCCTGCGTATTTCCACTGAAAAGCTTGCATGGGACGTTGGCTCTCTGGGAAGTACATTCAGACTTTTCCGAAGGGCGTCAGAAGACCACTGTCAGAATGGGTCAGTTGGAGGGGCTGGGCTCGTACCTCCTGGATCGGGCAGATGGTTGCCTGTTTGGCTGTAAGCGTGCCCCTCACAGTTTCAGGCTGTGCTTGGCGCAGTCCTAATTCTGCAAAACTATTACCAGCGCTTATGTTGGTAGGACAGGGCTTTGCAAGGTGTTTTCTCCCCCCAGCTTAGGGAGCAAACGGAAGCAGTTCAGTGTGGGATCAGATGGGAATTCTCTAGCTCAGATTTTTATCTTTAAATAAAGATTAACCTGGACTTTACATTCTATTTTAAACTATCTCCCTATTTTTCTTATCAAAATGTTTTAAATTACATGCCACAAGTGAAATGGAACCTCCCAGAATATATACTCTTCACCTGTGCCTTTTTTCTGCACACGCCCTGTTCTTCCTCCTTGGAAGCTGTGCCTGCCGCCTTCTCTCTCTCTCTCTCTCTCTCTCTCTCTCTCTCTCTCTCTCTGTCTCCCCCCCTCTCTCCCTCTCTCCCTCTCCCCGCCCCCCACCCCTGACTCTGCTGACTCCTTGTTAGCCTTTACGAATCATCTCCAGAGTCCTCTCCAGGGAACTTTCCCTCTCTGATTAGCTCAGGTTGATGTTTTCAGAGCATTCTGTTTACTTTTATTATAGTCTCTGCCATAAAAATAATAGTAATAGACATTTATTGAGAGTTTTCTGTTTTAAGTGCTTTCTGTGAGTTATTTCTTTTAATTCTAGCAGCACCACCTTGAGGTAGGCACTGCTGTTTGTGTCCTCATTTTAATGAGACTGGAACAGAGACTCAGAGGCTGTAAGTCAGTAGGTGATCTAGGGATAGGAGCAGCTTTTAGCGACTGTGCTTCCACATTTCATCAATTATTTTCTTGTTGTTCTACTCATGTTTTAATGTTTCTAATTTCATGACACGTCTTACAGTTGAGTTAATGTGGCAGTGTGATTTCTTAAAAGCTGCTATTAATTTAGAGTGCATTGTTATACAATTGATTGGGACTGATAGTTAAGAAAGTAACTGTATCCAACTTGACTGTGATTGATTGAACAGCTCATGAGCTTTTCCAGAGCAATCTCTTAATCATCTGCACATCTCTTTTTTTTTTTTTTAATTTTTTTTTTCAACGTTTATTTATTTTTTGGAGGACAGAGAGAGACAGAGCATGAACGGGGGAGGGGCAGAGAGAGAGGGAGACACAGAATCGGAAACAGGCTCCAGGCTCCGAGCCATCAGCCCAGAGCCTGACGCGGGGCTCGAACTCACGGACCGCGAGATCGTGACCTGGCTGAAGTCGGACGCTTAACCGACTGCGCCACCCAGGCGCCCCTCATCTGCACATCTCCAACGCTTAATAGAGTCCTTGGTGTGTAGAATGGATGCAGTAAATGTTCAACCGAAAAACTGAAGGATAGGAAAATGTAGGGGTCTCTGAAGACAAACTTTATCTAGTTTACTTTTGAAATTTTTTGTCTTTCCTTAAATATTTAAAAACCTTTTTTTTTTTTTTTTAATGTTCATATATTTTTGAGGGAGCGAGCGAGCAGGGGAGGGGCAGAGAGAGAGGGAGACAGAGAATCGAAGCAAGCTCTGAGCTGTCAGCACAGAGCCCGACGCAGGGCTGAAACTCGCAAACCGTGAGATCATGACCTGAGCAGAAGTCGGACGCTCAACCAGCAAGCCACCCAACTGCCCCTGTATTTCCTCAGATATTTTTGAGTATTATTCTATTGCTCTTTTCCCCATCTCCTTTACTCTTAATCATGATCTGGTCGCATCCCTCGATACGTAGGTGAAACCCCTACGTTGGCCCAGGTGTCATCTTGGTCTTTGTTCTGCTGACCGTTCTCAGAGGACACCCTTAGAGGGCGTTCTCCCTGCCCCTGCCTCACCTGCAGGAATCCAAGGAGGATATTTTTATGGAGTTTCGAAAATACATATTTCTCTTCCTTCAGCAAACATGCAGTTAATTCTGACTTTCGACCTACTCAGCGGTTACTTTTTTTTTTCCATTGTTATCCTATAATTCTTTCTGTGTCTTCAACGTCCATCTATAGCCCACTCACAGAGAGAATAGATCTGGTCTCCGATTTGTTATGAATCGTACAGACCGAAGGGGCGGATGGACAGATAGAAAGCAGCCCAGGAATTGGAGAGTTTTATCATATCCTGTTTGTATTGTTCTGGGTTTGGAACTCTGAGTGGTACCCGGCAGTTTGCTTTCTGGTTCAGGACTAAGAGTTGATCTCAGTATTGAGGAGGCTGGTTGACAAATCTATGAGAATTTTTAAAATACACATACCTATACCTGTGTGTATATAAGCAGATAGTATGTAATAAGGTGACTGTAAGAAACCATTGCTTGCTGATTTTGATCATCACAAACTGTACATGTGTTAACAAAGTACAGTGGGACAGTGTCTTCGTATCATTATTACTATTAATTATTAATTCATTGAGCATTAATGGAAACCCTGTGCCCCGGAATACAGGCAAATGTGAAACAGTCCACAGTAGGAGAAATTCGTAAGTAAATTAAAATATAAAATGTCAACTGCTCTACAAAAGTATGAACAAAAATCTTGCAGTAGATGGGTTGGAGTGATGGTGTTCTCGTGGGATTCAAGGACGGCTTTGTAGACAAGGTGACGTTGGAACTAATTTTTATTTTTATTTATTGTTTAATTTTTTAATGTTTTTTAATTTATTTTTGAGAGACAGAGTGTGAGCAGGGCAGGGGCAGAGAGAGAGAGAAAGACACAGAATCTGAAGAGGCTCCAGGCTCTGAGCTGTCAGCACAGAGCCCGACATAGGGCTCAAACTCACGAGCCGGGAGATCATGACCTGAGCCGAAGTCAGATGCTTAACCGACTGAGCCGTCCAGGCGCCTCTGGAACTAATTTTTAAAGCCTGGGTCAGAGTTGGCCTGGCAGAGGCATATGGAAGTATCAGAATGAGCAAATAGCAATATAAAGACTATTTTTCTGAAACATTTTCACGTATCTTATTTTACTTTAACATGACTGGGACCCCGATTGCTAGTTAGGCATACCTTTCTCACGCAGCAAATGAGGAACTGGAGCCACCTAACTGTTGAAGAGAGGAGTTAGGATTGGAATGAAGTTTAGAAAAAGTCCAGGGTCCTTTCTTTTTATTTATTTTTTAAAGTTTATTTATTTGTTTTGAGAGAGAGAGTGCACAGTGGTGGAGGGGCAGAGAGAGAGAGAGAGAGGAGAGAGAATCCTAAGCAGACTCCATGCCCAGTGCAGAGCCCAGCGAGGGGCTTGATCTCATGATCAGGAGAACATGAGCTGAGCCAAAATCAAAATTTGGACATTTAACTGACTGAGCCACCCAGGCGCCCCAGGCTGGGGTCCTTTCTAATGATAATGTGGTGATGTAAAACATTTTAGTTTATTACCTGGTGTTGAGTGTGGATGATGTAGCATAAGATTAAAAACAAATTAAGAGTGTTCCAGGTGGAGCTGTGTTCAAGGGTTGTGACTTAGCTGTGCGTAGGACCTAGCAATCTTTTTTTTTTTTTTTAAGGTACAGTTGACTTAAGATATTATATTAGTTTCAGGTGGATAACATAGTGGTTTGACATTTGTGTACATTGTAAGACGATCACCACAGTAAATCCACCATGCAAAGTTGACACAATATTACCAACTGTATTTCCCAAGCCTTGCATTCCATCCCAGTGACTTATTCTTTTATAACTGGAAGTTTGTGCTCTTCAATCTCCTGCACCCAAGTCACCACCCCCCACCCCCAAGCCCCTCCCTTCTGGCAGCTATCAGTCTGTTCTGCATTTGTGAGTCTGGGTTTTGTTTGGTTTGGTTTTTAAGTTCTGTGTGTAAGCCAAATCATGTAATACTTGTCTTTCTCTGACTTATTTCACATAACATAATACCCCCAAGATCCATCCACATTGCTACAAATGGCAAGATTTCATTCTTTTTTATGGCTGAATAATATTCGTGTGTGTGTGTGTGTGTGACATCTATCCATTCATCCATTGATGGACACTTTAGTTGTTTTCATATCTTGGCAATAGTAAATAATGCTGCAATGAACATAGGGATACATACATTTTTTTTGAATGAGTGTTTTCATTTTCTTTGGATACATACCTGGTAGTAGAACTGCTGGATCCTAGGGTGGCTCTAGTTTTAACTTTTTGAGGAACTTCCATGCTGTTTTCCACAGCGGCTGAACCAGTTTATATTCCCACCAACAGTGCACAAGGGTTCCCCTTTCTCCACTTCCTTGACAACACTTGTTATCTCTTGTCTTTTTGATATTGTCCATTCTGATTGGTGTGAGGTGGTATCTGTTTGTGGGTTTGATTTGTATTTCCCTGATGATGAGTCAGTCGTGTTGAGCATCTTTTCATGTGTCTGTTGGTTATCTGGATGTCTTCTTTGGAAAAGTATTCAGGTCTTCCCATCTTCTAATTGGATGTCTTTTGTTGTTATTGACTTGTATGAGTTCTTTATATATTTTGGATATTAACCCCTTATCAGATAGATAATTTGCTCATTATCCTTGCTCAGGGGCCATGCTAATGTTCTCTGTATCATTCCATTTTTAGTATATGTGCTGCCAAAGTGAGCACCAGGTATACGATTTACAGGTACCTTCTCCCGTTCTGTAGGTGCCTTTTTGTTGTGTTGGTGGTTTCCTTCACTGTGCGGAAGCTTTACAGTCCGATGTAGTCTCAATTGTTTACTTTCTTTTTTTGTTTCCCTTGACTTTTCAATCTGATCCAAAAACAAACAAACAAACAAAAAACACCGCTAAGTACTCCATTGTGTATATAAACCACAATTTCTTTATTCATTCATCAGTTGATGGACATTTAGGCTCTTTCCATAATTTGGATGTTGTTGAGAGTGCTGCTGTAAACATTGGGGTACGAGTGCCCCCATGCATCAGTACTCCTGTATCCCTTGGGTAAATTCCTAGCAGTGCTATTGTTGGTCATAGGGTAGATGTATTCTTAATTTTTTGAGGAACCTCCACACTGTTTTCCAGAGTGGCTGCACCAATTTGCATTCCCACCAACAGTGCAAGAGGGTTCCCGTTTCTCCACATCCTCGCCAGCATCTATAGTCTCCTGATTTGTTCATTTTGGCCACTCTGACTGGCGTGAGGTGATATCTGAGTGTGTTTTTGACACAATGGAGTACTATGTGGCAATGAGAAAGAATGAAATATGGCCCTTTGTAGCAACATGGATGGAACTGGAGAGTGTGATGCTAAGTGAAATAAGCCATACAGAGAAAGACAGATACCATATGGTTTCACTCTTATGTAGATCCTGAGAAACTTAACAGAAACCCCTGGGGGAGGAGAAGGAAAAAAAAAAAAAAGAGGTTAGAGTGGAAGAGAGCCAAAGCATAAGAGACTCTTAAAAACTGAGAACAAACTGAGGGTTGATGGGGGGGTGGGAGGGAGGGGAGGATGGGTGATGGGTATTGAGGAGGGCACCTTTTGGGATGAGCACTGGGTGTTGTATGTAAACCAATTTGGCAATAAACTTCATACAGTGAAAAAATAAACAACAAAACAAAACACCGCTAAGTTTGATGTCAAGGAGCTTACTGCCTATGTTTTCTTTCAGGAGTTTTATGGTTTCAGGTCTTACATGCAAGCCTTTTTTTTTTTAATGTTTATTTTATTTATTTTGAGAGATAGAGAGTGTGTGTGAGCAGGGGAAGGACAGAGAGAGAGAGGAGAGAGAGAATCCCAAACAGGCTTTGCACTGTCAGCACAGAGCCTGATGTGGAGCTCAATCTCACAAACCATGAGATCATGACCTGAGCCAAAATTGAGAGTGGGATGCTTAAATAACTAACTGAGCCATCCAGATACCCCTTACATGCAAGTCTTTAATCCATTTTGATTGATTTTTGTGTATGGTATAAGAAAGTGGTTCAAGGTCATTCTTTTGCTTGTGGCTGTCCAGTTTTCCCAACACAATATATTGAAGAGACTGTTCTTCTCTTGGATACTGAGAACAAACTGAGGGTTGATGGGGCGTGGGGGAGAGGGGAAAGTGGGTGATGGGCATGGAGGAGGGCACCTGCTGGGATGAGCACTGAGTGTTGTATGGAAACCAATTTGACAATAAATTATGTTAAAAAAAAAAAAAAAGAAGAGACTGTCCTTTCCCAAGTGCATATTCTTGCCCCTTTTCTTGTAAATTAATTGACCATGTATGCATGGGTTTATTTTTTTCCATTGATTTGTATGTCTGTTTCTATGCCAATACCATACTGTTTTGATTACTCTGTAGTATATATTCAAAGTATACTACAGAGAGAGACAGAGCATGAGCAGGGGAGAGGCAGAGAGAGAGGGAGACAGAATCAGAAGCAGGCTCCGGGCTCTGAGCTGTCAGCATAGAGCCCGATGCGGGGCTTGAACTCGTCAACTACGAGATCATGATCCTAGCCGAAGTCAGACGCTCAACCGACTGAGCCACCCAGGCACCCCGTGTTTTTAATTTCTAATATCAGTTGCTCATTTCTGGTATATAGATAAACAGTTGAATTTTGTATATTAACCTTATATTTTGTGACCTTGCTATATATAATTGTGTACTGATTCCAGGAGTTTTTAGTTGATTCTTTGGGATTTTCTACGTTGACAATCTTATCTTTGAACAAAGACAGACTTATGTCTTCCTTCCCAATCTGTATACATTTAATTTCCTTCTCTTTTTGCATTAGCTACGACTTGCAGTACGATGTTGAGTAGGAAATGAAAATGGACATCCTTTGTTTTGTTCCTGATATTAGGGGGATATTAGTTTTACATCATTAAGTATGATGTTAGCTATAGGTGTTTTGTAAATGTTCTTTATCAAGTTGAGGAAGTTTCCCTCTGTTCTTAGCTTCCTGAGAGTTTTTAATCATGAATGGGTATCGTGTGTGTGTCAAATAAACTTTTTTCAGGGGGCGGTAATTTCAGATTTGTAGAAAAGTTGCAAAGATAGCAGAGAGAATTTCTATATACTCTGCATCTAGTTTTCCTGAATGTTACTATCTTACATAGCTATGGTCCTTTGGTCAAAAGTAAGAATAGTATTGCTGTTAACTAAACTCCAGACTTTATTCAGCTTTCAAGTGTTTCCACTAATGCCCCCTTTTCTGCCTTAAGATCTAATCTAGTATATACCGCATTGCACTTAGGAATCATAGCAAAAGAAAACAAAAGTGAAATATGAAAAACTAAAAGATCTCCTAGACTAGTAGCTTCATAGTTAATTTCTGAATTCCTGAAGGCCTTAGGGGCCCCCGCTGAGAGTGGGATTAGTGGGATTACTTGTTAGAGCAGCTCTGCTTAGATCTGTGTTATTTGAGTCCACAGTAAGTTTCATTTGCAAAATGAAACTTCATTTTATAGTAAAGAAATTAGCTTAATTTATAAGAGGACAAATTATAAGTCCAAGGTCACCTTGCAAGTCGGTTATAGAACAAAGACTAATGAATCTTGGTCTTCTGCACTCCCACAGTGGCTTCTATGTGTCATTAATGTGCCTTCTACCTCCATAATTGTCCTTTTTCTTTCTCTTATGTGTTGATTTCAGATCAGATGTTTATTAGCAGTGGTAGTTTGCAGGCATTTCTGCTTCACAGGATACCATTAACCAAACTGTGAACTTATTCGAGGAGATATCCGAGGCAGGGTCCTTTAGCTGTAACATCACCTGACGTGGGAGACGTAGACAGAAATATTCAGTGCTTCTGGGGACTTTGGTGAAATGGCTTTGTTTATATCTGAATGGAGGTGCTAAAGCTGAAGTGGAGATTTATTATCTGCTTGGTTTTAGATATAGTCCTTTCTTTATTGTGACTCTTTTTTAAAAAAAAAAATTTTTTTTTTTAACGTTTATTTATTTATTTTTTTTTTATAATTTTTTTTTTTTTCAACATTTATTTATTTTTGGGACAGAGAGAGACAGAGCATGAATGGGGGAGGGGCAGAGAGAGAGGGAGACACAGAATCGGAAACAGGCTCCAGGCTCTGAGCCATCAGCCCAGAGCCCGACGCGGGGCTCGAACTCACGGACTGCGAGATCGTGACCTGGCTGAAGTCGGACGCTTAACCGACTGCGCCACCCAGGCGCCCCTACGTTTATTTATTTTTGAGACAGAGAGGGACAGAGCATGAACAGGGGAGGGGCAGAGAGAGAGAGAGGGAGACACAGAATCGGAAGCAGGCTCCAGGCTCCGAGCCATCAGCCCAGAGCCCGACGCGGGGCTCGAACTCACGGACCGCGAGATCTTGACCTGAGTCGAAGTCAGACGCTTAACCAACTGATCCACCCAGGCGCCCCTATTGTGACTTTTTCTATATGAAGATATTTTGTGTGCAAGATGATGCTCCTAATATCTTTTTGTTTTTACAGCATTGGATTAAACTGTGCTCTGGGTGCAGCTGAAATGAGACCTTTTATTGAAACAATTGGGAAATGTACAACAGCCTATGTCCTCTGTTACCCCAATGCAGGTGTGTATTTCTAGGGAGTTGCACCTGAGGAAATCCAAATACACAAGACAGGGATAGGTAGGGTTAAAAGAGTTTATTTTGCAGGTCTTGGTATATAGTTGACATTCAGTGGGAATCTTCTAAATGAAAATACAGTGGGTCTAGACCACTGTTTCCCTCTAGACTTGAAGGAACAGTTTGACTCAGCCTGAAAGCCTTGGAATTGGACAGAACTTTGGGGGATGAATCCCAGGTACATAGCCGAGCAGAGCCTCGCTTTTGGTGACAGTGCTGGCCGAGTGAATGTGGCCAAAGAGAGGAGTGCAAGAAGAAGAGGAGAGGGAGCCCTCTTGTCCATTCCGCTGTATTAACAACCTGTGTGTTAGATTATTCCTTTCTAAAAGTTAGCTCTTCTAGTTTACTGTATGTAAGAAATTTTAAGATATTTATAGGCAGTTCTCAAACTATCCAATTAGAAACTGATAACCCATTTTGGATTAACCAGATTTCCTGCTGAATGTTTTTGAGCATTTGCTTAGCTCCTTAGGGGTAAACATCATTTTCCAGCTTTCTTTCCCAAAATATATACATTTTAATGCTTAATAAATTTTCTTTCCCACCAGGAGAAGAAAACTAGAAGGGGATAATAAATAAAACAGGAAATTGGTTAATTAGATGCTGAAGTTTTACTGGAAACTTTTATTTGGAAAAATTTATTTGAGAGGTGATTGGTTGTGTTTTGCTTGTTTTGTTTTTAATTTCATAGCCGGTGCTCTCATCAATTCAAAGGATATGTAGTACTCTCCTAACCCCCGCCCCCAAGCAGCTAGCTGACGAGATTGAGTTTCCTTCGTGGGAAGGGGCTGGGGTGGTGACTCTTCTTTCAGATGGAAGAGAAATAGTCTCTGTTTATTTGCCTCTGTGGTTTTTTGGGGGGCGGGGGTATGATACCTCTTCATTTACTGTGTTCATTATTAAGAATTATAGTTTGATTTTGCAAACAATCATCATATAATTATAAACTTTTCTCACTTTTAAACCTAAAGCCTTTGGCAACATTAGTCTACATGTCAAGGCGATTTTCAATAACGCTTTGTAATCTGCTTTCCTAGGTCTTCCCAACACTTTCGGTGACTACGATGAAACTCCACACATGATGGCCATGCAACTAAAGGTTAACGATTCTCTTTCCCTTCAGTTTTTAAGAGATAGAGAAATGAAATCTTAGATTTACACTATCTAGAGAATATTTAGAAAACTTAAAATTTTCTCCTAAAGCAATCCCAGTGTATGTATAACAAAAGCTGAACTACTCTGGGTGCCTGGGTGGTTCATTCCGTTAAGTGTCCGACTCTTGATTTTGGCTCAGGTCATGATCTCACAGTTCATGGGATTGAGCCCTGCATTGGGCTGTGTGCTGACAGCATGGGACCTGCTTGGGATTCTCTGTCTCCCTCTCTCTCTCGCCCCTCCCCTGCTGTCTCTCTCTCTCTCTCTCTCTCTTTAAAAAAAATTTTGTTTTTTAATTTTTATTTCTTTTTGAGAGAGAGAGAGCATGAGCTGTCAGCACAGAGCCCGACATGGGGCTCAAACTCACAAACCACAAGACTGTGACCTGAGCCGAAGTCGGACACTTAACCGACTGAGCCACCCAGGCGCCCCTCTCTCTCTCAAAATAAATAAATATTAAAAACAACCAAACAAAAAAAGGCTTAACTACTCTGAATTAAGGTGGTGGAGGCAGAGGGAGGGGCTCGACGGCAGCATTTTTTCTTCCCATCAGGCACTGGTGTCTGTTGCAAAATTCCCAGTCAGGTCCAACCCGAACTAATTGAAACTAGGCTGTTCTCTGCAACGCCCTCACGTGGCGGCTCCCCTCCCCCACTTTGCCTCAAGCATACTGTTGGGGAGCATTGATGTCTTCTTGCTCCCTGTTGTCACAAGGATACCTTCTTGCCCACATACCTCCCACCTTTGAATCCCAGGTCTTGGCACCGTACCACCCACTAACTCCTGGGTCTCTTTTCCTCATTCCTTGAAGTTTTAGCTTCTGGCTCATTAACATTCTCTCCTAAATGATTTCTGACTTAATTCTTGAGACTTCAAGACCTTTTCTAGTAGATGATCTTTCCAGTTCTCCGACTTCTCAGTTCCTTGACTTCCTGTTTCAGTTACTGTCCTTCCCTAACTAGCTTGTGGTTAAATTCTACACCACACTGTCCAGTATGCAGCCACTGCCGTGTGCCGAGAGCTTGAGATGTGACTGAGGAGCTGAATTTTTAATTCTTTAAAATTTTAAATTAATTAAAAAAATTTTAAATGTTGATTCATTTTTGAGAGAGAGACAGAGCACGAGTGGGGGGTTGCAGAGAGAGAGAGGGAGACACAGAATGCGAAGCAGGCTCCAGGCTCCGAGCTGTCAGCACAGAGCCCGACGTGGGGCTCGGACTCCCCAACTCTGAGATCGTGACCTGAGCCAAAGTCGGATGCTTAACTGACTGAGCCACCCAGGCACTCCCATAAAATTTTAAGTTAATTTAAATATAAAAGCTGGTATGTTCTTTATGTGTTATTTGATGTGCTATCCAGCTCATCATGTGATTCCGCTCAGCATATAGGTAAAAAAAAAGGTCTTTATTATGTCC
This sequence comes from Leopardus geoffroyi, assembly GCF_018350155.1. Classification (NCBI taxonomy): domain Eukaryota; kingdom Metazoa; phylum Chordata; class Mammalia; order Carnivora; family Felidae; genus Leopardus; species Leopardus geoffroyi. Next base: position 12,120,852 of record NC_059334.1, on the reverse strand, counting down.
AAGTAGGCAAATGATTACATCATTACGTTTTAAATGGTATAAAGGATTTCATAGTTATCTGAGCTATGTTCCCTGCTTTAAACCTATCTAAGGCATGTGAAAGCTTTGTATCTTGGATTACGTTTAACCCTCTTTTTAATGAAACATTCATTTATGAAATGTAGATCTCTTTTCCGCTGAAGTGGTGGTGGTGAATTTCGAATTCAGACGGACTCTGAAACTGTTTCTTTTCCTAAATGCAGGCCTTTGCTGTGGATGGCTTGGTCAATATAGTTGGTGGGTGCTGTGGTACGACACCAGATCATATCAGGTGGTAATCGTTTCTAAGTATTTTACCTTTTGTTGTGGGATGAAGTGTGTCCCCACCCCCCATAATTCATATGTTGAAGTCCCAACCTCCCAGTTCCTTTGAAGTGACTATTTGGAGATAGGATCTTCAAAGAGATGATTCAGGTGAAATGAGATCATATGGGTTGGCCCTAATCCAATATAACTGGTGTCTTTGTAAGAAGAGATAAGGACACAGTCTCACAGAGGAAGGGACCCTGTGAGCACATAGGGAGAAGAGGACATCTGTGAGCCAGAGAGGCGACCAGCTCTGCCAACACCTTCTTCTCAGACTTCTAGCTTCTAGAACTTCGAGAAAAAAATTTCTGCCGTTTCAGCTACTCAGTCTGTGGTATTTCATTATGGCAGCCCCAGCAAACTAAGATACCTTTATACTGTGACAAATTCCAAAAACAGAAGAAGATTAATAAAATGAATCCCCATGTGCCTGTCACAGAGTTTCCATAATTTTCAGTATTTTGCTTTTCTTTTTTTTTTTTTTAATTATTTCCCAATTTTTTCCCCTTAGAACATTGTAAAGCAAATTCCATCACGATATTCTATCCATAAATACCTGACTAATATTCGGAAAGTCAAGGAAGGACAGCTCATATTTCCTGTGGGCAAACACACATCCCCATTAGTTCCCTCATGGAAGGAAAAGACGACAAGACGACCAAGCTCCTTGAGGTCAAGAGAAGTCGCCCGGTCACTGGCCTAACCCGTGTTGTCGAGCGAGCATCTGAGGGACAGGGTGTGAAGGAGAGCATGTGTTCAAGTCCTTGCCAGTGTGTGGCTTAAAGAGGCTTGCAGTTCAGTGAGATAGGATACAGTTGAGGACTGTTTGTAACTTGCTTTTTCCCTAGAGTGATGGTCGATTTTGAGCCAGTCATCCCACCGTGCTGAGTCTGTGCACATGATATGTCCGCTGTTCTGATGTATCTAACATTTCACTGTTTTTGTTGGCTTCTGTGATAGACTCTGTTAAGAGCCTATATAATTTTTATTTTTATTTATTTATTTATTTGTTTTTAATGTTTGTATTTATTTTTGAGATAGAGTGAGACAGAACATTGAGCAGGGGAGGGGCAGAGAAAGAGGGAGACACAGAATCCAAAGCAGGCTCCAGGCTCAGGGCTGTTAGCACAGAGCCTGACGCGGGGCTCGAACTCTCAACCATGAGATCATGACCTGAGCTGAAGTCAGATGTTCATCCTACTGAGCCACCCAGGCACCCCAAGAGCCTATGTAATTTTTTTTTTTAATGTTTTTATTTATTTTTGAGACAGAGAGAGACAGAGCATGAGCAGGGGACAGGCAGAGAGAGAGGGAGGCACAGAATCTGAAGCAGGCTCCAGGCTCCGAGCTGTCAGCATAGAGCCCAACACGGGGCTTGAACCATGAATTGTGAGATGACCTGAGCCGAAGTCGGACGCTTAACTGCTTAACTGACTGAGCCACCCAGGCGCCCTGAGCCTATGTAATTTTTAAAACATCTTTTAAATAATATCTAAAAGCTACCAGTAGTTGAATATAGTATATCTTTCGGTTTCCTTTTGTTTTTAAGGTTATCCTCTCCTTTTTAAAAGAGTTGTTTTGTTTTTATTCATTTATTTTTTAAAGTTTTATTTAGAGAGCATGAACAGGGGAGGGGCAGAGAGAGAGGGGAAGATAGAGAATCCCAAGCAGGCTCCACACTGTCAGCGTGGAGCCTGATGTGGGGCTCAAACTCATGAACTGTGAGATCATGACCTCAGCCAAAGACAGATGCTCAACCGACAGAGTCACCCAGGCACCCCTAAAGAGAGTTGTTTTAAAAATACCTGTGGGGTGGGCCGCCTGGGAGTCTCAGTCAGTTAAGCATCCAACTTCAGCTTAGGTCAGGATCTCACAGTCTGTGAGTTTGAGCCCCACATCAGGCTCTGTGCTGACAGCTAGGAACCTGGAGCCTGTTTCAGATTCTGTGTCTCCCTCTGTCTCTGCCCCGTTCGCACTCTGTCTCTGTCTCTCTCTCAAAAACAACATTAAAAAAAAAAAAAAAACCTGTGTGATTGTGTGTATATACATGTAGGCATATATGTTTCTATCTCTGTCTACTCACCTCTGTGTGTGTGTGTGCGTGTGCACACACACGCTCTCCTGCTGCTTCTACTGGGGCATCTGCATACTAATCTAGGTCAGCAGAGTGAGCATTTCATACAGGTCCTGATAAATTTAGTGGAGTAGCCTGATTTTTCCAAGTTGATCTAAGACATGATTTACTACAGCCAATAAGGTTAAGAAGTGTGTGCACAATCAAAGCAAATTTTTGCGAGTAATTATTTTTGAGGTTTTAAGTGATTTATTACTACGTGCCCTCCCTACTGTGTGCTTATGCTTGGAGAAAACAGACCTAAAACACAGGCCTGCACTCGTGGCACCCCGTCTGCTGTGTGCCCCTCCTTTACGAGGAAGCGTTTTTTTCTGTCCAACTACTAGGAAGCAAGCACATGGTTCATGGAGGGAAGGACACCTATGGGTTTGGGAAAGAAAGGAGGGGATTTGCTGTTGGCATTTGCATAAACCATCCCATCCATCTCTCAGTTTGTATCTCTGAGCGCAGAAGCTGGTACAGTCAGTGCCCAGCAGACTGGGCAGGTAGAGAAAAGTTCAAGTTTGTACGTTCATTTTCGGCCTTGCTGAGAAAACTAAAAGGCGTAGCTGCTGCTGCACGTTTGGAACTAGGTACATAATTATGTACATAATTATGTTAAATAGACTTAATTTCATAGCTGGAAATTAGCTTAATTCAATTTATTTTCTTCTGAATTAATGGATGTAGTGTTTTGTCTTTTAACTCAGGGAAATTGCTGAAGCTGTGAAAAACTGTAAGCCTAGAGTTCCACCTGCCACTGTTTTTGAACAGCATATGTTACTCTCTGGTAAGTGGTAGAGACACGATTGTTAGGATTTCAGAAACCACTTGTGGGTTAATTCCGTACGTTTATTCCGCGCGGTGGTGATACGTGTGCCAAGTAACTTGCTTCTTAGGTCAAGAGGCGTGCGTGTTTTCTGGCATTTAAGTGGCTTCTAGTGGAGAGTAGAGGTGGGAAATGTGCAGAAGGCACAGGTGGTTTGCCCAGGTGGGGTCTCTGCTCAGAATTAGAACTCACACAGTCGCGGCTCTGTTACGCACCACTTTGAAAACACGCTCTCGGCCACAGGCTAACCATTTGAATTGTCGGATTTGCCGTTAGTTATTGAAAGTTCCAAACCGCCACAAACAGTGGTTTGTAATGACGGCAGCCTCTTCCTAGGAAATTGTTTGCTTCTATGATATTCTTGCCATGACCCTGCATTTGCTGTGTGTTCAGGACTTTACAAAGAGGTGTAGTTACTGTTCTGTTGGGTGCTCATCAGTCCTGTTAGGTGGGCAGCCTCCCTTTTCTGGAGTGAGTTTTGATGTTCAAATAAGGAACATCAGTAAAGTAGTCCATTATGCCGACTATTAGAGAGATAACTTTAAGTTTTATATTTTCTCCACAATACTAAAATGACATATTCTTAGATGGTATTTTTAAGCAACAACAACAAAAATGTGTGTGTGTATATGTATTTATAGATATACAGATATATGTATACAATAACAGATTCTTAGAGAATCTGCAAATAGTGCACGTGGGAAATTATGCACCCTAATAACTTAGAATTTAACATTTCTCAAAATTGAAATATGTGTGTTCCTTATGTTCCTCTAAGGAAGTTGAAATAAAATCTAAGGACAGCAAAAGCAGCACCTCCTTTTCTCAGTCAGAACATATTTCATAGAATTCATCCCAGTGAGTGAGTGTGAAGTTGGGTTAAAAACCCTCTGCAGTCTTCCTGGCTTTCTGTTCATTTTCCAGAAGACGGAGAGCAAGCCTAGAGGGAGTGGGATTTAGGGGGTGATGGCACACCCCTTACCCCAGAACATGGCTTCTGCCAGGGAGAGGTGTGGTAGGATAGTTGATTTCATCCTTAGATCTTAAGACTACTGATTGACTTTGCCAAGATTGAAACAAGAAGAGAACCTTTTAGATAGGAGTTTTAAAAAGAATTTATGTGGAAGAATCAAAGAAGCCTCTTCTTCCAATTTGCATTTCCAGTGCTATTTCTAAATTGCTTTCAAAAATCACCTTCAATCAGATTTTAAAAGAATGACATCCAACACACTCCTTTAAATGGTTCTTTTATAGATTGCAGACGTAAGGAAAATGTAGCTTTTATGTCAGATACTTCACATTGATAATAGTTGAGAAGCACTTTGTATACAATGCTTGTAGGGCGATGACGCAGGGTCCTCCTCAGCACGTAAATGTTGGCACCCCTGTTTGCCTGCCCTACGAGCCTCGGCGTCTGCCTCCGGATCAGGGGTACCCTGAGGTTCACGTGGAGAGTCACTACCAGTGGGAAGAAATCATAAGACAGAACTGGGAAGGGATGTCTCCCCAGTCTGTTAACCAGTCTGGAAGACCTTCATAATTACTCATCTTGTATTCATTATTTTCCTCTCCCCGATATCTTGTTCCTTTTCAACCAGTGCTTTGGCAAAGGACGCAAAAGCCATTTTCTCTCATTAACAACAACAACGATGACTGCAGATGCCAGTTTTATGCTTATCAGTGTTATCTAGTCTCGTTTTTACAATATTGGTATGAAATGTATGAAAAAAGTGTGAAAAAGCATCCTTTTATGTCTCTCTTTTATAAAATCAGAGGCCACAAAAGAAGCGGCCCTGGTCTGTGTGCTGAAATAGCTGGACGGGGCTTGGAACCCGGGGCTGGCCGTCCCCAGACCCTGCCAGACCCTGTCTCCTCATGCTTTAAATATCATTAGAACAGAAACAGATAACAGCGTTTTCTGTAGCGATAACTTTGCACCGCCTGTTGCTTTTTACCTCGGTTAATGTGTTCCTAATTGTAAAGCTGGTATTTGCCCCTAACCTGGCCCGTACCAGGGGAGATGTTACGTCCCCTTGGCAAATAAGGCAAGAGGTGCAGACAGCCCGAGTTGCATTTCCCAGAGTCCGCTCACGAGTGGAGGGTGTGCCGTGGCGACTCCACTCTCCCAGGGCTCATCCTGGGTCCTTCCTGGTGACCCAGTCCCACCTAGCTGGTCCCGGGCTCTTGGCCTCTGGGTCAAAGACAGAAGGTAGAGTTCTGAGCACACTGCTGGGGGGATGAAGGAAGCTTGCCCCGGCTGGCTTCCCGCTGATCTCCAAGTGGCCAGCTGCGGGCAGTCCTTTGGCTCCTGACCTCCCGGCCTTGGCCCCACACTCTTGGTGAAATAGGGGTATGATGATAATTTTTCCTTGTTTATCAAAGCTGGTATGATGCAGTTCCTTAGAAAAATTTTGAACTGAAAAGCCCTGAAATACTTCTTTTGAGAGTTGTGGTTGTAAGTGCAGCCGTAACATACAGCCTTTGTCATGTTTAAAGATTTCTGGGGGAAAAAGGCCGTGGTCCTTCCTCACCCCGCGTTAGGCGTCCTGCGTAGCCAGATGCACTGTGCCACCAAAACTTCTTTTCTTTCTCATGAAAGCGCTTGTTTTCTGTCTGTCTCATATCATCATGTGAATTTCCAGAAAATTCTCAAAATGCTTCTCCTTTTAAGGTCTAGAGCCCTTCAGGATCGGACCGTACACCAACTTTGTTAACATTGGAGAGCGCTGTAACGTGGCAGGATCCAGGAAGTTTGCTAAACTCATCATGGCAGGAAACTATGAAGTGAGCATCTTAGTAAGACCCTTGAGGCATCTGCCATGTCGTCGGCTAGACGGCGTGTCAGTGAAACCGCTCTGCCTCTGAGAGAGTGATTTGCAGCGCGGTGGGGACTGTGAGGAGAACGGTCATGTGTGTTAGCAGCGGGCTGGGCAGCTGGGAGGGGAGGCTTCGGGAGACTGAAGCCGTTCTTACTAACATTGGTCGAAAAGAACCTCATTGGGGATGTGAAGTGGGGTGAGATGGGAGGGATCCCGGGTCTGACCTTTTCTGTCAATTGTGAGATAAATTTAAAAATTTGAGGGTACTCTTCATTTTGGCTTCTCACAAATCCTTCTAGGGAAAGAGGAAGCCGAGAAAATTCCTATCCACTTCCTCATAACCACATCAACCAAGTGACTCGTAGTGTTCCTGATTCTGCTGGCTCTGGACTGACACAGACAAGCAAACAGAAAAGAAGGACTAGGCCCCTGTCTTGGAAAGTTGACATGATAGTTTAGCCACAGTATTTTCAGGCTCAGTCACCCTGCGCGTAAGCAAAATCTGGTCCCAAAAGTGCCTCCCCTAAGCATCCGGATAGATTTTTTTTTTCTTATTAAAATCAGAAGTTAAAATTGGAGGAGTTTAGTCTGATTTATCTTATCATCAGCTGTCACTGAGGTTTTGCTTTAGGAAGTAGGTCTTCCAGACACCAGTATCAAACCGGACTTAGTTTTACTCACCGAGAAAGGGCCCGTCTGTCATCCTTTGCGGCCCTCCAGCCGAGCCTCTTAGCCGGTTCCTGGCCATCGTGTCAGTCTTTTTCCCTGTGCTCCTGCTGCTGCTCGCTGCCACTGTGTGCTTTTGTCACCCCAGGCCAGAAGCTGCCACAGGGTGACATTTTTTTGCAGATGGGATAAAATCCAAACTCCTTAGGCCACTATTCAGTTCTCTCCATGCAGGCACCAGACCTCCCTCATATCCTGGTCTGTCATTCGAATATTCCAGGAGGCTTGCTTCTGCCCTGCCCCTCCCTCCCCTATGCCGTGCCTTTTTTTTACATGTCGCTTCCCCTCTAAAATCCTCATGAGCCTTTGTGGTTCTATGGCGTTCTTCCATTGGCCATGTTTCTATTTATGTTTTGATTCTTAGGGTCGTTCTGTAGCATCCCTTTCAGCCCTCAGATTTGACAGATTTGACACGGAGAACAGAGGGCATTTTAGGAAGATGCAAGCAGATGGGGGTAACAGTGTCTAGCACTGGGTGCCCCAGTCGCTTAAGTCTGACTTCAGCTCAGGTCATGATCTCACGGTTCGTGAGTTTGAGCCCTGCATCGGGCTCTGTGCTGACAGCTCAGAACCTGGAGCCTGCTTCGGATTCTGTGTCTCCCTCTCTCTCTGCCCCTCCCCCGCTTGTGCGCACTTTCTCTGTCTCTCAAAAATAAACAAACATTAAAAAAATTTTTTGTTTTAGTAAGGTCTTACTATGGGCCAGTCGTGGTGCTCAGCACTTTACGTCACTATTGAACCCACACAGAACTGTGAGATGGGTATTATTATTATCCCCATCTTACCGATGGGCCTTTGGGGCAAGTTAAACTACTTGCCTGTTGTTTTACGTCAAGTAAGTGATAGATAGACCCCCAGTGTTCTCTGCTGTCTCTGCCTAGAGTCCACAGGACGAGGAGGCGGTGGAGGCTGGAATGGGATCAGTAGGGGTGGCTCTTTATTTGATTCTAATTTCCCTTGAAGTAGTGATCCCTCAAGGCTTGGCGGTTTGCTGAGAAGAGCACTGGCCTAAAAGAAACCCCAGTGCTGAGTGTTGCTCACCTTGTACACATGACTTCATCATAGTGAGCCCGTGTGGGAGACTCAGACCTCCACGCTCTCACTCCGTGACTCCTCTGGAATGGAGAGGCGGGGTGTTGGCATCTCTGCTGTCTGACTCTCTTGATCGCCAGTCTTGCCAGGTTGCCCCCGTCTCCTCTCTGCTTCCCCCAGTCTTTCCCCCAGGGGCCAGCCGAAGACTCTCCCTCTAGGGTGGCTTCCTCCATTTCAGTCCGCAGAGACCTGGCCCTTCCCTGCTGCTCAGGCAGCCTTGGCGCTGGACTTACCCCGAGTGGGGCAGCACTGCCAGCTGTTCTGTGGGCTGGTGTCGTCCGCCCCCGGCCAGGTGCGAGCCCTTCCAGGATAGGGATGGGGACGCGTGCTGGAAAACACTTATTGGTTTTGATTTTTAATTTTGTTGTCGTCTTTTTCCCGTGTAACCTTCCCGTGTCGTCTTTTTCCCGTGTCATCACGAATGGTCTTTCCTCGGGCAATGCCAGAGGCTCCCATGTCTGCTCTATCATAGTGATGGCTTGACAGTTTCTATGTGGCTTGCTTAAGCCAGGGAAAAATTAGGACAACATCAGAAACTACCGTTGATTTTATCCTTACTTATTTTATTACGTTATGAAGTGGACTGTGAAGACCCAAAATAAACTCTGTTTTATCAGTTAGCATTTATAGAACGTGTATATTTTGCCCAGCATTGTTCAGAGGAGAGCAGGAAAGCAGGACCTTTCTAGAGTCCTAAACACTTAACACTCTATTTTGAGGAATAAGCTGATACTCCTGAAATCACGAGGACAGGATGATGTCGTAAACCATGCCATAATGATCACAGCTGTCACAGAAGTTGGGAGGCAGCAGAGCGCTGTGGAATAAGCAGTGTTTCCCACCTGAAGGATGTTCTCTGGAACACTGATCCTACAAGATATTCCTTAAATGGTCGTAAATGGGAAATGCTGCGTATTATATCCTGTTCTTGGATATTTGCAGTGCGTAATAGTGTATTACAGGATTTGAAAAACCTTCCAGTATAAAAATCTGCTGAGTTTTATTTAACTCCTATTTCATGTAACTCTTACCAATAGCCGGCAACATGCTTTGCATGTCTTGGCAAACACTGAAGAGTGACAGAAGTTTTGGATGGTTTCTCTGAGGACTTCTTTTGGAGGAGATGGGGCTTGAGCTGGGTCCTAAACAGTATAGAAGGGAAGGAGATTGTATTTCAAGCAGGGGGATAATGTGACCTGTGACTCGGAAGTGGAAAAGACGTGGCTGGGTGAAGGGAACCAGGAGGGGAGGAATGGGGAGTTCAGTTAGGTAAGAAGACAGGGCCAGGTCACGGCGGGCCTGGGACACCAGGCTGGGGAGTGTAGCTTCTCTATGGCAGGAAAAACAGCGCCTTGGTGGATTCCGAGTGATGAAATGATGTGATGGAGGAGATGTTAAAGAAGGGTCAGTCGTCCATCTGTGATGATTGATGGGAGGAGAGCGGGCCCAGGGTTGGGGTGGCTGGCCAGTCTAGTCTGATTTGGAAGGACTGCCGGGAAGGTAGGGATGACTTTGGCCTGCCTTCTCTCGGGTCGCCCTCTCCTAATGCTGCCTCCTCTGGCATTCTTTCCTCAGGAAGCTCTGAGCATTGCCAAAGTGCAGGTGGAAATGGGAGCCCAGGTGTTGGATATCAACATGGATGATGGGATGCTGGATGGTACAAGTGCAATGACCAGATTTTGCAACTTTATTGCTTCTGAGCCTGACATTGCCAAGGTTGTACAAAATGTTTATTCCCCAAGGGAGTTCACCTGCCCTCACTCTGTCACTCATTTAACCTTGTCAATTGTCCCATGGGTCTGTCCTCTCATACACTGGTTTTCTGGTTTCTTACGGTGCACACCCAACAGTTTCTGATTGTCAGTTTCTCCTTTAATGGCAGCCTTTTGATATAAACCAGAGAGAGCTGTGACTTCAGCTCGGCTGTTTCCAAGGCTTCTGGGATTGCTCACAAGAATTGAGTTTCCTCTGATGTCTGGATGGCCTAGGAACCTGCTTACCATGTCTCTGAAGGATGCAATTACCCGCTTTTACCAAGTCATGGGTTCCATTTCTAACACAGGGGCGCTCAGCCAGTTCTTCTTTATTGCAGGAAGAAGAGACCCATTTGGGCTTATCAGAGTAAACAAAATTATAAAACAAGATTAAATTGAAGCATTCTATGTGAGCTTTTACATTTGTTCTTTAAAAGATGAAAGTTAATTGTGTCCAGTTTTAAAAATATTTTTTAGATGGCTTCTAAAATCTTTAAAAATTTCACTTCATTTTCTACCATTGAATTTGTGGTGAGAAGTGATTTGTGAAGTTCTTCTTAAAGGAAACTTCCTAGTGCTTTGAGGGGCGAGGCTGTCTGCTTTTCATTAGGCCCATGGCAAACGCTTAAGTTAGACATCTTGTGGTAAGCAGTGAATTACACCGACCCATCTTTCATTTGTGTCTTAAAACTCCTCAGTCAAAAGCCCTGTCACTCCTCTGGGAGTAAATATTTTGAGAATTTAAGGTGCGGAGAAACCAAATGGCTTGTTCCAAGTCCATCAGAATGAGAGGGGGAGCAGCTTTTTTATCTGCTGAGCGGTGGGAAGGGGGCTCTACTGGGGTCGGAAGACTCTCCTCACGGTCCCAGGCGAGTCCGCTGACTGTTGACCCGCGTTTCTTTCCGCTGCTTTGTCTGACTCGTGAATCGTGAACATAGGAGTGCCTCAACAAGGAACAGCCTTAAGTAACCGAAGACCTTATGAATCACTGTTCTGATTGCTCCAGTAACTTTGTCTTGATCTCTCCTGGTTTTGACCTCCTACCACAACTTACTCGAGACCAAGTTATGAACAACTGGAGTCGAGCATAAAAACGTGTGACTAGCCCATGTTTACCAGCACAGCTGGGACACCAAACTCAGCCAGCGGTTTAGAACGTGGGCCTGGTATCGTCACTGGGGCCTGACCCCTTTCCTAGCAAACCTGTCACTGCCAGTGTGGTAAGAAAGAGCAGAGTCGATGGCTCCCTCGTTCCATCATGCTCTGCTTTGGAAGAGTGGCCTGCGGACGAGCCGACTGCCCTGGGAACCTTCCCTGCGTTCTCCTGCCCTGCTCTCTCTCTGCCCTAGGTGGGGCGAGGTGCCTCCGAGACATGCTGCTCACCTGCCCCCGCGTTACCCACACTTCATGGCACCGTGTGTCTAGTCGTTTATCTTAACAAGCTTGGGGAAGCCCGGGAGCCTCCCGCTCCATCAGTGCCCCCCAGTCTAGCACGGGGCCTGACGTGGGCGTCACTTTACGTAATGGAGCTTAGATCAGCTGCCCTCTTTCATTTCTTTGCTTGAAGCTAGTCCTGCCTTGGAACCCTTACTTACTTTTACTTTTCCTGGAACAGAGGCATGAACGCACAGAGACTGTTAAAAATGAACCCGTTCTCATCTGTGCGTTCCAGTTTTGTCCTTTATTTTAGTAATATGCTTTTATTAAATATTACATCTTTTCCTTTCTAATAGTAAAACGCTTCTACTTCTAAAACTCTTCTAAACACCCCCGCCCCCAGTCAGGAAATTGATTTTCTTTTCTTTCTCTTTTTAAAAAAATTTTTAATGTTTGTTTATTTGTGAGAATGAGATAGGGTGTAAGCATGGGAGGGGGCGGAGAGAGAGGGAGACACAGAATCCGAAGCAGGCTCCAGGCTCTGAACTGTCAACGCAGAGCCCGATGTGGGGCTCAGACTCAAGGACCATAAGATCATGACCTGAACTGAAGTCAGATGCTTAACCGACTGAGCTACCCGGGCACCCCAAGAACTTGATTTTCTAAAGGGAAGATTGAATTTGAATAACTTGGCTGGAAGGCTGTTCCCAAGGGTGTACAAGGCTGAGCATTAACCCCAGAGTCAGATCAGGGATGTTCTGAATCCTGTTGGAGATTTAGTTTAGGCACTCGAAAGTGTAACCTGGAAATGAAGCCGGTGAGCTGACCTCCGTGGTTTCATTCCAGTGTGTAGTCGTGATCTTTGATTTATAAATTTCTGGTTCCTACGTGGGGTCTCTTGTAAGACTGGAATTACTCCCAAGTATTTTGGGCTTTAAGAATGAGTACCTTAAAATCCTCTTTCTTCCACACTATTATTACTTGTTTGTTGCTTTCCTAAATAAGAAATAAGGAATATTTGGGAGCCCTTGGGTGGGAGTTTGTAGTGACTTGTAATTTTTCTGTGACTTTTCTTGCCCTTCTGATCTCAGGTGCCCTTGTGCATCGACTCCTCCAATTTTGCTGTGATTGAAGCCGGGCTGAAATGCTGTCAAGGGAAGTGCATTGTCAATAGCATTAGTCTGAAGGAGGGCGAGGGCGACTTCCTGGAGAAGGCTAGAAAGATTAAGAAGTTTGGAGCTGCTGTGGTGGTCATGGCGTTTGATGAAGAAGGGCAGGTGAGTGAGGACTTTTGACTGAGCTCCATCGCGTTACACGGGCTAGACCAAGCAGCGGAAGACAGTAGAGTCCAGAACACCATAAGTACCGTGTGGGTGTGCACGGGTAGATACCCACGTCATGCACGTGTACAGATACTCGTCGCTACAAATAGGAAAATCTGATATATTCTGAAGTCTTTGTATCAGTTGAGGAAGGTATTATTCAGTGAATGCTATTAGACCGACTGGCTGTGCGTTTGGAAGAAAATACAGTAGAGCCCTGTTTCCCACCGTATCCTAAAATGCAGCCTACGTCAGTTAACGATCTTAACGGAAAAAACAAAATTCTGAGGAGTATATGGGCAATTACCCATCTAAACTTGGGAAGCCAGGAGGAAGACTAATAGAGGTCTCCACCTGAAAATGTTTAACTTTCTGGGGTGGAGGACATGGTACCATCTGCAACATGAGTGGTAGCAGTGGGTTAACATCCCCAACATGCAACGTTTCTGTAAATTGGAAAATAAAACACCCAAATCAAGCCAAAAGAAGTCTAGACGAAGGAAGTGAATAAGCAGTTTATAGAAAAAGAAAAGCAGAGAGCTAATAATCTAGGAGAAGATACTATACTTTGTAGTGATTAAGGAAATAAAAAATGAAGCATTAATAGGATATTTATTTTTTTAATCAAAGAGAAAAATCTCTTTTGCACTCTTCTGGATTATTTGAATTCTTCTCCTAGTGAAAACATATCTTTTGGACAAAATCAGTAACACTTTAGTTACAAACAATTTTACTCTAAAACTACAAAAAGCAGAGAAAGGAAAGAAAATGGACATATAATTCCACTACTCGTCAGTCATACAAAATAAGAAGTCAGTATGTCCCGATCTGAAACCACGCCCACCCTCCAGTTCACTGGCGTTTTTTCCCCTCAGCTTATGCAGACACACATGTATCCACATAAGTCTTGTTTGATTAAATAAAAGCGGGATCATGTTGTCAAATGGCTCCTCTCGTCATGTCCCTGCCACGGTATCAGGGAGGGGCAGTGGGAAGCTTGAAACATAATGTCAAGCGAGCGAAGGGCGTGCAGTGATTATGCTGTAGTGATGCCTTATACCTCACGTGACTTTTAGAACCATTTTTGTGTCTCTTCAGTATTTTTTAAAAACAATGAAAAAAAATTCCATCCCTTGTGAGTCAGGCCCCCCCCCCCCCCACCTGACCCCAGGAATGTCATAATAGGTCGATACGTGAAGGTACGTGTTCAGGCTCCTCGTGGTGTTAGGGTAGCAGAAACTGGCAAAGAGTCTGACGGTCCATGAATAGCGGATGCCGCCCAGAGCACTGCGTCCCGGCTAAACAGGATGAGGTGTGGAACCAGGTCTACAGTATATCGAAAAATGGGGAAAAAAGGCAGCATGATCCCGGTTTTATTTAATCAAACAAGACTTATGTGGATACATGTGTGTCTGTATAAGCTGAGGGGAAAAAACGCCAGTGAACTGGAGGGTGGGCGTGGTTTCAGATGGGGACATACTGACTTCTTATTTTGTATGACTGACGAGTAGTGGAATTATATGTCCATTTTCTTTCCTTTCCCTGCTTTTTGTAGTTTTAGAGTAAAATTGTTTGTAACTAAAGTGTTACTGATTTTGTCCAAAAGATATGTTTTCACTAGGAGAAGAATTCAAATAATCCAGAAGAGTGCAAAAGAGATGATTTTGGTAATGGACATGTATTGAACCTTGACTCCTACCAAGCAGGCACGCTACGCACGTTAAATCAGCTTTTTGCCCCAGCATAGAAGTGTTGGCTACGTTTTATTATATTTTTCGTATTCCATGTGAGGAAACCAAAGCGCTTGAGTCGCTATTGTCACACAGGTGGCTGGTGCTAGGATTTGAGACCGGATCTGGTGTCATTCACTGGCCTCTTTGCTAAATGGTCGGGTGAAAGAACCCAGGGTAAGGCTATCCGGGGAAGAGTTGGCTGTTTTAGAAAAAAGCCACCTCAGGGGCGCCTGGGTGGCGCAGTCGGTTAAGCGTCTGACTTCAGCCAGGTCACGATCTCGCGGTCTGTGAGTTTGAGCCCCGCGTCGGGCTCTGGGCTGATGGCTCAGAGCCTGGAGCCTGTTTCTGATTCTGTGTCTCCCTCTCTCTCTGCCCCTCCCCCGTTCATGCTCTGTCTCTCTCTGTCCCAAAAATAAAAATAAAAAACGTTGAAAAAAAAAAAACATAAAAAAAGAAAAAGCCACCTCAGAAAGTCCTTCTGAAGAGGAAACACATTAAAAACCTGAACTAAACGAGAAAGCTGTGGGACCATTTAGGGAAAGAGGAGAAGTTCTCGAGAATTAAACATTTTATATAAGTGAATTTACACCTGCCGTTCTGGAACCTTCCCCCGACTCGGCAGAATATCGGCATCTTCCTGTCTTGGTAAATATGAGTTATAACTCCGTCTCTGATGGTTGCGTTAGATTCCAGGATTGTGTGTTTTCCTTAGTCTGATATTGAATGACATTACAGTTGTTTCTAATTTTTTAGTGAAAGGAACGTGGCTGGCTGGCAAATTCCCGAATTCATTCAGCTATTTCCTCTGGGAAATGGTTGTCCTCGGATGTGCGGACGTTTAACATTTGGACACGTACCGTTAAGTCGTCCTTTTGCAAAGTTGTTATCCAGGCCTCTTCCCCTGCCAGTTCAGTGTGGTGAGACCTTCTGGCATTGTTTTTATTTTTACCTAAGATGTCTATGTAGGTAGTTACAGAGGCGACTACCGCTGTGTGGGTTTTTCTAAAACCCAGAAGCCTCCAGCCCTCTAACCCCCCAGCGGCAACCATGTCAGCTTTTATCTGATACTCACAGCAGTTCCCTCCTTGTCTTCAAATCCCAGTTTTAGGTATTATTTATTGCCTCTCTATAGTGGGGATGAGTTTGGCTTTTTTACTATCCTCTGTACCCCCACTTCACACATCTTTACTTGTATCCCCCCCCATCCTCCCACTACGGTTAATTTTAGTTGTGACTATTTTCGGTGCTCACATCGCTAAGCAACGTACAAGCCCAGACATGTGGTCGTATGCGACAGTTCCTTTTCTTTCCTGCACCCTGTTTGCTTTCCGTGAAATCAGTACTTTCCGTCTGCTTTGTTTCTCATACAGTTTATTTTCAAAATATCCTCTAGTTGTGTAAATTTCCAGTATCCAGTGTATCCAAACACAGTCAGAAGGTGGTCATTTAAATTTCTTGAGGAATGCTGTCTTCAGGTCTTCTGACACAGTCTGGGAAGGTCGTAGTCTGATTGACAGCTGGCCCTGTGAAGCGTCCCTCGCCGTCCTCCTGGGTATTCCTCTTACTCCTCCCTTAGATTTTTAGATCTCCTAATTGCCTCATTCTTTTTTTTTTTTAATTAAGACTTTTTTTAATGTTTATTTATTTTTGAGAGAGAGAGAGAGAGCGAGCAGGAGAGGGGCAGAAAAAGAAGGAGACACAGAATCCAAAGCAGGCTCCAGGCCCGGAGCTGTAAGGACAGAGCCTGATGCGGGGCTCTAACTCACAGACTGGGAGATCATGACCTGAGCCGAAGTTGGACACTCAACCGACTGAGCCACCTGGGTGCCCTGCCTCATTCTTGGTTTGAGCTCTCCTGTGGTGAAGTGCATTCTCTGTCACCTTCCTAAGAAAGAAAACATGGCGGTAAAATTTTTCAAACCCTACGTGTCTGAAAATGGCTGTATTCTACTTTTATACTAATCGACAGTTGGACGAGGGTGTAGGATAGAAGCTTGAAATTCTTTCCCCTTTGCTTTGAAAACATGGTCTTCTGGTTTCCACTAGGGCTGTTCTAACCCTTCGTTCTTTATTGTGAAACCTATTTATTTTCCTACTTTCTGGATGCTTCTTGGATCTTCTCTGTCCATGGTGTTCTGAAATCTCTTGATGATGAGTCATCTCTCATGGGGTGCACCCAGTGGTCTCTTTTGATTTGGGAAACTTGAGGCCACAGTTGCAGCAAGTTTTCTTGAATGTTTTTATCTTCTCTTCGCACATGTGGTGTTCAGATATTGCATGTTTTGGAAAGCTTGCCTAATTTTCTTTTCTTTCCTGTTTTTTTCAGCCCTAGCATTTTGCTGTGCTCAGTGTGAGATTTCTACACCTGTATTTATTCTCCAGACTCTCTATTGAGTCTTATTTCTAGGAGCTTTTTTTCTTTTTGTTATCTAAGTGTTCTGTAAGAAATTGGTATAGACATCTGTTATTAGTTGATGGAGGCAGATACTGGCTTTAATTCTTTCAAGTGCATCTTGAGCCCCTGGTGTGTGCCAGGCCCTAGGAAGATAGCAGGGCATAAAACCTAGTCCCTGTCCTTGTGCAATGTGTATTTTTAGGGTGCACAAGGAGTAAGAAATAAAAACACAGGTCACACACACCGTTCAACATAAACATGTTGGATGTACAGTACTTGGGAATAATTTGTACATAGGTGGGATTTAAAGCAGGGAGACTGTGTCTCCAAAGGAATGACTGTAGAGCAGAGGTCCCAGGACCAAGTGCATCTTGGAGCTGCAGTGCTCAGGGCTGGGGAGAGGAGGAGACCCCATGAGAAGAGTTCGAGGAGGAGCAGCCTGTTTGGTAGGGGAGGAACCAGAAGACGGGTTTCACTGGGAAGCCAAGTGGAGAACAAGCAAGAAGGGCCCGATGAGCTATTTTAGAGAGCTGTGGTTAGATCAAGTAGGATGAGACAAAGAATTTTATCACTGGATTTAGAACTGGGGTAGTTGATGATCTTGCTGTACTGTTTCCAAGGAGATGAAAGCTTAATTGGAGTGGGTTCAAGAGAGAATAGGAGAATTGGAGGCAGCAGGTGTAAACAACCTTTTTTGAAGAGTTTTGCTTTAAAGGGGAACAGAGGAATAGTGTGGAAACCAGAGATGGGTAGGGGGTTAAGAAAGGGCGCGCGCGTGTGTGTGTAGATGGATAATGTGACGATATGTCTTTGCAAGCCGATGGGATTGATCTGGTAGAGAAAGAGAGAGGAATTAATGCACAAGGGAAAGGGGGTGTTTGCTAGCTCTGTGACCTTGTAAGTGGGGAGGGCCGGCAATCAGTGTGCAGGTTGGGGGGGCGGGCCGTGTGCTCACACTGCGGGAGCGAAGTTGGAAGCGTGCAGATCCAGAGGCACGCTGGGCGGTGTTCTGGGGGGAGTCTGTAACTGCTTGTTTTCTCAGTGAAGCAGGCAGCAAGGTCAGCTCAGAATGGGAATGCAGTGTCGTGTGCTTTGCCAGCAGTGTGTGTAGCCAGTCTGTGTGTAGCCAGCAGCCTCTGCCGGGGCTTTTAAAAACCATGCACAGCCCTGGACTCCACCCTTTCGGTTCCTGGCTCGTGTGGTCTGGGGTGAGACCTGGGCTAAGTAATTGTTTTTTTAATTTTAAATTCCAGTATAGTTAACATATGGTGTTACATTCGTGTTAGATGTACCATGTAGTGATCCGGCAATTCCGTACATCACCCTGTGCGCCTCGCCTCGAGTGCCCTCCTTAATCCCCATCACCTGTTTCACCCATCTCCCCACCCACCTCCCTTCTGGTAACCGTCGGCGTGTTCCCTGTAGTTAACAAGAGTCTGTTTCTTGCTTAGCCTGTCCCTCTCTTGTTTTCCTTCCTTGGCTCATTTGTTTTGTTTCTTAAATCTGGCTTCAGGAATTTTGAGGCCTTAGAAGGTGATGTGTATACTGTGATTGGAAACCAGCAGCGTGTATCTTGGTCTTCGTAGCACCCACCTGGGGGTAGCTGTCCTCCCATGTTAGAGTGAGTCAAGGTCAGATGGTTAGGACGTGCTGGAGCCAAGTTCGGATCCCTGATCTGCCAGTTTGAATACTGATGCGTGTTTCCAAGTCCTGTGTAACTTATCCCATGCTTTGCCCATTCGCATTGCACAGTGTCCGGTCTGGTCTGAGAACGAGCTTTCCCAATTTAGATTTGAATGTGACTAGAAGTAAAAAGTAAGTGTAGGGAAAGAATCGTTTTAATGTTTATTTTTTTGAGAGACAGAGAGCACAAGTTGGGGAGGGGCAGAGAGAGAAGGAGACACAGAATCTGAAGCAGGCTCCAGGCTCCGAGCTGTCAGCACAGAGCCTGACTCAGGACTCGAACTCAAACTGTGAGATCATGACCTGAGCTGAAGTCAGACACTTAACCAACTGAGCCACCCAGGTGCCCCATGAATCGTTTTAACCTAGTTACGAAAGAATGCAGATTAGAGCAATATTAAGGTAATGTTTTATCTGTACTAAGTCGGTGAAAGTAAACTTAAAAATGATCAAAGCCCATGCTGGTGCAGCAGTAGAAACAGAAAGCCTTATTCATCCTAGAGCATAGTATCAGGCTGGGACGGTTCTTTTGAAAGATGCCGTAATACCTGCCAAGACATATAAAAACGTTCATACCCTTTGAGCTAATGATCTCATTTCTGGGAAATTATCCCAATAAAAGAATTAGGCAGCATTAAGAACACTATATACGCAAAGATTTTTCACCAGCTTTATTGAAGAAAAAGACACCTAAATGCCCAACTGGAGAGAAATTTTTAGCTTAGATTACATCATTCTGTTAGGATATTATTCAGAGTATTCAAATATTAATTACGAAGATTATGGCAGGGTGACAGTGCTTATAAAATGTAAATAAAAAACATAAAACCAAAAATTATTTAGACACTATACATGACAGCGTAAAAACTACATTTAATAAAGATCAGAAGAAAATGCTGTAAAGGAAAATAATTGTTACTATAAGGCAGTAGAACTAAAGATTCCTTTTAAATACTGCTTTCCCTATTTAAAAATAATTTTTCTGTATGATTATAGACATATATGTTTACTGAAGAATTATAAGAAATTACAAAGAACAACACAAAAAAATTCACGTATTTGCAAAGCTCAGAAGCCAACAATACAGATATTTTGGTTATTCTAAAGGCATGTCTTCTGTCAGTGAATTCTCCTCACACTCTTGGGTGTAGAAACAGTTAAGAACCAAGATTTGCTTTGCTTGGATGACATGGTTGCTTCTAAGGAGAAAGCCGTTCTCTTAAATATTTGTTTTTGAGAGAGAGAGAGACAGAGAGAGAGGGAGGGAGGGAGGGAGAGGGAGAGGCAGAGAGGGGGGAGACAGAATCGTAAGCAGGCTCTGCACCATCAGCACAGAGCCCGATGCGGGGCTCGAACCCCCATGAGATCATGACCTGAGCTGAAATCAAGAGTTGACGCTTAACCAACTGAGCCACCCAGACGCCCCGAAAGCCTCTCTCTTAAATGGAAAAACTGTTGGAACTGAACAGAGGGGGGAACTCATTCCTGCTTTTGTTGCAGTATCTGGCTGCCGTCTTCGGTTTATGTTTGTGATTCATGTTGCACTGAAAACTGCGAAGTCAAGGTCGGATGTGGCTGAGGGGGCTCTGGCCCTGAGACTTCTGGAGTAAAAGGCAAATAAGGAAGCGTTTCTTTGTCTTTTGCTGATGTTCATAGTTTTGATTGCCTGTTATTTTAACTCCTTTATCCTTGAAATTTCTATGGGAAAATAATGTTATTACTACTACTAGATTTAATTTTCCTTTTCTAATTGAAATGATTATTTTGATAGAATAATTTTTGGTAATGTGAGGTTTCTTAGAAATATAATTATCACCTAAAAGGATGGGCTTATATCATTTTTGTTTGCGTGTGTGCAAACTAATTTAAAAGGATCAGTATCCTATAAATGCATCTGTTATATTCACATTTTCCTCTGTTAAATGATTTGAAAATAATTTTCCAACTTATGGAGAAATAAAGCCCCATTGGAATATTGATTAAAATTTAACCCTAACTTAGAGTATGATGATATCTTAGCAATATTCCTAGTTGTCATTTAGGAGCATAGGATGTCTTTCCAGTTATTATTAATGAGGTTTTATAGTTTTTCTTAAATAGAGAATTTCGGGAAACTTCCTAGGTGTTTTGTGTCACTTTGTTGTTGTGATTGGCTTATTTTTTCCTTTCGTAAATATTTCTCCTTTGGTAATGATCTTTTAGATTTTTTTTTTTTTTTAATTTTTTTTTTCAACGTTTATTTTTGCGAGAGACAGAGCATGAACGGGGGAGGGGCAGAGAGAGAGGGAGACACAGAATCGGAAACAGGCTCCAGGCTCTGAGCCATCAGCCCAGAGCCTGACGCGGGGCTTGAACTCACGGACCGTGAGATCATGACCTGGCTGAAGTCGGACGCTTAACCGACTGCACCACCCAGGCGCCCCAGATCTTTTAGATTTTTATTTCATGACAGCTTCTCTGTTGAATTTAGATAAATTGATACCGTTTTTCAGTTGAATGTCTTGTATTTTCCAGGAAGCTATGCACCATGGTATCGTAAATGGTTCTAGGAAAGGGAAGTAATAGTTCTCAGTTTTCCCTTTATTTTTACCTTGCTGAAGGTAGTTGACCCACGCCTAGGAGCTCATTCTCAACGTTTTCTCCTCTGATCCTCTCCGAGCTTTGTTAACATCCTACAAGTATTTCTGCATTTCAGAGGCCTCCTATTCAGTGGCTATGGAGAGGTCACCACTGCCCAGTTAAGCTTACGTGATTGGATATATCTGTTCTTGGGCCTTTCCTTCTCAGGTGGACTATAGGTCTGAAGTCCTTGCAAAGGCTTTTCCAGATTGCTTTCGGAGGTGGGAGTTCATGACGGGGATGTGAGGAACAGAAGGCCTCCACGCCTCTCTTGGTCCCCAGGCCTCCACGGAGCCTGGGACGCGCGTTACCTCACAGGAGTAACAGCACAGCTGGGGGACCTCCAGCTCAGGCTCCGGCTTCCCAGTGCGCCTGGCTTTCCTCTTTGTGACGGAGAAGATTTGAATAGGGTCGCTTGGCCCCAGCTAGGAAATGGTGCTGCTTCACCTGGGCCTTAGCATTGGCCTTCCAGAGTACGGTTTTCCAGCATGCGGCTTCTACCTGTAGTTTCTGGAGAAAAGCCACGGGCAGGCGTTGCATCATGATGATGACTACACAAATGAGTCTGGCCTCCGATTTCCTCATCTGCTGTGTCCCCAGTGGTCACATCTGAGACCCTGTCCTCCCTAGTGTGAGCATACTGTGGAGATTGTCTCTGTGTCTCGTTGCCCTGTCTCCCGTCTCGTCCATTTCCCCCTCAAAGTCTGAGTCCCTGGCATCCAGATTTTCTGCCTTGAGCATGAGCTGTGCCAGGGGCGCCCCTCCCTTCCTTCAGGCGAGGGTGAACCAGGGGCCCTCCAGGTTGGCCTTGCATTTCCAGCGACCCCAGTGCACTCCTCCACCGTGGGCAGGGTCTCCACCGTCTTCACCCCTGGCCTTCACTTCTGCCCTCTTGATGCTGGGTTTCCTAACACCTGCCCATGGCTGCCTGTGTCTGTCCGCACATTCGCCACCATGGAGGATCCACTCAGAAGGCTTCTGAACTAAGCCCACGCCCTCTGTGGTTTTGGAAAGCCAGAGTGTTTTTCCTTGTAAACCTCTTTCTTCAGGTTTCTTCCTTCTGACTCATCGGTGCCCTGCTGATGGTGGCACCCATGTCCCTATCACTTCTGGTTTGGATTTCGTGGCAGTGGGATGGGCCTCCTGCTCATTCTTAACTAAAGCATCTGCCTACCGATGGCTGTCCGGCTTTCTGCAGCCTAAGAGTAAATCGGGTAGATGGCGAGATCATAAATGGCCTTTATTCCTTCCTTCTCGACCCGAGATTTGTGGACTCATCCCTGAGGTTTTCTCATCGCTTGACCTGAAAAGGTGCCGCCTCACCGATCCAGGACCCCAGCCTGGCTTTACGGGAGAATCGCCAGGGGCTCCTAAAGATATCATTGCTTAGCTCTCTTCTCAAGGTCCTGATCTAACCGGTCTAGGGGGAGGTCCAGGTATTAGAAAACACACAAGGAGCCCCGCAGCTGACAGTGTGCGACCAGAGTGTAGAACCCTTGCGAACAGAGGGAGGCTCCCGTTCTCTTCTTTCCCTGGACCTCTCTTCTGGATCCTGTGAGATCCTCCGGCATGACTGCAGCTTGCTAGCGTGTTTATCTCCTAACCCTGGTTGAGGAACATGACAGAAAAAATCCTGGCGAATCTAACGTGATAATGACCTGCTTCTGGCAAAGGTCTGCACACCGAGCCTCTGTTCATTCTGAGATTCATTTGTTTATTCAACGGCCGGGAGTTGAGTGTCTGTTAATGTGATGGGACTATTTCAGGTGCTACAGGAACACTTTGACAAGGATGTATCCTTACGGGGCTGAGAGTTGGTGATTCTGTTCTGGCCCGAATAACGAATTCCTGCCCTGTGAGGACCCTCCTGCGTGTTCCGTGGGCAACGCTGCCTCCTGGCACACGGCTGGGCTTCCCTGCTCGCCTGCGCGTGACACCCTAAGCCCTCCACACTTGGCCACGTGTCATTCGTGGCTCAGAGAAGTGAGCAGGACCTGGATCTCTTGACCTACCAATCAAACTAGGCTGTAAGAGACACTGGCAGTGCTGCTAGCCCCAGGCCCCTCTGCCTCCTCTTTTAAGGAGCTTGGCTGGACCATGAACCTAGAAGCTAGAACCCTTATTGGGCTCCCTGGTGAAGGGTGAACCAAAGTCCAAGACTAAAGCCAGCCCTGGATGGCCTGCTCCTGACTGCTTTCTCCAGGCCTACATCTTGGCCTTAACCTTGTCACTCTAACTGAAGGAGTAAGTTGTTGAAGAAATTCATTTAGGGAAGAAGAGAGCTTGCCACCTTCCCTAAAGCCTGGAGCGGTGGGGCCACAGAGCCCACTCCTGTCTCCCTTTCCCTTGGCCCTTGGTCCTGCTGAGTCATGGGGGCACTGAACCAGCTGAGGTGACATCTAACCCCACCAGCTGCAGGACGCCGGGAGAGATTGGAAACCAAAGGGGACAGTTGAAAGAATACCAAAGTAGGCAAGCTATTGAAAGCCTGGATCTAAGGGTGAGTTCTTTGTGTAATTCCCGGCCGTGCCTTTTCTGGGGGGGTGGGGCCTCTCTAAGTGGCCCTCATCTGTGTGCTCACCTGGAGAGCTTGCTCTCTGGAGGTCAGGACACTTAGTGCCCACGTCTAGGCAAGGGCACCCTCCCTCAAAATAGCTTGTAGACTCAACACGTAGTTCAGTGGTGTTGGCCATTTGTCAGTAACGTTTTGCACATAGAATTGTGTGTGGCTTATGTTTTTGGATTGTCATGATAGCAAGTGTTCAGTTTTTCTTCAGAGCAGATTTGATTTTTTATGCAAGAATCACTCGGGGCACCTGGGTGGCTCAGTCAGTTGAATGTCCGACTCTTGTTTTGGCTCAGGTCACGATCTCACTGTTTGTGGGTTTGAGCCCTGCCTTGGGCTGTGTGCTGAAAGTGTGGAGCCTGCTTGGGATTCTCTCTCTTCCTCCCTCTCTCTCTCTCTCTCTCTCTCTCTCTCTCTCTCTCTGCCCCTCCCCCACTCACACTGTCTCTCAAAAATAAATATTTAAAAAAAATATTTAAAATAACTCAGAATGTAATTTGTTGAATAAGCCCTGTGTTGAGGCTGTAAATTTGGTCTGAAGATAGTCTCCATCACAAAGTTCAGAAGGGCTTTGAGTAAAAGCAGTGTTGATTCAGTAAACGGTATTGAGCACGTACTTTGGCAGGCACAGCTCTAGGCACAGGGGATACAACAGGACTGGTGTTCTGGCTCAACAAGTTAATAAATAATAAAACATGAGAATAATTTGCCAAATAAATACAATTTCTCGAAAGAGGTGCCACGAGGGGGATGGGATGGGGGAAACAGGCAGGGTGGCAGAGGGGACGGTAAGGAAGGCCAAACTGGAAAGAGCTGTCTGGGCTGAGACGTGTGTGCTGCGAAGCACAGAGCCATGTCCCTGTGTGTCCCTGGCAGTGGCAGCAGTGCATTTCGCTCTAACGTAGAAGCTTGGCAGGTGTCCAGACCATCAGAGGAGCAGGGGAAGAGTAGAGTAGATGAGAGCAAACGTTAGGAAATAAACCCGGAGATGTGAGCCCTGGCTGTAAGGCTTGAGGGGCAGCAGCTGGGAGTTTTGAGTCTTGCTGGAATCTCTTCCTTGCTTTCTAGTGTCACCGTTCTGAAGAGGAATATGGATTCTATTTACATTTATGATTTAAGGCACACATTAATTAGCCAGTGCATGGGGGGTGGGGAAGAAGGTGGGGATTCTTGGATCTTTGTGGAGTACTGGAGCAGGAAGATGCCAGAAACCTTCAGAAGTGTTGCCTGGGTGATGAGTTAAGGTGCTGCAGGCAGATCTCGACAGGAGGGACACTGACTCGTTAATTTGTTCCTGGTAGCGTTTGAGTTTTTACCGTGTGTGTATTTTTTAAGAAGCTTATTTGTTAATACACCACATGTGTGTGTGTGAGATTTTATTTTCACGGACTCAGTGTAGCTGTCGTGCTGGCGACAGTCTGTAAAACCCAAGCATTGGTACCCAAGTGCCTTCGACAAGTGAAATGTGCTTCTGTTTTCATAGATAACACTTCATTTTTCTATCTCAAATTACGTCTTTTCCTCCCTTCCCCAGGCGACAGAAACGGATGCCAAAATCAGAGTGTGCATCCGGGCCTACCATCTACTTGTGAAAAAACTGGGCTTTAATCCAAATGACATCATCTTTGACCCTAATATCCTCACGATTGGTACTGGGATGGAAGAACATAACCTGTATGCTGTTAATTTTATCCACGCCACAAAAATCATTAAAGTAAGTATGGATGTTTTCTCTTTCCTCCCCAAGACATCACTCACATTTATCCCATGGCTCCAGTGAGTAGTTTGAGCTACATGATTATTGGCTGGGAATGTCGACATTTTACTCTTAGGTAGTAAATTGGTTTTCGGAAATTTAGGGGCCTTTTTTATTTTTCACGTATGTGTTTTACACTATGGAGTATAACATACATACTGGAGAAAATATATAAAAGGTACAGAGTGTAATAAATAGATATGAAGCACGTAGTAGTTTTCACTTAGGTCATGAAATAGAATGTGCCTAGTGCGCCCATGACTCTCCCTTTCAGATTACGCTCTCGTTCTGAATTCTATGATGTAACCATCATCCTGAATTTTATGATACCACTTTGTTGCTTTTCTTTAGAATTTTATCGCTTATGTACAGTCTGTATTTGCAAATTCACCCACTTGGTAAAATTTATTCGTGACCCCAGAATCAGTACTCATGGTACTTTTGCAGTCGTTCACGGGCATGCCTGTGTGCAGAGAGGTGAAAAATGCAAGCGGCCCCACCTACACGTTCCCAGATGAAGTCAACAAGGACATACTCTCCTGCTTTTCTCAGCTATCATCCTGCAAACAAGCGTCCATTTCGTGGTCTATTTAAGTGCTATGTTTTTCACATTTTTGAGCATTTTCTTGGTAACTTCTTTCCCTGTTTCAATGGCCCCCAAGTATAGTGCTGCAGTGGCATCTAATGTGCCTGAGTGTGGGAAGGCTGGACATGCTTTGCAGAGAAAATACTTGCATTAGGTAAGCTTTGTTTAGATGGGACTTGTAGTGCTGTTGGCTGTGAGCTCAGTGTTAGTGAATCAATACTATACGTTAAACAAGATGTCTTTACACAAACACACGTAAGACAAGTTTATATATTGATGAGTAGATGAAAATTGTGTGACCAGAGGTTCACGGGAACAGAACTCTACTTTTCCCTCGGAGCAGTGATTCCGATATTCCTGGATTCATTGTTCACGGTGACTTTATGGAACAAAACTACCACAAATAATCAACTGTGTACCCAGTGCTTTGCCTAGTTTTGAGCTTAATATAAGAATCTTGGGGCCCCTGGGTGGCTCAGTTGGTTAAGTGTCCGACTCTTGATTTCGGCTCGGCTGACAATCTCATAGTTTGTGAGATTGAGCAAGGAGCCTGCTTGGGATTCTCTCCTCTCTCTCTCTCTCTCTCTCTGTCTCTCCCTAGTTTGCACACATGCTCTCTCTCAAAAAATAAACTTTAGGGGAGCCTGGGTGGCTCAGTCAGTTAAGTGTCCGACTTTGGCTCAGGTCACTATCTATCTCACAGTTCATTGAGTTCAAGCCCCACATTGGGCTATGTGCTGACAGCACAGAGCCTGGAGCCTGCTTCGAGTTCTGTGTCTCTTCCTCTCTCTCTGCCCCTCCCCCGTCCCTTCTCACATTCTGTCTCTCCCACCCCCCCCCCCAAAAATAAACATTAAAAAAAAACCTTTAAATAGAATCTTAAGATTTGTATGTCTCTTTTCCTTACCCAGACTTACTTAAAAGATTCTTCTATGTTGTCATTATACTTTGTTCATTTTTATTGATGTATAATATTTTATTGTGTAACTGTTCCACAATCAACTATTCTGCTGTTGATAGACATTTGGTTTGTTTCCAGTTTTTGGACCATGTAAGCAGTGCTGCTACGAACATTCTTGTACGTGTAACTTGGGTGCACGTGCATGAGTTTCTTTATAGCATACACCCAGAAGTGGGGTGCTTGGGTCACAGCAGTAGATAAGGCGAGCTGTATCCCTAAGTGCTTGAGCTGGTGTGTACTTTGACCAACGTAAGGAGGGGTTCCTATTGTTCCACATGCATGCTCATGCTTGATATTGTCATCACGTGTGCTGGGAGCCTCAGTTTCACGTTGTGGTGTAATCAGCCAAGTTTATGGTGAACTAGGGAGTTGGTTGATTTAAGCTACAGAAGCCTTCGAGTGAATGACAGACTACTCTGTCTCTCTCTGTGTTTTCTGTCTCTGATTGTTTCTTTTCTCTGTGATTTATTCGGCAAGTATTTTATGGCACACTCACCATGTGTTGTGGCCCCATCCGGCTCCCTGTAGAGATGAAACGGATACAGCAGAATCTTTTATCTTCCCATAGGGGATTAGAGCGTAGGAGGAAAGACCGTCTATGAAAGATCACCTGCGATGTCGTGGTAGGGCAAGTTGAGTCTACGTCTGGCTCCAAGAAGCTCTGAATTACTTCGAACTTCACGTTTTTTACTTTCCGCTCTTGTATATGTAACTTGAGGAGTGTGATTGCTACTTTTGGCAAAATAGGGTAATCTTTTCACCTGTTAAATTTTTTGCTAGGAAACATTACCTGGAGCCAGAGTAAGTGGAGGTCTCTCCAACTTGTCCTTCTCCTTCCGCGGAATGGAAGCCATTCGAGAAGCAATGCATGGAGTTTTCCTTTACCATGCCATCAAGGTACAGTACAACACCTGTTTGTACTTGGAGCCAGTTTTTAATCGGGGCAGGGGTTTGCAGATGTGGGGACAGATTCATGCAGCTGGCCTGCTGCAGCTTCTGTGGCTAACGTTTTATCTGTGCTTTATACATCGTCTGTGGCTGCTTTCACGGTACAGTAGCAGAGCTGAGTAGGTGTGACGGACACCGTGGTCTCAGATATT
This sequence comes from Leopardus geoffroyi, assembly GCF_018350155.1. Classification (NCBI taxonomy): domain Eukaryota; kingdom Metazoa; phylum Chordata; class Mammalia; order Carnivora; family Felidae; genus Leopardus; species Leopardus geoffroyi. The sequence goes on along the minus strand of NC_059334.1, from coordinate 12,093,076 downwards.
TTCTACAGAAAACGTTTGCTGACCTCTGAATTTCCCTGGAAATTCTCATTTTTTTTTTCTTTGTATTGCCCTTAGTTTGGTATGGACATGGGGATAGTGAATGCCGGAAGCCTCCCTGTCTATGATGATATCCATAAAGATCTTCTCCAGCTCTGTGAAGATCTCATCTGGAATAAAGACCCCGAGGCCACTGAGAAGCTCTTACGCTATGCGCAGGTAGAGAGAAAAGTGTTCTGACAGATGGCTTTTCCTGTCTGAACTCGTCACTCAGGTTCATTAGACCATCGTAGACGAGAAGCAAGTGTCTAATCCTGTCTTTGGATCACTTAATTTCTACAGAGAGTTCAGAGAAGGTGTCTTAGTTAAGGGTAAGGAAGCAGAAGCAGGCCATACCCAGCCTGCCTCAGTGTTCTAAATTTAGGCTTGTGTACATTTATTTTAAAATGTACAATTAGGGGCACATGGGTGGCTCAGTCAGTTGAGTGTCTGGCTCTTTCTGCTCAGGTCATGATCCCATGGTCGTGGGATCGAGCCCTGCATCAGACTCTGCACTGAGTTTGGATTGTGTTTGAGTTTCTCTCTCTCTCTCTCTCTCTCTCTTTCTTTCTTTATTTCTTTTTCACTCTCTCTCTGCCCCTCTCCCCTATTTGTGCTCTGTCTCTAAAAAAATTTTTTTTAATTTTTTTTAAAAATTCAAAAAAATGGTGTATTTGTAAAAAAAAAAAAAATAAAAGGTAAAATTAGTTTTTCTCATACCAAAGTCACACATGTTAATTCTAGAAAATTTACAAAATACGGATAAACAAAAGAAGAAAATAAAAATCAGAATCCTACCATCCAAAGTTAACCACTGTTGAGATTTTGTTATAACTTTCTGGTCACGTTTCCATTTTATGAGAGATTTTTCTTCCTTGTAATTTAAATTAGCTATTTTGGATTTTCCTGTGCGGCTGTTATTTCTGGGTTCCCACTGTGACATGTTTATGTCTGTGTGCCTGTTGATACTAGGGTCTGGTCCACCTGTGGCAGCGTTCTGCATTTGCGGGCTTGTGGTCTGTTCACCTCTGATCTATAGACATGAGAATAATTACAGTGAGTCTGAAAATCGGTTCCTTGTTTCCCCTTCTTATGTGTCAGGCAGTCCTGGGTACATTAAGTATGTATCATGGGTGTGGCTTCCTACAGTTCTAAGAAAGATGAGATCTTTACCTCAAGAAAACTTTCTCATTTATTTCTGAAAGTGAAGGCAAAGGAGGACGTTATTGTCACGTTGTGAAGGTGGGTGCTCTCGTGGATGTTGTCTCCCTTGTTAACGTTTTCCGTGTTAAAATCTGAACTTAACTCTGGCAGAGATGCTCACTTTCCGCTTCCATCGAAGAGTGAGTACTAAAGAGCTCTGGAGGAAGGCTAGGAAGGTTCAGGGTTAACTGCCTCCTTGTCAGCTTACAGGTGACAAGATTTAAGTTTCTGAAATTGCTGTGGGCTCAGTGAGCACAGGCTCCTCCTTCCTGTTCCTTAAACACATTTCCAATTTCTCTTGTGGGCCAAGGCCAGGATGGATCCGGTCTTGATTACCGCAAATATAATCAAGTTGTGCTTCTCACCTCATTGCATACGAAACAGTCTCTGGATCGCTCCCACCCCCCCTTTCCAGAACTGTTTCTGCTCATCTAGACAGAGTGCTTAGCCCTTTAATAGTCTTCAGACATCAAGAACCTGAGTGCGGAACGCTATTCAATTTTCTTCCGAGCCTGTCTTCCACTGAGTGGGGAGACCTGTCCGTTAGTAACTCGGGGTTCCGGTGAAGCCAAAAGGGCATCCGAGTTTCTGTAACTATGAAGTTATACCAGAGTGTTCTTACCCACACAGTGATGTGCTGTTTCAGTTTTTCCTCCACTGTCCAGATGAGCCAGCTCTCACGGAGGAAAGGTGGGAATCCTTGTGTGTAAAGCTGTTCTCATTTAAGGTTTTGTTGACTTTGTAGGTGATGTCAGTCATTCTTTTCCATCTGTGTTTTAGAGTTTGCTTACAGATTTTTGTTTCTGTGTATCCTGCTGAGCTATGAAGAGGTTTTGCCCCTGGGGCACAGCCAAACTGAGGGAGATCTTAACAGCAATTGCAAGAGCTTAACAATCCATCATACAAGAAATTTCCTCCCTCTTAATGTAGCCACAAGGACTTACTACAAGCCATTGACCCGTCTGTCAAGTAGGCTGTCTACCTTCAAGGTGACTTCTGTTACCATTAAGGGAATTAATAACCAAAACAGGTATACTTTAATAAGTCCCACGAGTTGCCAGCTCTGTAGCGATTTCTCAGGATGTACCAAGTGCAAATGGAGCATAAAAAGCAGTGATATTAAGGGGCAAGTAAAGGTTGAAGATTTTTTTTTCTTTGTAAGAGAATGATTATCTCTTCTTGTTATTAAACGATGCAGTCTGCACCCAAGTCCCTGTGTGATACCTTGTTGAACAGCTGGAAAGCATCTTCTCTGATCTCGCTAAGCTCTCTAATCCCACTTTGGGGGAGTTAATGGGTTTGTTGAAAAATAGTTCTTTTAATCGGGTGCAGACTGACCTGTGATGAATAAATTATTTTTGGTAATGACATCTGGAGATGGCATGGTACCATGTGATCTTTGAGCAGTTTCCTTACCAAGCAGTACCCTAATGGAGGTCATGACCCCTTTGGGCTGGAAGGATCTCTGTTCTGAACACAGTCGTTCCTGAATGACCTTGGATTGTGAGACTGTTCTTGATACTTTTCCGTGAAAAAAGTTATCTGATCCTTCACCTAGCCTTCATCTTCCTCATTGCCATTGGAGGTCGCCTTCTTCTCTGTCTTCCTCTGGAGCAGTTTACTCCCCTTGATTCCAGAAACGAAGCAGCAATCACCGTGAGGACCCTGTGACACAGAAGCTTCCCTAGAGCAGTAGATATGGATACAAGGAGCAGCCAGATGGACATGACAGTTGATGGGTCGCTTTACTTGGTAGCTTTGTATTTGCTGAGCTTCCACAGTGGGTCTTGTGTGTGTTTCACCTGCGAGGCATTCTGTGTTTCGCTCGTGGTGAACATCCTGTTGAGTAACTAGTTGGAGAGCAAGGTGGACTCCGCGTGGCATGTTGTGCTTCTGAAATAGCCGCCCTCCAGTGTCCCTCTTGCTTGAAGCACTGATTTTCTGCAACACGTCCATTGGGTGGGGTAGTTTTCATTCGCTGCAGCCGCCAGCACTTTGGTGAAATCCTCACTGGCCTTCCCTGTGTCCTCATTGGCCGCTGTTTGTAATCACGTTCCGTCTGGACCCCTCCCCACCACGTAAGTGCTGCACACCGTGGGGTTTCTGTGGACACACCAGGTCCTTGTTCCAAGAGTGTTTGCAACACTGCCCTGTGTTCGCTCCTCCAAGTCCACCCGCAGGCGGGAATTGTCTGATGGCTCATAGAGCAAATGGGGTGTTCTGTGTCAGGTGACATGAATGTGAGCTTTAGCAGGGCTTTTTCTTTTCTCTTTCTGTTTCTTTCTGCAGTGCCACACAGCTCTGGTTTTGTGGGCTTTGCCATCGTCGTGGCTGGACAGTATGACCTCGTATGCCTCTGCCACATTTTCTGGATCTGTCTATCCACCAGCGGACATTTAGTTTGCTTCCGTGTCTCGGCTCCCGTGACTCATGCTGCAAACTATTCTTTTTAAATCACCATCTTTAGTTTTTCCGATAGGTGAGGAGACCCTTGGGCCATCGTTACTGCATTGAGCACCCCAGCCATGCAGTTCTGGGGTTCTCCCAGGTCCTTCCGTCTCTGCTTACACATGGTCTGTCGCTTAATGTCTTTATGTTTGTCTTCTTCCTTCCTGTTACCAACATTGTAGTCCAGGCCTTTATCCCGGACTGTTAAAACCTCCCCCTTCTGGGCTTCTCTTAAAAATACTGCTTCGTTATTCTGCAGCTTTAGAACTTTGAATTTTGTCCTGTGCCCCCACCCCTTGCCCCCGCCCCACAGTTGCCTGTGAGGTTAAATCCAGCCTCCATCACATGGATTTCTGGTGCTCCGTGACTTGGCCTCTACTGTCCTGTATAAACACCGCTGCAGAAAATCTGGTTTTGTTCAGCATTAAACCACTCAGCCAGTATTTACTGAACTCTCGTCCTGTGCTGTGTACCTCACTGAGCCTGGAGGATCCAAGTAGTAAGAGAGATGTGCTCTGCGGTTGAGTGAGACGCACAGACAGGCACAGCACAGGTGTAATCCAGCGCGGTGAGTGCCGGACGCCGTGAGAACGCATAGGAGGGACACTGAACCTGAAGGCGTACAGGTGGTCGGGGAAAGCCTCCCAGAGCCGAGGGTCAGGGGAGGCCTGGAAGCTAGAGAGGAGCGAGCCGGCGGGCGAGGATTTGGTGTTGGAGTGCGGTGCTGGTGGTCCCCCAGGGAGGGGCATTTGCATGTAGCGGGTGGGGGGCTGGCCCATAGGTGGGTGCTGAGTGAACGCGTGTCAGGTGAATGACTGTGAAGGCCCAGGGGCAAGGGAGATGATGGGGAGTGTGAGGAGCTGCAGTGTTTGGGTAGCTGGGCTCGCTGGGCCGCTGGGCCGGCGGGGCAGAAGACACAGCCGATGCAGTCAGGGGGAGAAAGCCAGATTGGCGCGTGGCACGGCCCGGAGCGGAGCCGTGGCCAGAGGTCCTTGGCCTAGAAAGGGAATATATCCCTGGAAGAATAGGACACCTACAGTGAATTTTTTCACGGGGGTGTGGGGGAGGTGGGGAGCGGGGAGGGGTGCTTCGTGATTTGCATTTTGGACAGGCCCCTCTGGTTCCAGTGCAGGAGGTGCACTGGGGTTGGGGCGGCTGTGGGCTGCAGAGACCAGCTTGCGGCTCGGACCTTGGAAGCGCGGCAGGGAGAAATTTAAAAAAAAAAAGTTTTTTTTTAATGTTTATTTCTGAGACAGAGACAGAGAATGAATGGGGGAGGGGCAGAGAGACAGGGAGACACAGAATCTGAAGCAGGCTCCAGGCTCTGAGCCCGACGTGCGGCTTGAACTCATGAACTGTGAGATCATTGACCTGAGCCGAAGTCGGTCGCTCAACCGACTGAGCCACCCAGGCGCCCGGCGGGGAGAAATTTTGAGGGCTCGGTGAGTGACCGAAAGAGAGGAAGGGATGAATGTTCACGAATGTACTTAGATTTTTGGTTTGGGCAAGTGATGCCACCACTTGAGATGGAAAAACAGATAAGGCCATGCAGTTCACCTCATGGACCACGGTCATTGCACTTTTTGTCCCTTTGCTGAATCTGTCCGTTTCCTCAAAGTCTCTCTCCCCCAGGGTTTGTGGTGACGACTCATTCCTCGAAACCCTGGGTCTGGTTTGTAGCACGTAGTTGTCTGGATCATCTACTCCTCCAGCCCCTGGCACGTGCTTTCTCTGCTGGCTCCCCTTCCGCCTCCTTACAATGTGGTGGGGTCCTTGAGAGCGTGGGCCGTTGTGCTTGTTGTTGGAATTTTTTTTACCCCAAGCCTTAATAGACAAGTTCCCAAAGTCCCAGTGAATACATAAGATTACACAATCTGGAGAGAAGTACACCTCTCTTATTTTTTCCTACTTATTTAATACGTTGAAAATGGAGTACTATATCCTGGTAATCTTTTTTGAGGGTTACCTATCAGCCATCTGTCCATATTCCTTAGTTGCCATGGAGTTTCGAGGAAGGGGCAGCTATGATCGTTCATCTCTAAAATGTAAACCCCACAAGGGCAGGGGGCCTTATATATCTTGTCCAATGATGGATCTCAAGCATCTGGACCCCTTGGTTGAAAGGGTCAAGCATCTTGCACCCCTTGGGTGTGCCCGCGTCCTGGGTGCTATGTGACTCGGCTCATGACGGCCTCTCCGCACGTATTTGTGGGTAGTGATGCTCCACGTGGAGGCCTTCGGAGGCCCAGCACATGTGGGGACAGCTTCTCTTTCTGCCTGGCCATACTTCGTTTGAAATTCCTCTCTTAGGAAAGGAGGAACGGAGCCTCATTTTATCCTTCCACCACAAGCTTAAATCCTAAAACACCTCTCCTGGTCTCTGTCCTTCCCTCAAACATTAATTGAGATCTTAATTCATGCTGGACACTCAACTAGGCACCAGCAATATAAAAGTAGAATAAGCCATAGTTTTCTGCTGTGAGGGCTTGTTGTACCCACTCTCTGTCCTAATTTCAACTCAGACTCATGGCAAAGGAGGGAAGAAAGTCGTCCAGACTGACGAGTGGAGGAACGGCCCCATTGAAGAACGCCTCGAGTATGCCCTTGTGAAGGTGAGCTATGGGAGCACGGGGTGAGTGAGAACAGGCTGGCTGGTGGAGCCTCGAGGTGGTTGCTGGAGGGGAGATTCCCTAGACCACTCCTGAGCAGTTTGGACACTGTCCCCCCCCCCCCCCCCCCCCCACCACGGAGCACAGTTGGCGGTATCTAGAGGTAGTTTAGGTCGTCACAGTAGGGGATGGGAGGTGTTCCTGGCATCCAGTGGCCGGGGATCCCGTAAACCTCCTCTAGTGCACAGGACGGGCCCGCGTGACAGAGAATTATTCAGGCCAGAATGTCCGTACTGCCAAGGTCGGGAAACGCTGTTCTAGACCAAGTTGCCGTCATTTGATCCACGAGCAAGTCCTGGATCTTCTGCTGATAATTTGGACTTCAGACAACATAAGCTCTTGGCTTCGGTGTCCTCGTTTGTGGTCCGGAGAACTTCCGAGTTCTCTTTTTGGCTCTCGAATTTAACTTTCAACCTCTTGACACTTTTTCGAGATGCACGTATTTCAGGTTGTGGAATCACTGAGCCACATTCAAGGGACCTTGAACTGGGGACACCGAGGATTAGAGCTTGATCAGTGAAGGCTGGGTGAGTCAGCGGAGGCTTTGTGGGTTTGGACTTCGCCTAAGGGTCCTGCCCACTGTCATTCCTCCCCAGCCCCAGAACTTTACCTTGACAACACACACTGCTTCCACAGGAGGTCGTTAGTAAGGCATACTCTGCTAAACGTTCAGGTAGGACGCAGTGTATTTTATGATGAATTTGGACTTTACTCACAGTATTCCTTCTTTCACTTCTGCATACTTTTAGGGAGTGCTTACCTTGGATCAGTAAAGCCAGCTGAGCACTTTACATAGGTTATTTCATTTAATTCTCAAAACTAACCACATGAAGCAGGTACTGTGTGACAGTTTAGGAAACTGAGGCTTGATAAATTGCTGAGATTAGTGAGCCAGGATTTGAACCCGTGTACTCTAATTCCAAAACCTGTACTCGTAAGCATTTCTATGATTCATTCTTTATTGACTGGCCTTAGGCCAATTTTTAATGTGATTTTTATCCTTTTTTTTAATAGGGTATCGAAAAACATATTATTGAGGATACTGAAGAAGCCAGGTTAAACCAGGAAAAATATCCCCGGCCTCTGAATGTAATTGAAGGGCCTCTCATGAACGGCATGAAAGTTGTCGGTGACCTTTTTGGAGCTGGAAAAATGTTTCTGCCTCAGGTTGGCAAAAGATGGGGGGTGGTTTTCACAATTGAAAGAAAAAGACTTTGTCTTTTAGTAAATAGTAAGTTCGGGTAGATTTCTCAAGTTTGAAGTTTGACAAGAGCTCGTGGGCACTGAGATGTGGTCATTCTTCCTGTAAATGTCCTACGAGTGACGTCCGGGAGGTCCGTCTTCAGGGTGATGTGCAGGTTAGAGGTCATCTGGAAATCCTTTGCTTTGTGAGGAGGAAGTGCCACCACATCTTACTCCCAGCACCTGTCTGCTCTTCCCCCAAATTAAAATAAAACCCCTGCTTCGTGTAAAGTTAATAACGTCAGCATTTGATTTGACCAGCCAGTATTCATTTTGAAGGATGCGTTTAGAATAGTGATAAACATTAAATTTTATGTTTCGAGAAAACCAGAACTCTTATTTTGATTTATAGGAGCTACTAACCATATCAGTTAACAAAACGTCTGTGGGGCCATCAGGGTTGGGGCTGCGAGTCATACGGAACAAGGCCCTTTTTGGTTTTTCTAATTACTCTTCCTGTATTTAACTAAATGCCCACTTTCTTTCATAACATTCACCCTTTCTGTAACAGCTTTTTTTGTTGTATGATTAACATACAATGAAGTGCATGTTTGTGGAGGAGACAGTGTGAAAAGTGTTCACACGTATGCACCAGCCAAACTACCACCACACACGAGACGAGGAACGATTTGTGGTCCTGTCTTCATCTCCTCCAGCCTGTGACAGTTCCTCAGTCTTTGTTTTTCATGACGTTGACTTACTTTTAACTTTGTACTTTTAAGGTGACATTAGACAGACACACTGCAAACATACCTTAAAAAATGGCTTGTATATCCCTCCCCCAGTTTCTTCCCCAAAGGTAAACATTTTTCCTTGACCTGAATGCAGTTAACAGCAGTGTAATGCTGTTAAATAAAGACCTTGCTCAGATTTAACCAGATTTTTTTTTTTTTTTATTGTTTGTTTATTTTTGAGAGAGAGAGAGGAGGCAGAGCATGAGCTGGGGAGGGGCAGACAAAGAGAGGGAGACACAGAATCCAGAGCAGGCTCCAGGCTCTGAGCTGTCAGCACAGAGCCCGACTCGGGGCTCCAGCCCACCAACCTCAAGATCGTGACCTGAGCTGAAGTCGGATGCTTAACCGGCTGAACCACCCGGCTGCCCTAGATTTCACCACTTTTCCCACTACTGTTTTCCTTTTATTCCAGGATCCCACACTGCTCTTATCCTGGTCTCTCTGACAGCTCCTCAGTCTTTCCTTATGACCTTGATTTTTGAAGAGTGCAGCACAGTTTTTACATAGCTGCCACTCAGTTTGGGTTTGTCTGATGTTTGCTCATTTTTGGCAAGCATAAGGGTGATGCTGTGCCCTTCTCAGTGGATCCTATGAGGAGGCCAAGAATGTTGCTGTGTCTCATTACTGGTTATATTAACCTTGATCATTTGGCTAATGGTGTCTGCTGGGTTTCTGCTCTGAGAATTCACTTGGAGACGGTGCATCGTACTCCCACCCATGAATATTAGCATACGTTGATGGATTCTGTAAAAGGCCCCGTTCTTGCTTCAGCATAAGCCTTAATTATAAGTGAATTGTAGTGCTGGGGAGCAAGACGGGAAGGCTGAGAAGGGGCTCTGGTGAGTGGAAAAGGGCGCACAGAACTTGGAGAAGCGATGGGCGGCCTTCTAGGCTGAGAAACAATAGTGTGCAGAGAGGTTCAGAGGACAGGAATTGCAGCACGGGGGTCCTAGCCTTGTTTTCCTTCTGTGCCTCATTCATTGTCTTTCTCCACGAGGAACTCATTCCTCATCCTGTCTGCTGTCAAAAGTGGACTCCGGTGTGGCTGACCCGAGGCCAAAGCTTGCGTTCTTCATTTATGCTAAATTAAGAGGCTACGAGGGGCCGGTAGCAACCATTCAGGGGGTTTGGTAAAAGATGCCGGACTCTGTGTATTTTTCCTAGGTTATAAAGTCAGCTCGAGTCATGAAGAAGGCCGTTGGCCACCTTATTCCTTTCATGGAAAAAGAAAGAGAAGAAAATAAAACGCATGCTGGCATAGAAGAAGAGGCAAGTCATTTGTCCAGGCCGGTGGGCCCTGGGAGGAATTGGCCTCAGAGACGGTTACTGGGTTGGGGTAGGGACCACGGGGCTTGGCTGTGCCTGTCACTGATTGATAAAATAGAGCGGTGATCTCTTTTACCAGAGATCAGAATACCCTGGAATTTTCCTGTGAATGTGGCTCTCTGAATTTTTAATATGAGCGTAGTTTTTCAAACCGAGCCTGTGATTTCAAAACAAAACCACTCTGTTTATCTGTTGACCGTTCACAAGGCTCCTACTATGTGCCAGATGCTGTGCTAGACACCGTAGCTGTAGAGATAGGTCCCTCCCCTTGAGGTAACTGAGTCAGGTTTGGCTTTGGAAAACCTCTTCACTGATTTTTCTCTGTATACTGGTAATGTCCTTGGCACTGCTTCCGGATCCAATTTAAATCTTGTTGGCTGTGCCGCCAGAGTCAGTCATGAAGCTTTGACCTTGTTCAGCTCCCCGAGAAGCTCAGCCAGCTTTGGCCCGTGGGATTCTGAATCCTTAAATTGGTGTGAGCTTGTGAATGGCTCCGACAGACCTCCCACTTGCCTTGTGTGCCTTTTCCTTTTCTTTTTAAAAATTAACTAATTAATTGAGGGAGGGGTTGCTGGCAGGGCTTAGGACAATGGTATTGAAGAAACAAAAGATAATTAAATGCTGTTGAGATGGTGGTTCAGATTCTTTTTTTTAAATTTTTTTTTTTTTTCAACGTTTATTTATTTTTGGGACAGAGAGAGACAGAGCATGAACGGGGGAGGGGCAGAGAGAGAGGGAGACACAGAATCGGAAACAGCCATCAGCCCAGAGCCCGACGCGGGGCTCGAACTCACGGACCGCGAGATCGTGACCTGGCTGAAGTCGGACGCTTAACCGACTGCGCCACCCAGGCGCCCCGGTGGTTCAGATTCTGATGAGGCTTCTCCCTCTGTTCCCCGCCTCTCCCTTTCCTGCTCACAATAAATATTTCTCAGACAGTGTTTTTGCAGTTTAAGATCTGTCGTTCAGCTATGGGACCGTGTTGGATTCGAACTTAAACTGTTCTTCGAGGTGATGGAACCCATGCTTGAAGTTCCCTGAGCTCCCCTGCTAGGCAGGCTGCCTTGGAACTGCTCGGGGGCACAGCTTTGTACTTGCAGAGCATGTGATATGGGTTCTGGGTCAGTCTCTGGGGTTGTCTTTGTTGTATTAGAGTGCTTTCTGTGGCAACACTTGTCTGCTTCTAGAGATTTAAGTTGGTCTGTTCTAAGTGACCACAGCAGTGCTCAGCTGCTTGGTTTGCTCCCCAGGACCCCTACCAGGGTACCATCGTGTTGGCCACCGTGAAAGGGGACGTGCACGACATAGGCAAGAACATAGTTGGCGTTGTCCTTGGCTGCAATAATTTCAGGTGAGTCAAGACCCACCTCTCTCATCCCCTTTCTTATTCAAAAATCAAAGCATTTGCAGCAATGATTCTGTATTGGTTGGGAGGGGTAGGGTCCAACCGTGGATGTTGGAGGTTATTTTTAATTTCTGTTAACTGACTGTGTTTTCGCACTTCCACATTGAACACACCTTTTCAAATGAAATAAATGAGTAAGTTTGTCACCTGTTAATCTGGTTGAAAAGGACAAAAGGAACAGTAAAAACTATTCAAGCCAGATCAGAACAACCAAGAGGCTTCTTGAGAATTGACCTTGGGCCGGAGGCTCTAATTACTAGAACATTGGGCTCCTGCCTGCAGCCCGTGGCCTAGAGCGGGTTCTCTTTTTCTCCTCAGTAAACGATGGCAGTCTTAGAGTGGAGATCTTAGAGCTGAGACTTTGGCTAAATGGGGTTTTATAAGAAGGCTTTGACTGTACAATTCTCTCCTTCCTCTGCTTAGAACAGGACTGTGCATGCCTCTTGGAAATGATGAAGCTAGATTTTGGAATGTACAGAAGTAAAATCTCTTGCTGATGTGTCTCTTTATAGTGGATAAATATTCAGCACTAAGTTATTTCCATGTGAGAGCTGATGACCTATAGTAAGTGTATGTTTTGCTCAGATTTCAACATATTCTTTATGATCCAAAGCCTAATACAACTAATGCCTTCTCTGGTCCATGTCCAACCACAGTCCCTGTGAGTCATGGACTTCCTTCCAACGTACTCTGTCCTCTCTGAAGAAGAGAGCCAGGCCTGTGGCGCAGCCGTGGCCCCTCACGGGTCTCTCCGGCTGTCCCATGACAGTTACCCTTCCAGCCCCTCCCTCCTTTCAACTTGGTTAACCATCTCTGTATTCGAGGCCAATTTAATGCAACCAAGAAGCCCTTAGGGAGGCTGGAGTCAAGGAACGAGAACGGTGTCAGGATGGCACTGTTGCCTCTTTCTTCACAGACATTTCTGTTTTCTGCCCACTCACTGTCAGAACACTTTGTACTCTCTCCCAGTCTTGCAAATGAGGAATTTTGGGATGTATTTATTCTTTTTTAAAAGGTAAATACATTGGAGGTTGTTGTCATGAGATTTCAACTATAGACTAAGTATTTGGATAAGGGGTTTCCTTCCTGAAATCTACAAGATATCTCTCCTCTGGTCTCACCTTTTCAAACCTGATGTCGTTGGTTTCTGTTTGCATTCATCATAATTAGTCAGCATTGAATTCAGCTTACAAATGTTTATAGATTGTCTGCTATAGACCACACATTGCACTAGAGACACCAAAATGATTTAGTTGACTTCTTTCAAGAAACTCAAGAAATTTACTGTTTATGAGGCTAAATAGCCAGGTACCTATACAGTTGTGATCGTGGTCCAGAAACTGTTGAAAAAAAGCAGCTTGTAGGTAAACTTCTTAAAGCAATTCTTGAGATATTATTGTCATGAGTTTATAATTTTTTATTTTCAGAAAATGGATAAGTAGCCAAAAGAATCACGCTAGGAATGTTTTTTCCTCCAGTTAAAGATGTTTTAAGAGGCCGGGGAGAACTGTGGCATTTCTCCAGGGTGCTGCTCCAGCTGAATGTCAGCATCTGTGAAACCTGCTTCTTAAACCCGAGGCTTTCCTCCAGCACATCCGGTTCCTCTGTCCTGTGCATTGAAGGGGTGCTTGTCTTTGCTCATAAGTCTAACTGGAGAAACATCTTCTAGTGAAACTGTAATTATCCCTTTTATAAAAACATGAGTGAACGTACAAACCTTTTCTATCACGACAGATGCCCTCTTGGGTCTTGTGTCTCTTAACACATGGCCCCCGATCAGTTTAATTTTATGGTGTTAGCTAGTAGGCAAGTGCCCCCTCCCTTCCCCCTCACCCCTGCCATCTACCTTATGTAGTTAAATGTATACTTTTGCTGAGCCTCCAGGTTCTAGGCTGGATCTGGAGTGAACCACGCAGCTAGTGAGTGAGTCTAGCAAACCATCCAGAACCAAATCTTAAGGCAGCTTTCTAGTTCCAGGCTCTTTGTCATCGATGCAGAAAATCTCATAAGGTGGTAAGGATTTTTTTCTTTTTGAAGGAAAAAGAAGTCAAGAGGACTAAAGATGATAGTTCTGTCCAGACAGAGAACATTTTTATGGGGATGATGCATTAGATTCTGTGATCTAGTAGAACATGTAAATTTGAGAATTTGAATAGACCTAAGGGATAGATCCACCAAGAGGCCACTAATACCTAACATTTGGTTACCACTTCACAAATGAGCTAGTGCTTTTACATCACTGATTTTTCGGTTTTCTGTCTTCTTTTCCTGATGGTTTTCTTTTCCTTTCTTTTCTTCCTTCCTTCCTTCCTTCTTACAGTTTTGATCCTGTTCTTCCTGCTTCAATTATTGTCTTTCTCATTTTACAGATGAGGAAACTGAGGCTTAGAGAAGTTCAGGAGTTTCTTCATGGTCACACAGCCAGCAAGTGGCAAGCCATATACTCAGGGCTTCTGATTCCAAAAGGGAGGACTCTGCTCTCTGTTTATCTTCCACTACTGATTATAGAGTTAAACAACTTTAACTGTAATGTTTAATGTTAACATTCTAGTTAAATTCCTCTTAAGTAATATAAAGTATTTAAAAATGTTTTTTGATCAGATAGTACCTGAAAATGGATTTTAAATATGCTCCTTAATAATTTTTATATAAAAAGAAAATGTGGGAGCACCTGGGTGGCTCATTCGGTTGAGTGTCTGACTCTTGATTTCGGCTCAGGTCATGATCTCACGATTTGTGGGTTCAAGCCCTGCATCAGGCTCTGCGCTGACAGCATGGAGCCTGCTTGGGATTCTGTCTCTCCCTCTCTCTTTGCCCCTCCCTGCTTGTGCTCCCTCTTTCAAAATAAACATTTTAACGTTTTTTATTTATTTTTTGGGACAGAGAGAGACAGAGCATGAACGGGGGAGGGGCAGAGAGAGAGGGAGACACAGAATCGGAAACAGGCTCCAGGCTCTGAGCCATCAGCCCAGAGCCTGACGCGGGGCTCGAACTCACGGACCGCGAGATCGTGACCTGGCTGAAGTCGGACGCTTAACCGACTGCGCCACCCAGGCGCCCCTCAAAATAAACATTTTAAAAAAATGCACACTGGTAAAGCACAGGTAAACGCACACTGTAAACACAGTTAATGCACATTGTTTGTGTAAGAAAAAGTAGGATATGTCAGCAGAAAATTTAAAATTAGATATCCTATATTTGGGTGCCTGGATCGCTCAGTCGGTTAAGTGTCCAACTTCGGCTCAGGTCATGATCTCATGGTTCCTGACTTTGAGCCTCACGTTGGGCTCTGTGCTAGCTGTGTTGGCACAGGTCAGAGCCTGGAGCCTGCTTTGGATTCTGTGTGTCCCCCCTCCCCCCAGCCTACCCCTCCCCTGCTTGTGCACTGTCTCACTCCGTCTCTCAAAAATAAATAAATGTTGAAAAAAATTAAACATAAAATAAAATTAGATATCCTATATCTAGTACTTTAAAAATATGGATCTGGTGAATCAGATAATAATAACAGAGGCCTGTTTATATTTAACCAGTTGTTGCTAATCTGTCTAGTATGAGTAAAAATTAAGCAATGTACAGATGGCTATAAATGAAATACTTTCAAACTGAGTAATATTAGAGTGTTCAGTTGAGTGAGAAAAATGACTATCTAAGTCAAGGGCAGACTAGTCCAGTCCTATGCTCCACACATGCTCACTAGATAATTATTCAGAGATTTTCAAGCTGATATGTATATATAGGTGTGTGGGGGGGGTGTTACACAGTTTTCCTGGTTTATTGAGATGTAATTGACCTAAAACATTGTATAAGTTTAAGGTGTACAACGTATTGGTTTGGTACACTTACATACTGCAGTGTGATTACCGCCATAGTGTTAGCCAACAGCACTTTCACTTCATATAGTTACCGTTTCTTTTTTTATGGTGACAGCATTTCATCCACATCCTGGCCAACACTTGTTACCATGCGGCTTTCTGATAACAGCCATTCTAACACGTTTGAGGTGATATCATTTTGGGTTTGATTGGCATTTCCCCGATGATGAGTGATGCTGAGCGTCTTCTGATCTACGCTTTTGGCCCTTCAGATGTCTTCTTTGGAAAAATAGCTATTCGGTTCCTCTGCCCAACTTGTTATATTTGAAAGGGAGACTTTCCAGAATTTGTCTCATTCATTGTTTTAAAAAAGGAGAAATGGAAACAGACACTGTCAGCACCGCTTAAGCACAGATTGGAGACTTTGGCTGGGGACTGCAGAGTGGTTGGGTGCTTCCATCTAGTGGTAGCGTGTGTGAATTGCAGGATCAGAGACAAATGTCATCTTCAGTTCTCTTCAAGAGATAGCAAATGTGAAGCATTTGATGATGGATGCAGGTGCATGGCTTTGATTTTCCTTTTTAATTTTTGTAGAGAGTAAAAGGGACTTCTTATCTATTATAATATCGTATGTATTCTCATCTAGTATCGGATGTCTTTGCTAAAGCATCGAGTGCAGCTTACATTTTTTTTTTTTCTGAATTAAAAGCCCAAAGTAAATGCTTGTGTTTAAAGCTCTCTTATAAACACTTTAGAAAGAGGATTCCTAAAATCAGCATTTTCCCATAACATTAATTTTTTATTCTCTGTAGTCTCTCCTGTGGCATAATATAAGAATGTGGATTAGAAGAGGCCTGTGGACATGGGCACATGGCTCCAATTGAAGAAACCAGGGGAAACCAGGGGGAATGGAGATGTATGTGGGGGAAACAGGAAGTTGCAGTAAAGCAGAGGGACAGTGGAAAGGGATGGCGGGAAGAATGGCCGCAGCCATAGAAGCCCCTCCCCCCCCCCAACACTTCAGGTCATTTCCTTCAGCTGAAGTTCCCCAGGGCCAGCTGGTTCATTATTCTGGATCTTTAGTGCCAGTCTCTGTGTAGACTACCCTCTTTTTTCCTTCATTGAGCTAATACCTACTTACTTTTTTCAAGATTCAGCCCAGGTATCCCCCCTCCTCGGATGCTTCTAATGGTCATCAGTTTAGGTGACAGCACTCCACGAATGTCACACCGTATGCATATTCCGAACCTGCCAATACTTTCTCAGCCCAGATGTGTGGGGAACATCCCTTTTCCCTTGAGGGTGGGGCTGGGGGCGGCCTCTGTCTGGGCTTGCTTGTCCCTGATGGTGAGCAACCACCTCCATGCATCTCAGGGCTGTAAGTATTACTCTCTGTGCCTGGAAGGTCAGGAAGTACGCCCCCGATGAATGGTTTGTTTGACTGTTTCCCAGTATTCTTAAGACAGGCTAATAAATTGGAACTTGAACTTGTGTCCCAGTCGCCTAGCCCACTGTTTTCAGAACTCTTCTTTCCTCACTCGTCATGGGTTTTCTCTCTTTTGCTGATTTTTTCTTCTCTGTGCGACCCCCAAATAGGGGAGTGCTCCAGGGCTCAGGCTTTGGACCTCTTCTCTGTCCTGCCACCCACAGTGGTGCTTCTCAGACTGTCATGTGCCTTCCCCTCCCCTGGGGGTCTTGTTAAAAGACCCGATAAAAGTAGGTCTGGACCCAAGGCTCTGAGTTTCCAGGGGGCACATCCAGGCCAACAAGGCCCGGGACGGCCTTATCTCGTCCAGTCTCGTGACTTTCTAACACCTTGGTGCCAGGTGCCAGGTTCTGTCTCCAGCATGGACCCCTCACCAGAACTCCAGACTCACGTATCCAGTCGGCTACCTGAGAGCTCCATTTGGATATCTAAAGAAATCTCAAACCTGGTATCTTGAAAATTTCACTAGTTGCCCCCCTTAAGATGCCCTCTCTGACCTCTGTGCCTACAGTTTCCCCCTTTGCACATTTCTGTCCAGCCACAAGGTCTCCTCGATGTCCTCAAACAAAGCAAGCATGTGTAAGATGTTCCCGAAGGACACACTGCTTAAAACAAGAAAAAGGATTGAGAGCAAGTTGATTCTCGTCATCAGACTGATGATTTGTAATTGAATTTTGAAAATACCGTATGACGTTGAACACAGCTTTGAAATGTATGCCGTCTTGTCTCGATTTAAAAAGCAGTACACTGTTGTACTTAATTTTGTATGCAACAGTCTATATTTAGTCCTAGTTTAACAAAAGGTGTAGTTACCAGCCTTTCCTAATTTGCTAAAAACAAAAACGTGGCGTCATCTCACTGTTGTTAGGACCTGCCGTCCCACATCAGTAAAACGCACAGCATTTACTCTCTGCTGGGTTAGTGCCGACAAAGCTGAGCGTAGTTACCGTTGATTTGAAATTGTCTTGCTTTTTACTGGGGATTCATATGGGCCAGTTTTTTTTTTTTTCTTTTCTTTTCAAGTAATGGAGCAAGCTAGAAAGTGAGTATAAAAAGATACATAGCGAGAAGCAAGACTCCTTCCTGTCAGGCATCCCCTCTGACCAGTTGATGGTGTGTCCAGTAGTAGTTCGTTGATTTTCTGTTTTTTTTAAATTACTTTGCCTGTTTTATTAAAAAAAATTTTTTTTAAATGTTTATTTTTGAGGGAGACAGAGTGCAAGTAAGGGAGGGGCAGAGAGAGAGGGTGACACAGGATCTGAAGCAGGCTCCAGGCTCTGAGCTGTCAGCACAGAGCCCGACACAGGGCTGGAACTCAAAAACTGTGAGATCACGACCTGAGCTGAAGTCAGATGCTTAACCAACTGAGCCATCCAGGTGCCCCCAATTATTTTGCCTATTTTAATTGTTGACATTATGAAAGAGGTGAAAATCATGCTGTGAAATGCATACTCATGATGAAATTAAATTGTAAAAATGACCACCATGATGGGTGCTTTCTAAATCTCGAGTAGAGGAGTCGTACATGGAACGTTGTCCAGGGTGGGCATCCTCTTGAGTTCAGAAAGCGCCTCCTCTATCAATTGGAGCCCCTCCAGTCTTACTGTGTTCCCACAAAGCGGGCCCCTGCACTTCTGCTCCGTGCCCGCCCTCCATCTTGTATGTGGCCCTCAAGCCCTCGGGTCAGCTTTTCCTTTGAGTCTCTTACCCTGTCTCCCTCAGTGATTTGCTCCCTGGTTCTGTCTCCCTCTCCCGTGACTCAGTAAGCAGATTCTCATATTGTCCGCTTTCCGTGAGCAGGAACCGACCTTCCTGATGATCCTTCACATTGGCTTCCAGCTAGTCTCTCCTGTTCAGTAGGTGTTTACTGAGTGAACTTGCCCAGTGTTTTTATTGGCCTCAATGGCCAAGAGAATGGGTTTTGGTGTCAGATCGTGGTTCTTGTCCCAAATCTACTGCTAATTAGTTGTGTGGACAGAGTTGCTTAATGTCTCTGGGCCCTTCTTCATCAAATGGAGCCCATGGTGGTACTTGCATCCTGGAGCCGCTTTGAAGGTAAAATGGGATTGATTGTGCAAAAAGCTCAGCGTGGTGGAGACGGCCCACGTGTCCACTGACCGGCGAGCGAATAGGCAGAACGTGTGTGTCCATTGTGCTAAGTGCAATAAGCCAGATATAAGGACAAATGATG